>NC_140946.1:50137572-50690072 GCF_014529385.1 Adiantum capillus-veneris | reverse complement strand
AGAGTCTCTGCAGCCTGATCAAAAGTCAACTCCCGCTGCACACTCACACAGAGGTGTTTCTCCTTGATCCACAAATGTCTGTAATTATTAGACAAAAGAACAGTCCATCTGGGACCTTTGAGAGTTGGTTTCTCCACTGTGCTATGCTGGAAGTTACTGTGATCATCTTTCCATATGAGAACAACCATCACTGGAGTCTCATATGCCTTGATGTTGACCAACCAGCAGTGTGGGTGTTCAATTCAATAAAAGGCACCCACCCTGAAATTAGGCTGTAAGTGTTTTGTGTCAGAAAGTGTTTCTTATAGATATCCATGTAAATTTGAAGCCTCATGCTAACATCTTGACATTGCTTTGTGCAGTTGTATAAAGAGGTTGTTGCTTGCCTATGGCAAGCTATGTGGAAGGTATGAACTATACAAGGCCCCAATCAAAGAAGTACCTGTCCCAAATCAAACCGATGGGAATTCTTGTGGCTGGAGATGTCTTCTCCATGCAGAATATGTCCTGCAAAGCTACTTTGCATTAAAACCTTTCATGACTAAGGTACCCATTTGGCAATGCATTCAGTTAGTTTTGGTTTAGTCTATAAAATAATTCTCACCATGTGGTCTTTCAATTTTGCAGAGTGGTTTAAAAAACTACACATATGATTATTTGCAAAGATACCGGGTAAGTTTAATACAACACCTGCTTACTATGTCTAGCCCTAGAGAGCTTGAAGATAGCGGCTTGGATGAGCGCACTATTGATCTTACAAAACATGACGTGCCACCACGACAAACCCCTACATCCGATACAGTGGAATCGCATCGGGCCGAGGGTGTCATATCAGCAGAAGATGAAAGAGCCGAGGATGAGGAAAGGTCAAATGAGCATATGGAAGCTGCTAAGGTTCAACCGGAGGAGACAATGAAAGAGCCAAGTCAGCTAGTGGAGGAGCCAAAAGAGCCTATGGCTGAAACCCAAGATGAGGAAAGCAGGCCTATAGATGAGCAAAAGAATATGGATGAGGAAAGCAGGCCTAGGGATGAGCAAAATGATATGGATCAGGCAAGGATGTATGAGGCAAGCCGATCAACCTTGAATGAGGCAGAAAGGGCCATGGGGGAGACCCCTGATGAAGATGTGAATGATGACTATGAAGATAAAGTGGAGGAGAGCAACAATGACATGAACACTACAGAGACCCAGTATGGACCCTTGCTACCTGTAGATACGGTTGTTCCGGTAATGTCTATTCAAGTATGGCAAAATATGTTCAGCTTCTAACTACTTATATGTACTTGTCAACTTTTACAGAGGTTGATTATCTTGGACGTCAATGGATTGCTGCTGAAGCGGGTGCCTCTCGGTGACAGAGGACCCTTTGAGGATTTGCAAACATTTTGGATGGGAACTTGTCGAGTTGTGGTTCGTCCAGGAACCAAGGAATTTATTGAGTTTCTTCTTCCGCGCTTCAGAGTTGCCATATGGTCTTCAATGCAAAGGCAAAACTTGTCGCCACTAGTTGCAATAGTTTGCAGTGTATGCCAAGCTCACACGTCAGATTTTGCCTTTTTGTATGATCAAAGAAAATGCGTTACCGTTGAGGGCCACTACCACCCTAAAAAACCAGGATTACCTCTTTTGTACAAACCGTTTAGCCAAATCGGTGTACCCTTTGATGCAACTAATACACTACTAATTGATGATACTCCTGAAAAGGGAGAACTAAATCCGCCCAGAACAACTATCTCACCACCTTCTTTCGAGGGGCATTCCTTCGATTTTTACCTTGAAGACATTCTGATTCCATACTTACAAAAATTGTATCTCAGTCCATTGTTCACGGACGAGTTTGTACTTTCTAATGAATTAAGATGATTCTTTTATCTGTCTTTGTCTTGTCTAACACACACACATATATATATATATATATATATATATATATAGAGAGAGAGAGAGAGAGAGGGAGAGATTTGACGTGGTAAAGAAATGTATTTCAAGCACACTTTTTCACAGGGCACAATTGAAAAATGAGATCAATAAAATTCATGTCTTGAAAGTCATTTGTATACACTTGGGTTTACAAGAATATTTGTTACATTGACACTACTTCAACCCGACCATCCAACTCTTTGCACAAAATATCTTTTTCCCTTCGCCGCATCACCTTACGGCCAGCTAAGAAAAAGGAAAAATCTGATAGTTCCTTGTCCATTGACTCTTCAATGATGTCATTTCGCAAATGCTGAAGACTGCATAGCTCCCTTATTGTAACCACCAATAGTAGGCCATGCTCTTTATCAATCACTTCCACATCCACAGTAGGATTATCTTCCAAACCTGCAGAAACCTGGTCCATAGGAATGTACTTACCGTTTAGCATTTGTGATCGCATATACCAAAATGAGAGTAACAGTGATTGGCTTGCAATCATGTACTTGACAACTAGAGTATCAAGCGCGACCTCGCACCGTAAACCAATCTCTTCCTTTGCATACCATCCTTTGTCAAGAAGTTTGTCACAGGATGACTGCTGAAATGACTTGCACATGAACATAGTTTTTGTAACTCTGATGTTGTAGCTATGAAACAGCTCTATGAAGAGTGCAACATGACAAAAGTTTGCAATTCTAACCAGTTTGGTAGGAATAGAGCTACGTAGAGACCTTTGTATATCCTTGTAGAGCTTACTTCGCATTGCCTCCACCATTGTTTCCTCGGGAACTGGCCAGTCCACAGTGTTCCAATCGGTTGGTAGATGCACTTTCACCAACATGCCATTCTTATTCCCTGAGCTGAGTTGGTAAAAGTGGTCATAAAAAAAGATTCCCTCATCAGCCAGTCTTTTGCTGCTCCTCTCTGAGTACTGTAGAGAACCAATGTGGGCATGTACAACATGGAAGAGGCCTATTATGCACTCCACAGGTTCCCATTGCTCATAAGAAGAGGGATAAACATCTGCAATATATATAAGAAGAGTTAAACTAAGAGTATCAATAAGTACAAATGACAAATCTAATGTAATTTAGCTGTGAAGAGTGGAGACATTACTCATAACAAGCGGGAGAAACATTGCAAAATATATAAGAAAAGTTATAATGAGAGTATTAGTAAGTTCACATGTCAAGAGTACTTACAATTGCAACGTGGTTGATGTATATCTGATACATTTCCACCGTTTGCTATCACCTCTGGATGGGTAAACACATGCTGAACAAGAACTTCCTTTACAGATCTTTTGCCGATTTCAACTTTGAAATCCAACACCCTGGCCTTCCATGCTGAGCGGTAAACGTTGATACCACTAGACCTCTTGGGTCTTCTTGGTTGCATGAGGACCCATGAACCTTTGTTTATCCTTTGTCCAACCCATTGGTTCTCTGCACTTATTGAAGCTGGTATTGTAATTGAGGATATGCTACTACTTGGCCTTCTAGGCAAAGTGCCGTTGTTGGTTGTTGGTGTGAGAGACAGTAAACACCTGGAGGCTCTTGGGCGAGAAGACGTGGACGCCATAACTCTCAGAGAAAAGCTTTAGTGGAGGGAGATTCACTTTGAAAGCATTCTAATGGAGGGAAAGTGTTTTAAAATTCCAATATCTTGTGTGGGCTTAATGGTCACCCTCCAGTACGTTAATGACCATAAGAGAATATCAGAAGTGGGACCACACGCAAGCACCTAAAAGCTCGGTAAAAGGAAGGAAATTACTATGCTACAATGCTAGTTTCGTGAAAGTTTTATGCTATTTTCCTATTTTTTGAGTCTTTCCACGTACTTTCCTACGTAACGTAGCCTTCATGCTCATTGGACGCGCTCTATTTTTCTCTCTCTTCATATGGCCCTCCAAATGACCTCCGAAATTTCCTAATGCCTCTACCCGCTAAAAAAAGGACTCATGAACATGCTTTATCTTCTCTACACCATAGTCGAGGACGACTATGATTTCAAGAGAGAGGTAATGTCACAATAATTAATATCTAATTCTCCTAAATGATTTTCTGATATTAAATTGATCATTTAATGTGGGGAAGGCCAGGGGAGAAAAAGCTAGAATATTGGTTAAGCTAGCAGACCGGCCACAGTAGGGATCCAAAGGAGGGAAAATAGGGATCCAAAGGGGGAGCCATCTACAAAAGAGCCATGTTCAACAATGGGCTAAAAAGACCCTAAGGTTCAGCCCATTAAGACTTCCAAAATGCTAAGGTTCCAAAATTCAAAGGTTGTGTCCAAAGGTCAACCCTAGGGAAAATTGGATGCTTTGTGTGTGCCCTAAAAGTCTTTGCACATCCCTACATGGGAGGGGGTGAGCCCTAAAGGTAGGGGATGAGAGAGAAATCCACACGCACACACACACAGGCTCCCTTTACACAAAGGGAATGAGGGACACATGTCAGCTCCCTAGGCCAGATGCCCACAAGGTGTGCCCAATTTCTATTGGATGACCCTTGAAGTGGACCAATGAGAATTAAGCTAGAGTAAATCTAGTTTAATTAATTTAAAAACATTTAATAAAAGAAACCAATGAGAATTAAATCTCCTAGAAGACTATCGAGCAGTCTCCCAAGGGGTCCAATGAGCATTCAAGAGCCCCATGGCTTGCCTGATTCCTATTGGACAGGAGGCAAAGGGGTCCAATGAGAGTTTAGTTTAATTATTTAATTACCTAAAGCTCTCACAAAAGGGGAAAGGGGGACACATGTCAGAAGGCTATCACTTATGTTGCTTAATTGTAATTGGCTTGACTTGGGGAGGGCCAATGAGGCTTCAGCAAGAGCAATTAGCAAGAGGGCTCGCCCAAGAGAGAGAGAGGGGGCTAATTTTTGCAAGGCATTATCACACACACACTCACACAAGCTCATGTGTGAAGAAATAGAAGACTATCTCTTCCCAAGCTTTAATGGAGAACTCATCACCTACTCCAAGCTTGTGAGATAGAAGCCTACATCAACACTCTCTTGGCATGTGGATGCAAATCCAACCAAGAGCCAAGCTTCAATGCATGCTCATCTCCTCTACCAAGCTAATTAATAAGCTAAGCTATGCTACATATGAGTGATTATGTGAGGAGATGTACATCTTTCTCGTGAGATAGTCCTTCTTCCTCTCAATCTACTCTCATACCCTGCTAGCTCTCACCATCTTCGAAGGTGTGTGAGGTCTTGGGTCTGAGAACGGGGATAATTCAAGTTGTGTTTGTTAAGTGTTTTGCTTAGTGCATGAAGTTTCCATCTTCATTGCACTAGGTAGTCTTGAAGGAACACAAAGAATTGTATTGTACAATGTCTCTCTTGATGGGAGAAACCATAATACAAAGCCTTTTGGAGGGGGGACCGGCTCCATGAAAATCCGGTCCTCAACTGTTGTCAATAGCTTAATTTCTCTCTCTTTTGAAAGTATTGTCGATGCTATCTAGATAGGTGTTATGCTTTTTGTTGCTCTCTCCACCCAAGCACTCTTGTAATTCTCATTAGGAATCTATTCTAATGAAATGCCCACTATGTTCATGCTAATTTCCGCTACACATAAGTTATTAGGCCATTAAATGTTACATGAAGGAGCTTACACTTGAAGGGAAGAGAGAAGTCCACTCAAAGGGGACCACCAAAAGACCTTTGCAGCCACAAATAATACATTATTTGGCTGAATTTTTTAAGTAGAGAAGAACCCCGAATCTGAAGGAGTGTTCAACATGAAAGATGTGGCTCGTTATGTCAACTTTTAGCTCAAATTCTTTCATAATTTTTGGAGTTATGAACACGGAGATATGATGTTTGTAGTGGACCCCAGTTTTCTCGTGTAATGGTGACAGAGGCCATCCCCAATTTTCTTCCCTCTAGAATGGCTATGGTTCTACAAGTCTTCAAGCATGATTACAAGAGACAAGGATCTTTTAATGAGGTCTTGGCAAGTCTAGAGTGATTCTATCACCATTTTTAGAGGATCCATCCTCATCAACAACTATCCACCTTTGACAATATCTTTTGTAAATTTCTTACCTCTCTCTTCTCTCCCTAATAAGCTTATGTCTAGCCAAAGCTAGACTATTGTAAATATCTCCTATCCTCTACATCCTACCCACGTTCTCTCTTCTTCTCTCTCTATTGACTCTAGTATTTTAAATAATGAGGAGACAAGATGGGAGCCATAGTCACATACACCCCATTTTCCTAATCACCAAAGTGGGACACTCACCTCAAATAGAAATATTGCTAAATCCTCCCCTCCTTCCCTATATAAGGAGGCCATGAGAGCTCACTTTGGGGGGGGGAGAGAACACACACACACACACACACACACACACACACACACACACACACACACACACACCTATCCATACACACTCTTGTGCTACATGCTTGTAGCATGAACCCTAATCACATAATCACAACACCATCATCATCACCATCACCATGCACAAAAGATGAGCACCACACCTCCACACCACTTGTAATTAAGGGTTGAAGGCACCATTTCAAGAAGAAGAAGGGTGGACACACTCATGATATTCCTCGCCATCAACTCCCATCTCTCCATTATGCCTCCTATGATCTTGTCCCCTTCTCATTTTCCTGCCATACGCTACCTATTGTATTCATCTTTTGCGGATTCGCCATGTCTTGTATGATAAGTGAGCATACTCACAAGTTTCCCCTACCTCATTATCTTCCTTACTAACATGCACGAGTAGCAAGCCCATTCTCACTCATTCACCACTCCTCTCACCTTATTCTCCGACCACCCCATTCCACATTTGGGCGTGGATCTTGAAATTGTTTTCCATGGCATGCTTCATTGTGTATATGTATGCGTCTTAGCCGCATATCTTGCTAGGTGGTGCCCCTATTGTGTATCCCCATGATGAGGCCATTGTGCATAGTCTTGGTGTAGAGGCCACTGGGTCTATTTTTTCACTTCCGCCTCTCATTTGGTGCCCCCACTGAGGAGGGCTCTTGAAACCTTCAGTTTACAAGGCTGACATGTTTACTTCTCTTCATGGACGAGTTGCTTCTTGAATTCTCTAATTGGACCACTCAAGAGGAGGAGCTTCAAGAAGGTTTGACTCAAGTCATCAATACACTCTTGCCAGGGTGTTGTATTGTTAGCATAGAAGAGGTGGTAAGACCCTCTTTCCCTACTCAAATTGTTTACATTTCTCATCATCCCCGCAAGCGTAAGCAAGGCACAAGCTGCATCATGATCACATTGTAGCCAAAAAACGCACCTTCGACATGAGTGCAACCCAAAGTGAAGAAAAGGCCATCATTTTCTCCCTCAACATCCGCACAGGCGTTCTCACATCAGTAGGCTTTCAAGTAGCACCAGGCTTGTCTACATCTACATCCACATCTTTCCCACCTATTCCACCTATGCCCACAACAAGCCTTCACAAGTTGAGGAAGCTACTACGAACGCGTGGTCCCTCCCTCTCCCTTGCACCAAAAGATTCAAGGGTTTTCCAGCGCCGACAATCACCCCGTCTCCAAAACAAAAGGGTAAATCCTCCAAAGTCTTTCTATACCTCACTCTCATCTCATGAGCCAGGAACTAGAAACAACAGCATGGATTCTACGTCGTCTATCGAGTGAAGTGGCGGAGCTTGTCATCGACAAGGTCTTTGACACAGGTTTTGCTTGGCAGAAAGACAAGACCCTCCACCTTCAAGGGGTGTTGCTTGTGAATCAAGGCTATGATGACGACTTTACAGCTTGCTATGTATCCATCCAGCTTGGATTAATACAAGTGGTAAGACTCACCACCTACCTCATCACACCTGTGTATACACTAGATGGCACTCTATCTTGTAGGAAAGTGAAGTTGCTCAAAGAGAGAGAGTTGAAGATTTTCCAAGAGCTTGCTAGAGGGGCAGTCCTAGAGCTAGAAGACAAAGACAACCTTGTCCTGTGGTACTATAAATTTGACCTCGACTACCAAGAGCTCTACACTTCTGACTATAACCTTCCACCACAAAGGAGAGAGCCTTTCTGAATTATCATGTGATGGACCCAGCGCATCAGCCTTTTGCAAGGAACCAAACTTATGCACCACAACGAATTCAATCAATCAAAGTAATCTTGGACCGCAAGATGTTTTATCAGTAGATCATTACAACCATGTTTGGTAGAGAACGACTGCAAGAGATAAACATCTCTTCTCTACCCTTTATCCTCCCTATGATTAATCATGAAGTGTCTTTTGATGTAGTTATTTTCATCCTTGTATAGTATGTTTTCCATCTACCGAGCACCCATGTATTGAATCTCTCTCTCTCTCTATATATATATATATTAAAGATTTGTAAGTCGAGCTAATTTTCTCACTCTCACAATGGCAAGTGTAGCATTTCCAACCTTTACTGGTAAGGTGGGTGAGGATGCTGCAGACTTTTTAGACAACTTGGAAATAGCATGTGTCATCTCTGCGAGAGATGATGAAGCTTCGTGCTTGCGCATCTTCCCACTTCTAATGAAGGTGGAGGCAAGATCATGGTACAATGCCTTGGCACAAGAAACCAAGGAACGGTGGGACTTTTTAAGAGCAGCCTTTGTCAAGCGTTTTGGAGAAGGCACAACATCAGAGAAGCTATGGCAATTGTTGACAGAGTTGAAGCAGGGCAGTATGCTGGAATACGCATCATATGAGTCAAAGTTTGTAGATTTATGGGGGTGATGGGCTGCATCGCTAAGAGAGGATGAGAGGGCACCTGATTTCCTAAAAAAAGATCGGTTTGTGACTGGGTTATGGCCAACTCTTAAAGAGAAGATGAAGGGAAGGTTTCCTGCTATGTATGAGCTAGCAGTTGAAGTGGCCCGCCTTAAAGACAAGAAGTTGTGCCTACAAGCCAGGAATACCGATGAAGAGGAAGCAGTTGGGACCCGACCACCTCTAGCACCACCTACAACAGCCGCCCAGAGGATTCAACCACAAGAACCAATTGAAAATCAGCAAGACCTGCTCAATCGAATCACCAATCAACTTGAGAATCTCTCAGTCCATTTGATACAACAAGGGCATACACACAATCGCAACCAAGAGCAAGGAAGAGGACAATGAAGGCAAAACCAAGAATACCACTGCTACAATTGTGGGAAGGATGGTCATGGCATGTACTACTGTCCACACCCAAGGAGAAAACTCAAAAACAAAAAGTAGAAGTTGCTTTTCGAGTATGTACGCAGTCCGCGAACAATAACTCAAAAACGGTGCAGAATTTGAAAAAACTTCCTTCTGCAAAGTTGTAGACCACATCGATTCCGGTCTCTTGTGCGAGTAGTTTCTGCAAAATCGTTTTCAATTAGCAGAGAAATCAAAAACAAAAAGCAAAAGTTTCTTTTCAGGTATGGACGCAGTCCGCGAACGATAACTCAAAATCGGTACAGAATTTGGAAAAACTTCCTTCTGCAAAGTTGTAGACCACATCGATTCCGATCGCTCGCTCGTGTAGTTTCTGCAAAATCATTTTCAATTAGGAGAAAAATCGAAAACAAAAAGCCAAAGTTGATTTTCGGGTATGTACGCAGTCCGCGAACGATAACTCAAAATCGGTGCAGAGTTTGAAAAAACTTCCTTTTGTAAAGTTGTAGACCACATTGATTCCTTTCTGTTTCGCGAGTAGTTTCTGCAAAATCATTTTCAATTAGCAGAGAAATCAAAAACAAAAAGCGGAAGTTGCTTTTCAGGCATGTACGGAGTCCGCGAATGATAACTCAAAATCGGTGAAGAATTTGAAAAAACTTCCTTCTACAAAGTTGTAGACCACATCGATTCCGATCTCTCTCGCAAGTAGTTTCTGCAAAATAGTTTTCAATTAGGAGAAAAATCGGAAAAAAAACGTACTTATCTGATACCATGTTGAGAGAGAAAGAGAGAGCACAGAAATAGAACCCCAAAGTGTGTAGAATACACACATGAGATGATGTATATATAGAGGGGGCTTGGGTGCCATATATAGAGAAGCCATATATTGAGTAGCTTCACATATAAGCTCAACACTTATAACCTATAATTTAACATATAACCTATACCCTAACCTGACCTATAACTTAAATTAAACCTAACCGAAACCGAAACCGAACCTATAACCAAAACCTCATCAATCGCATAATTTCAAAAAAAACATAATTCAAAATGAAATTTCTTTAAAATATAATTTCAAAACAAGATTTTTTCATAGCATAATTTTGAAACAACATAATTGCAAAACAACATGACGAGATGGTAGCGTAATTTCATAACATAATTCCAAAGCATAATTTTGAAATAAAATTATCCCAAACCATAATTTCACAACAAAAACCATAATTTTGAAACAAATTTTTTCAAAGCATCGTTTCTAAGCAAAATGACGTAAAAAATTAAAGCATTGAAAGCCTAAAACATGAAATTTTATTTTGTCAATATACAAATTAATTTAATATGCATTAAAGTTTCGAGCACGTCCTTGAACCTACAAAAACTCATAGACACACACACTATGCTAAACCATAAACCCTAAACCCTAAACCTACAAGCAAACTTGAAAATAATCTCACCTTGGTGCTAGAGAGTAGTCCACAAGCAAGACTTACACCTCCGGCAAGTTGTTAGGCACCAGATCTACAGTAGGTAAGGAGGAGAAGGGAAAGAGAAGAGGGACAAAAACTAGAGAAATGCATAGGGAAAGACCCGCGGGTTTGTTTTTTGTAGGTTCCATCCGTACAGATATCGATGCAGGCGTCAGAATAAGCATCTATATAAGCGTCGGAATAGACATCGGTATAAACGTTGGAATAGAAGTCGATATCTACGTCAAAAATTCAAAAATGATTTTTCATCTCCCTCCATACTTAACTACACATACACCGACGCCCTCCATTGACGCCGGTAATTTGGCGTCGAAATTTAATCGATCTCTTTGTATGATAGATATAAAAATAAGAGGGAAGCAAATATATAGAGGTAGCATGATGGAACATTGGTTTGCCTTCTGTAGTCCACTCAAGATGCATAGGTGGAAGCCAAAAAGTGTATCTAATTCATATGTCCGATGATGGGACATCCTATATGCATTCATATAAATGCATGGGAAATAATATGCTGTGGAAGAAAGGTTTTGAGGGGCTCTTCAAAAAGATGGTGTAGCTATAAAAGCACATGACATGGCTTTGCAAGTTGGCACACCTTTAATAATGGTTTTTTTTGTCGAGGATATGTGCTCTCATCTTACTGTGCATTGTGCATGAGTGTTGGACTCTACGAAACTCCACCAATTCTAAGTTAATAGACTTCAACTCTTATGCTCATCTCATCCAGCATGAGTGACATGACTTAGTTATGCTGAACTGTTCCAGCTTGACGGTAAGCCCAATAACTATGACTCTTAGCACAAAGTTCATTATGACTTGAAGCTTTGGGACTAATTCTTTGCTCATTTTGTGGCTCAACAGCCCGACTCTGACTATGACAAAGAGTGTTTTTTGGACCCTAGCGACTTCACTTTTTACATTCTTGTGCTTACTACAAACATTTCTTCAGGTAAAAGTAAGCTTGAATCCTCAAAAAAAGGATTAGTGAATGACCAAGTTGGCATTAAAGGTCTCTTTTGCCATACTTGTTTTATTATCTTTGACTCAAAACCTTTGTTGGTTGGGTTGTCCTTCTTTGAATATGAATACCATATTGTTCATGTGATTCTCCAATTGGGCCTGTTGGAGTCTTTGAGGTTTTTGTAGGCCTCTATTGGCTGTTGGCATCTAGCTTTTGACTACGGTTCATTGAAAGACTTAGGAATCCAAATCTCTTGAGGACCTTTGTAACTCCTTTGTTGACTTTTCTTAGCTCTAGGTTTTGTTGAGCTCTTGAGATCTTCATGGAGGTCTAGTGTAGTTGGAATTCTCTTGTGGTTGAGTGGTAGCCAAATCTTTGTATAACATGTGTAGAATCATTGTCTGAGAGAAAAATTCTTTAAGATCTATCTCGGTTCTGTATCCCTTGAGAGTTTTGGTTGACTATAGCAATATTTGATTTTGTCCTTTTGTATATTTTCTTCTTAGGTATCCTGGAATATTATCGATATTGATACCTAGTGGGGTTTCTTTCTTGGGAGGGTCTTGATGTTAGTTCATATGCTATTATGTGCAGTTTTGATATCCATATATGTCTATTACCTTTATAGTACTCTTGTTCTTTTAATCTCCATTGTGATGCTATCTATCCCATGTGTTTGTCTTTTTGTGTTGATTCCCTATCTTTAATCCAACTCGGATCATTGACTTTGACTAAATTGCTCGGAACAAACACTTGCTTGACTATATTTTTCTTTCTTGGGTACTTTGGCTGAACTATCTTTGCTTTTCTGGGTGTCTTCCGAGAGGTTTCAGCTGGGTCAACAATTGACTTGAAGTTTTGAAATCCTGACTTGTTTGAAGAAGCTGATCCATGAGAGTTCTTTGATGTAGAGGTATATGTTGTCACACCTTTCGTGATAATCGGTAGAAGGTGCATTTTAGCTTTACATGTGTATGCAAGGTTTGTCTTTGATTCTTGTGACTTTTGAAACTTTGATGCATTAATGGTATCCGTATTTGTTGCTTGCTAACACTTGGGAAAGATAGTATTAACATTGTATCTTCTCTGTAGGTCTTGTGTTGGTCTAACCACTGATGGCCAAGGATGACATCTGCATGCATGTGTTTTGAAGACTTTACTTGAAACTTTACCTGCTCTTCATGATTTCTAATGCTAAGTGTTTCAACCATTTCTTCTTTGCTTGCAGCCTTACCTAGCGTTGCCTTACTGTTCTATTTTCTTGGAGTGATCTTGAGTATTATTTGGATACTATCTACAACAATATTGAGATTTTCTTCTATATCCAATAGAGCATTACATCAACACTTGCTCTTTTTGTACTATTGAGAGCTACAACTATTCTCATTGAAGGTTCTATTAAATATTTATGTCCTGCTTTTGTCACGGTCTCATATTGATCTAAATGTGTCTCCATGGAGGGTGGCCTGAGACTATGTTTTCCAATATGACTTTCATCAACTGATTTAGCTAGAAATTCCTATTGCTTCATGGGTGTCTCCAATGTTGGTCTTCTTTACTTCTTCTCTTGGTGGCATTCTCTGCTCAATAGCTTTCGTGGTTGCTCTTTGCTCTGTTTGATCTGCACTTCTTGATGCCTGATCTGCTTTAAGATCTTCTGAGGTTAAGTTCAATAGAGATAAATCATCTTCAATAACCTTTTCTTTGGCATCGGTCTCCATTTTAACTATGCTTGAGGACTTTGTGCTGCCGTCCACGAGTGACCGATCTTGGTCTTCATTTTTTGTTTTGTGATGTCTCTGTCATGTTTGAACTCCGTATCTCTAACATCTTATGGGCCATTGGCATTCCCACTATGTTTTCATCTAGTATATCCTTTGGGCTAATCACGTGGAATTGGGATGTGATGATCTATGAACCTATTTAAATGGCGGTGGACACAATTCCCCATATTTTGCTTATTTGTCTCTAGATATGCTCACAAATTCAAGAGCATCTTTTAGTTGTGGTTGGCAACATTTTTTCCAAGTGAGAAAAGACATGAGGTTCTTATCTAATTAAAAATTTAGCTTTACTTCACTTGACAGCTTTTCTTTGCTCTCATTGGTGATATTGCACTTGATCTTCTCAAGGTTTCCTTCTGTATTTTGTGGTGGCGGTGTCCGTGGGTTGGACTTTTTCTACATTGTCTTTGTCTTGATAACCTGCTTCCATTGATGTTGGATTGTTTTGCTGTAATATTGCACCTTTTGATTGCAACTGTTGAGAATTGTCTACCTACATTTGGGTACCCTTGATCTTGATAGATTCGCTGTACTTTCTTGCAGAATCTATCTCTTTGAAGGAGATTTTGGTGATGACCTTTGTGTAGATTTCTAGAATTTAGCTTCCATTGACTTTGACCTATCTAGCACCTTTTCTTGTAACTTGAGGCTTTGCATCATCTTCATATAGTCTTTGACTGAGTTTAACATCCGTAGGGGCTTGTACAAGGTCATGAACTTGCTGGTATTCATTGCCATCTGCATCTTGATATGAATATGTGAGCTTGGTCACATGAAATTTCTTGAACACTATTCGAATTGTCGGCTTCTAATTGACATTGCGGTTCCTAGTATATGAGCTGATTTTTATGAATTTATGGCTCCCCCCTTCCTATGATGATCACTATAGCCTACTCCATTATGAGTTCAGAACTGCTTCGCTCTAGTTTAGGCTCACCTTTTGGGACTGTGAAGGTACATTTTGGGTAGCACTATTGATGTTTGGTATCTGTAAACCTTTTGCATAGTTTCCTATGTATCTCTGTGGAACATGACAAACTATTCCCCAAGTCAAGCTGTAGATAGAATTATCTTTGCCTTGATATTGTCTATCACATGGGTCTCCTATGATATGAGATTCTATGGTTTCAGAACCCATGGCATCATAGATTTGAGACTCTTGTCTATATCTACGACTGTTTTTGTCAAAGTATATGCTCATTTGGTCACAACATCGAAGTCTGATTTTTGATGGAGGAGAGTTTGGATTTGAATAGATTTTTGGGTTCACTCGGGTAATACCCAAATATAGACATGATGGGCTATATTATGTTCTATCCTCTAAAATGAACCATTCTTTTTTATCTATCACTAGATGCACTTCTATGAGCTGGGATGTGGGCCGTTGAAACACTGGTTGATCCTTTTTGTACAATTGCCCTTTTTGGTCCACATAGTATGCATATGAATTATGCGTGCCATACAAAGCTAACATCATTCGCTTTGATGTGTCCCTTAGACTCATAAATGATTGCATACTTGTGGTAACAAATGCAAAATCATTTGCAAACCTTACACTCTTTTTGACCTTTGGTGATAAATCTGGATTCATGTTTCGAGTTTGCTACATGCTTTGCTTGGTAGTTGATGTGTCCCTATTGTCTGGATTTCTTGGATAATCTTCATAAAAATGTCCACTTTTTTTCTTCCACAATCTGAGCAATATGCCATAACCGGTGGTATTTCATTTGGTTTTGTCATGTGAAGCTCTAATTGAGAAGTTTCAGCTTTTGTACTCGCCAAGTTGTCGGCATCTTCTTTTAGACACAAAGCATCAAGTTGTAGACTGCTCGATCTTAACCTTTATATTGTCTTTGAATCGGCTCTCCAATTAGATTGGATTCAGCTGGCTGATTTGTTGGATCTCCCATTATTGTCTCTCAACTATAGATTTGACCAATGTAATCCATGTACAACAATCCTGCTTACATATGCACTAAATGGATGCTTTGCGGGCTTGTATAGGTTTCTAGATAACCACTTGGATGCATCTTTTGCACTTCTATCTGCATCTCCTCTTTGAGCTTTCAATACCTAGCTCCACTAAGTCTGTGAACATCTGGGAGTTCTTTGAATCTAGCTTTACTCTGATCAATAGGATTGTGGCTCTTGTGCTACGTTTGCCACTCATAAGATACCTATGGCCTTCCAAATTTGTATACAAAACCTTATCTCTATTGTAGCCATATACATGTAAAATTTGCTATGTTGTAGTTGTGCATGTGTTGCTACTGCTATTGGTTAGCTTTGGTTCTTGTGAATTTGAACTCTCGGCTCTACTTGAATCCATGCTGTCTTGGTCTCTAAGGACTATCTCTTAGCAGATCCTGGTGTTCATTAGCAAAATTACTCTTTCTCGAGTTTGATAAGAATGCTTTTGCCAAAGTACTTTTGGCAGTTTATTGCTCTTAGACTCACAAGAGTTAATTAATTCTAGCTCAAAAGTGTCAGAATTGATTGCAGCCTTTGAAATGATGAAAATCTAGGCCTTGAATAACCTAACATGCAATCGAATGCGATTTATGCCCCAATTCGCAAGTTCCATGCATGAAAATGTCATAATGGCTTGATTTGACTACAGATCCGTTTCAAGCTACAGTTTTATATGCTTGATCCCATTTTGATACGGTCTTGATCGTTCGCTCAAACTACTCCATTTTTTGCTAACAATTGTGATTGGTCTGTGTATATCACTTCAATCTGAGCTAAGTGAACCAGCAAATAAGATTTCCAAATTCTATCCTTACAAAGAGCTAAAGACTAATGTGCAACCTGAAAACTGAGTTATCATGTATTAATTTTGATCCGATGGAACCTAAACTTGACTAATGACCCTGTATTATGTTGCTCTAACACTGTACAAGCTCAAAAGTCCAAAATCTTGTCTTTGGGACTCAAAAGTAAATAGTCGTAATTATTTACTTTTTTTAGTTTTTACAATTTTTAGGCTTGTTTTTCCATATAGACACCTTGTTCTAGTGTTTGGACAAGTTTCACTGAGTTTGAACAAGATTTGTCCAAGTTATCAATTGTTTAGTGTCCGCAGACTCAATTTTCAAGAATCTAACTTAAGTCTCACTTTTGTGACCAAAATTTCACCAAACTTGACATGAGTAGTCTACTTGATGTGTTTAACCCTATGGTATACTCAATTATGCAAAAAAATTCAAATCAGGGGCATATAAAAATAATCAATAATATTTACTTCTAGGACGTTTTAGCATTTTTTTGACCAAGTTCATGATACACACAAGTAAAACAATTCAATTTAAGCTCCCTAGAAATGTTTCACAAAGTTTGGATAAACCCTGCTCAATTTGTCAACATTCTAATGTCATAGACTCTCTTTACAAAACTGGCCACAATTTTCACTTTAAAGATCCAACCTTTATCAAAATTTGATTTGAGTGTTTAATACAACATGAAATATCCTATGGTATGCTTGGTTGGCAAAAAATATGTAAAAATTAGACAAAAGTAAATAATTATGATTATTTATAATTATCAAATTTTATCATATTTTTTATAGTTAGAGTGTGCACACATATTAAACACTTTCAACTAAGCCTCTGCGTCAAGTTTCACAAAATTTAAACAAGATTTATCAAGTCAAACTCAATTTCTTGACAAAAAGTACAGACTTTAGTTTTTTTCAAGTTTTTGGTATGTTTTGTGACCCAAATTTTATGAGCCTTCACAAAAGATGTTTGTTGTCATGCATAGAGTTTTTGGTATCAATCTTGATCAATTTGAGCCAAATGTAAGTAATTGTGATTATTTACTTTTGGGCTAAACTGAATAATTTTTGCAATGGTCAGTCTTTTTGTGACATGTTTTAAGACTCTGAGTCAAGTTTCACAAAATTTGAACAAGATTTATCCAGTCAAACTCAATTTCTCGACAATCAGTATAGATTTCAATTTTTATCAAGTTTTTGGTCTGTTTTGTGATCCAAACTCTATGATCCTTCACAAAAGATGTTTGTAATCATGCATATAGTCTCTAGTTTATCAATCTTCATCAACTTGAGCCAAATATAAATAATTATAATTATTTACTTTTGGCCTAAAATGAACAATTTTTGTAATTTTTTCAATTGTCGGTCTTTTTGTGACATGTATTAAGCCTCTGAGTCAAGTCAAAGCTTAACTTGGCCTTAATTCTCAAGAAAATATAAATAATCTGTGTTTTTTGCAACTCTTGAAAATTTATCTCAAACGCATCATTATCTTACCCATTGGTTGATACAACTTTTATGAGCATAATATCCAGCCATTTTCAGTGGTTGACAGTCTTTTGATGTTGTTTCAAGCGGTAGACTTGAAACTTTGTAACTTCACATAAAAAACTCATAGATGATTCTTTTGGAGTGAGCAATGATTTGAGATCCACCTTGAATTCTACTTATCCTACTACTAGGTTCTGCTGCAATTGGGTTGTGGAAGATATCCACAAACACTTGTTTTCTTGTTTTTATGGTTTCTTGAGTATTGAGCTTAAGAATTGTCTTTTCCCCATCAATCATTCTCAAAATCCCAACCTAATCTTACAATCCTATAAGATACTTAGCAAGTACAATTCACTCCCAAGCTATCTCTACACAACAAAAGACCACACTTATAAGCTATGCGGTTTTAAAGAGAAAGTTTAATTCTAGGTGATCCTAGAGAAGTTAAAGAACAAATACACTAGATGCTCTTGTTTTCCCGAGTTTAGGTCTACTCGTCCCTGGAAACTGCACCAAATGTGGGTGGGTTTCCTAACCTCTAATAGCAGACATAGCGAGAACCACAAACATAATTGTCAATCCATGGGACAAAGCTGACTCGACTAGTGCATGGAGGGCTACAAGAGGGTGTCATAACTTGGAAAACAATAGACAACTTGCATCTAACTCAAGCCACACTCAAATGACCTAAGTCATCAAAAGCTAGTCACTAATCGGCAAGCAAACCATGATCATTACAACATCAAACGACATCCGAATGCTATGAAACTTTTGGGACAAGTATATAAAACCTAATACACATGCTTATTGTTTCAAATCTCACTTTCAATGAGTGGTTAAAAATGTGATTAGTAACAGTAGTGAGATTTCGACCTAGTCGTTTCTAACCTAGAATGCATCTAAATACTTAGCAATGATGCCCCAAGACCCCGCCTATACTTACTTTGTAATTTTCTAGGTCAAATTTCTACTTATGACGACGTGGTTTCAATGAAACAGACGACACTACAGTGTGACAACCAACAAGGAAGATAGAAGTAGAAGAAGGAGAGAGGAGAGAGCCGTAAGCTCACGCTATGTATTTCTTATCCAAAAACTTAATAAAAGCTTTACAAAATTGGCTTTTATACCTTAGCCAAGGTTTCTTAAGTAAAAAACTAATCATCTAGGAGCTCTAACCAAGGATTCATTGATACAACCTCGAAGCTTATAGCTTCGGCTCATAGATTACAATATCCACTCATCAAATAGGAGTTACAATATTCTTGATTTATCGAAAGAATAAGTGTTTTTACGATGAAGCTCCCAATAAATGTTATATGAATTAGCTTGCTACTAATATAGGCCTTGCAAATTTTAAGCTCATTTAAAACAGTATAGATCAAAAAAATCTTTAGAGAGAAAGAGACCTTTAAATAAGTTAATAAAATATAAAAACATAATTTCCACAAAAGACTAATTCACGAGTCAAAGAAGATAAATAAATAGATAAAATCACTCATTCAAAACAATAAGTGAAAGGGTCATGATGGATTTCTAAAACAATAAGAAAATGATGGAATCATTATGTTGAGCTCAATTGGAACTACTATTTGAGAAATGATTGCCTCAGCTTAGCCTTGAGTTAGTTGAAAATTGAGACTAGATGGTTGCAAACCATGGTAAAGGGAAGAAAAGTCTGTGAGATATGCAAGAAAATAGTTCAAAAATTTTGCAAATTTCAAATGTTGTGTTAGCATTTTTGTTTTTCTTATTTGTGAGGAGGAGACTTGATTGCCGTTGTTCAAGAAAGTTGTGGCTCAGCTTAGCCTTGAGCCAGTTGAAAATTGAGATTAGTCGGTTTAAGAAATGGTAAAGCAAAAAACCCCTATAAAACATACGAGAATACAATTCAAAATATTGCAATTTAGAAAATTTCTACTAGTAGTTCCGGTTTGTATCTTACATGCAGGAGACTCAACCTCTTAGGAAAATAAAACTTTCTCAAACATTGTTGGACGCTTAGTAAAAGAGACTTTTCCAAACATTGATTGGAATCAAGCTATAGAATGAAAGAAATGTCAAGACATATATATATACTAGTATGTGACCCACGCGTTGTTGCGTCCAAGGAAACAATGCCTCTATTCTCATAGGGCTGTCTTCTCTTCCAAGGGGAACACTATCAATACTCTCTTCTTACACGTATAATTTATCGCATTTATAAAAGTGATGCGTGGCATTACCTCTTGATAGATGCTCCAAAGCATTGTTTGATACCAAGATTGGAAGCTTCTCATAGACATTATTTTTCATGAGGTGCTAGCCCTTGTTCAACAAACTTAGGAGTACTCTAATTATATTGGTGTGTGTGTGTGTGTGTGTGTGTGTGTGTGTGTATATATATATATATATATACACACACACACACACACACCAATATAATTCGAATGAAAGAAATGTCAAGACATATATATATACTAGTATGTGACCCACGCGTTGTTGCGTCCAAGGAAACAATGCCTCTATTCTCATAGAGCTGTCTTCTCTTCCAAGGGGAACACTATCAATACTCTCTTCTTACATGTATAATTTATCGCATTTATAAAAGTGATGCGTGACATGACCTCTTGATAGATGCTCCAAAGCATTGTTTGATACCAAGATTGGAAGCTTCTCATAGTCTACATTATTTTTCATGAGGTGCTAGCCCTTGTTCAACAAACTTAGGAGTACTCTAATTATATTGGTGTGTGTGTGTCTGTGTGTATATATATATATATATATATATATATATATATATATAGAGAGAGAGAGAGAGAGAGAGAGAGAGAGAGAGAGATTCCTTCATTTGGTCTACCTTGATCTAGCAATGCTACCAAGCTTGATTATAGAGATTAGATAATTTAGCATGGTGTGAAGAGATGAAAGCTAAGAGAATTCAATGTAATAATAAAGCTTTTTTTTAATAAATGGAGTGAGTTTTAGAATTGATCTCAATGATAGGAATGCAATTGGATTCAATGTCTCGGCTCCACTCTCTTACTTGCTTCTATCCTTGTACATATATATGGATGTATGTATACATATATATCTATATTTACACATAGTACACACACCCACACACACACACACACACACGCACAAACACACACACACACACACACACACACACACACACACACACACACATATATATATGCTTGAAGCAAAGATTTTTCCCATAGGTTTTGAGACATCATGATATGTTCGAATTATGTCTATATGTACACATGACACGCATGTGCATGCGCACGTGCGTGCGCATACACACACACACACACACACATATATGCTTGAAGGAAAGATTTGTCACATAGGTCTTGAGGCATCTTACTATTGTTCCAATACAGTAACTATGGCATTCAAAGTTTCTATGCTCCCCTCGCCCCCCCCCCCAAAAAAAAAAAAAAAAAAAACCCTAGTTGAAGTGACTATCCCAGGTGGACATTTAAAAAGGAGAAGCGAACTCCTTTTTCTCAATTTTTTTGAAAAGAAAAATATAGATGGCTATGATTGGTCTGCCTCTCTCTGCCTCTCTCTCTCTCTCTCTATACCATCAAATAGATCTTTGAGATCTCATTGAATGTTCCTACAAGATCTCCTTTTATCAAGTCGTGGGTGTGTGTGTGTGTGTGTGAGAGAGAGAAAGGGAGAGAGAGCAAGAGAAGATGAAACAAAATAGCTTTATATTTACCCATGTTGTGAGATATATCTTTTAGAATTGTTCTGATGGCATTAAAAAAATTCTTCTTGTTTATCCTCTCTCTCTCTCTCTCTCTCTCTCTCTCTCTCTCTCTTCCCCTCCTCCTCCTCCTCCCCATAGATATTCACTTTTGTTGAAGGCTTGTCTTGTAACTTTTAAAGTCAGTTTAGATTGTTCCTACACTTGAGCATTTTGTTATGTCTTCCTCTCTCCTCTTGCATCATTTGTTGGACTTTGCATTTCAACATATTAAATACGGCACTTAAAAGTTGTCCTCCCCCCCCCCCCCCCCCCCCCCCCCTCTCTCTCTCTCTCTCTCTCGTCGATTTTAGATTGGCACCCCTACCTGCCAAAATTTAAGGGATTTATAGATTTTTAAGCATGGCCCACATGTTAACTCTTAAAAGTAAAAAGAAAAAAATATCCAAGTACTGATAAAAGGTCCATCAACTGGGAAGTCTCTCTACCAATTTGGGGTGTTCTCTCTCGTTGATTTTAGATTGGCACCCTTGCCTGGCAAAATTTAAGAAATTTATAGATTTTTAAGCATGGCCCACATGTTAACTCTTAAAAATAAAAAGACAAAATATCCGAGAATCGGTAAAAGGTCCATCATCTAATCTCTCTACCCATTTGGGGTGTTAATGTGAGGGTTGGGCTTTGTCGGGCATTTGATCAATTTTCTACTGGTGAAAAACCTTAGCTATCCTTTTAAAAATACACTAATGCCAAAAAATAATATCTTGAAAATTTGAAAAGTGCGTGAGCTCAATGGTAAAATCTTTCTTTCTCTCTCTCCCCCTCATAAATGTACATGTGTATGCACACATGTAATGTGATGGTCTCTCTCTCTCTCTCTCTCTCTCTCTCTCTCTCTCTCTCTCTCTCTCTCTCTCTCTGCATGTCATGCATGCCCCACGTCGATGTTAGGTGAGCTTTTTTCTTTTTCTCAAGCTCTTTAAAGAGATACATACTTCCAAAAGTTTCTAAAACATATCAATATTGGTCTTGAAAAAAGCCATTTGAAAAAATAAAGCCAAATATATCTTCAAAAATTACATTTTCATTAAACAAAAAGAAATCACTAATTCTTCTTTTTTTGTTATATCTTCAAAAAATAAATTCGCATTAAGTAACAAAATCTCCACAAAATTTATCCCCTTTTTGTTATGTGCAATCAAATTTCAACATTAATTTATGTAGAATATAAAGTTTCTTGACTTTATATTCAAAAAGGCTTGTCACTTCTTACATTCTGCAAAGGTTGTCATTTCTTAAAATCTTACCTTTTACTTTTGCATTTTAGATTAGATGTTTTGTAAGGCGTTTTTTGAAATGAACCACGGAGTGGGAGGTGGACGCCCTCTCCTTCCTTGAAAATTTTAAGCTGCATTATAAAGAGTATAGATATATATTTTAAATATGTATATATATCTAAATAGATAATAAATAAATACTATATATATGTGTGTATATATATAGAATTTACTAGAATTATGCAAGGTCTTCACTTTAGCATTCTAAAATAGTAGAATGCAAGAAAAATCACGATAAATGAGCATTGTGAAATGAAAGGCAATATAAAAAAATCCATTTGATATTTGAAAACCAAAACAACATTTAAGGTAAGTCTTAATCATCTCACTGAAATCATTAAAAATATGCCGAACTGAACTCTCCTCTAAAGCTTCTTTTAGAAAGTCAAAAAGTTGAAAGGAGATCGTGTCCCAAAATGGATCATTCACAAATAAAACAATATGAAAGCTCATTATGACCTACATAAGGTTGAGACACTGACAAGAATCTAATAATAAAATTTCCTTTGTGAGAGGAAACAAGAAAATGATGCTAGACTTTTAGAACATTTGTATCACAATGAAATAGCATATTATTTTGAAACAAATGTAACAATAAACTATATATTTAAAAAAAGATTTTGAAAATATTTGAAAAACCACTTGAAAGCATTGTAGCAAATTGAAGAAAAGAAAAGGTTGAAAAAGACAAGAAAGATTATATGTGACCCAATATTCAATAGCTCTCTTTAAAGAGATAGGTACACAAATGTCATCACCTCTCACACATTCCTAAAACATATATTAAGAAAACAAGTTTTTTGCCATATGGCACGAATCAATCAGTTTTATCCAATGATCCACAATGGCACCAAAAACCCAACCCTTCACTAAGGACTCCTTATGTAGTCCAACAAGTCTTTTTGGCCAAGGAGGCCATATGAGGGTGGTTGAAAAAACTTGCAAAGCTATCACCATCCAATGGTAGCAATCAAAATAAATTTGATTGTTGATTTATTACAAATAAAACTCTACTCTCACACCATTGTCTCATATAGTGATTGAATCATTTTATTGTTTAGGAATGCTTAGGGGCAAATTTCACACATTGATTGGACCTATGTTTCTGTAAAAGCCTTCCCTCCTTTTTTGGCCTATTGAAGGCTTTGTTGAAGGTCGTTCAACTTTGTTTGCTTGACATGCGTCCCTTTAAAAATTGAATGAAAAGAAAGTATTTTCTTCCCAATGCTGCTTTCATTATTTTTTGGCATGCTGAAAAAGACTTGAAAGAACAAAGGATTAAAAAGTCTTCATAGAAGTTTGATCCATGATGTGAAGGATTGATTCCATTTTATGTTTTCAATATAGTAGGGTCATATTCTCACACACACTATATTTAGCTCTACATACTTGCTCACACAATAGAAAAATGCATTAAGAGAATATATTCTCTTAATGCCTAGGATGGGAAAATCTTGGCTATCGGTAATTAAAAGATCTCAGAGAAAATGACAAGGGACCCTATGTATCAAGGATAAGGGGGCGGGACGGGTTGGGTGGGATGGCTGCCCTGATAGCCGATGTAATTATGGTCACTGGATGACGTCATGGCTCAACACGAGCATGATAAGACCTTGTAATTATTTGGGTTGATAAATATAATTCACTCACAATTGTGAGTTTTGCTATTAAATATATATATATATATATATATATTCTTATTTGCCTCCCCTCCCCACCTTCCTTCTCTCTCTCTCTCTCTCTCTCTCTCTCTCTCTCTCTCTCTCTCTCTCCCACATAATATCTGCATTCTAATTGCCCTTCTTCATGTGAAAACTTTTCTAATGGGACTACAAAGCGTGGGGTGCACAGAGGAGGGAGTTTTTTTTCAAGCCTGAGAGAGAGAGAGAGAGAGAGAGAGAGAGAGAGAGAGAGAGAGAGAGAGAGATGAAAAGGGAAGAATGCCCATTTCCATGTGGCCTACCTACCTCCTCGTCTTTCGTTTGCCTTCTCCGAGTCCCTTGTAAACCCTTCTTTTTTCAATATCAAATTACTACTACCATTTTTTTCATTTTTCTCCGGTTTGTATCCCCTTTTTGTAAAGAGTCCTTTTATTTAAAGACTTCACAAAGATTCATTTTATTAAATTATTGAATTGATTTATCATTAGTATGCGTATTAAATTGATCTTTTGTAATGAAAGCATTAATATATTCTTTTGTTGTAGTTTTTAGTGTGTTTTATATTTTATTGCTTTTGCCTTCAAGACTTTTATTGTAGAGAACACAAAAAAAGAGGCTTCAAAAGATCCCTTTTGGAGTTGTGGTTTGGAAAATATAGTCTTTTTCTTTGTAGGGTACAAGACATGGGATCCTGCAATTATGGTTAGTTGTGGAAGCTCCCTTGCTTGGTGGTGTGCATGCATTGAAGAATGGTTTGGTAAAGGGGGAATCTCTTTTACTCAAGTGTGGTCGGTGTGTGTTGTAATTCCATGCTAAGGTGATGCTTCCTAGTTTCCATGGTAGCCTTTTGGGTGAGCGTGTGCTTGTAAATTCTCATGGAATCAGTTGCCTCTGAGTTGTGTTTATGTGGTTGTTCCTTTGATATGGTTTGTGATGCAGATCTTTTATCTTACATGCTCCTACTGGAACAAATTGCTATAGAGGTGTCTCTTGTTCTTGTTTTCCCAACAATGTAATCACAAATGGTTTATATATTACAAAGGCCCCACTTAAACAATAAAGTGAAAGGTGCACACTTCACATTAGCATTTCAAAACAAAGTAATATGAAGAAAAAGTAAAATAACAAGTGATAAAATCACAAGGCCTGCCAAAGTAAGGAAACTAATAAAGAACATGAAAGTGAAACAAAAAACTACTAGGATGGTAATCATATTGATCCATAGAGAAAGTGATTTACAAATAACATCATAAATGTTGACCGCGATGAAGGATTGAAGAGTATCAAAGTCGTGTTTTGATAGGATAAACATAAACATAATGTATGGAATCATGCCAGGCTTGATAAAATTTTCTTCTTGAGATGCAATTTTTTTAATTCCCTTTCATATGCTTTGTATAATGCAATCAATTTATATAATTTTTCATATATATCGTTAACTTGAAGATATAAACACAAAAAATGATAGGCAATTTTGAGATTCTAGCATGTCAAATGACATGAGTTTTTTTAAAGCACATGTTTTGATAGGCAAAATAGCCTTTGACAAAAAAAGCGTCAATTTTAGGCCTTGATTTAAGACTAGATCCCACTTTAAAATCTCTATGACTCTAAGCTTTAAAAAAAAACATGAGCATAGTGAATTGAAATAAAAAAGCACCCTTAAGCTCTACACCCTAAGCTTTAGATCCCTATGCTCTACACCCCACTTTAAAAAGTTTACATTTTTAAGCTCTAGAGCGCTTTTTACAAATAAAAACTGTAGATCCGTAAGTTGTAAATTCCACTTTAAAAGCTTTAAAGTTCTAAGTTAGTAAGCCCTATAACTTTAACATCTCGGGGTGACCCTCCCCCTACCTGTGGATCCATGTAACATTTTCACTTTCTTTAATTCAAATTTTTACCTTCTAATTAAAAAAAATTCTAGTTCCTCATTGGATTAGCTTTAAAATCTCAAAAAATAATCTATAAAGATTAAAAATCTAAATGATAAATTCCTTCCATAAAGTTTTAACCAACAAAAATGACAACTTTAGTTATTACCTAACCCTTGACAAAAAAAAACCCGTTAATTTTAGGCCTTGATTTGAAGTTAGATCCCACTTTAAAATCTCTACATCTCTAAGATTTAAAAAAAAACATAAGCATACTGAATTGAATTCAAAAAACACCTTTAAGCTCTACACCCTAAGCTTTAGATCCCTATGCTCTACACCCCACTTTAAAAATTCTACATTTTTAAGCTTTAGAGCGTCTTTTATAAATTAAAACTATAGATCCGTAAGTTGTAAATCCCACTTTTAAAGCTTTAAAGTTCTAAGTTAGTAAGTCCTAAAACTCTACTGTCTCGCGGTGACCCTCTCTCTACCTGTGGATCCATGTAACATTTTCACTTTCTTTAATTCAAATTTTTACCTTCAAAATAAAAAATTAGTTTCTCATTGGATTAGATTTAAAATCTCAAAAAGAAATCTTTAAAGATTAAGGTTCTAAAGGATAAATTCCTTCTATAAAGTTTTAACCAACAAAAATGACAACTTTAGTTATTACCTCAAGTTTCAATCGTGAATGAAATTCTCAAAATGAAAAGATGGGTAAAAGAACTTCTCAAATTTCAAAATGAAAAAGTAATTTTTGGGATTTGTGGAGCCTCTAAGCATTATCATTTAACATATAAGGCTGTCAACTAAGGCTGTCAACGTTTCATGCTTTTTAAGGCATTGGGCAACACAAAATCTTTTCTTTGATATATCAACCTTCATTTCATTTTTCAAAACTTAAGACATATCCATCATCCTTAGATTTACATACTCTTCATTTCAATGAGTGCCCACTATCTTATTTCAACCAATCAACATTTTAAATCTATCAAAAAATACTTGAAAATACAATTCAATTTTATTCCTATTTTAAACAGCAAAAAAAGAAGTGATCTCTATAGCCTTTGCCCTTTGGGCACGCCAAAAACAATAAAATAGAGAGAGACATTGACAAACTAAACAAAATCATATTTTAATGATTTCACATGAAAAGATAGATTAATAATCATACAAAATAATAAAATAAATCTTTATGAAATTTTCAATACCTTCATGTCAGGGGATCAAACTCCTATGAATGTACTCTTTAATCCTTTTTTAGTATGCCATCATTTAAAAGAACATGATTTATTTTTATCGAGGAGTTTTATGGCCCCTTTGAGGGACACATGTCTATCAATTAGAATTGTGTGACACTCATTATATAGGTACCAAGGCCTTTACTTTGGCTTTAGCAGGACAAAAAAATTTGGGTGCCTTTCTCCTCAGAATCTATATCATATTTGATATAACTAAAATGACGTAAGAAAACGATGCATGATAACGAAAGCCATCATTTCTTAAGAGCATATAAAATAAACCTTAAAAGAATCCAACTATGTTTCTTTTTTTATCTTGCTCCGTAGAGAACGAGGACAAAAGGAGTGCATTCACATCTCATGATGTAAGTATTAACTCAATGGACCTCACAAAAGGTCCATTTCACTACATTGTTTTATTATGCTTCCTAGACACACTATTCTTATTGAAAGCAATGAAGTATTATTTTGTTATGTCTACCATGATGCAAAGTACTAACTTAATGAAATATTTCATTTAAGGACCTCATAAAGATCCATTTTATTAAATTATTTTTCTACTTTGTATGCTTATTAGATATACCTTTTGAAATCATTAAGGTATTAATTTTGTATCATTTTGTCAATGGATCCAATTATTTTATTCTCATTCAATTTGGTTTTAAACTATCAATGCGCACCTTTCACGTCATTGTTTTAACAAGGTCCTTCGTAACATATAATGCATTTGTGATTATGTGTCCATAATATGCAATACGATTTTATACTGAAACACAACAAAAATAATATGTGATTGTAAACACGTTTAAATCTACTCCCCATAACTCTTGTGCCACCTTAACTGGACTAGAGTTTGACCTTTTGCTCACCTTGTTCACTTTTTACAATAAGAATTAGAGAAACTCTAATAAGAGAGCTAGATAGACATTTAAAGTTTTATTATTTTGTAAGATGATATAACCTACCTTTTCATTTTCATTTTGCACAATTTGAATATTTAAACTTTTTCAATAAATCATTGTTTTTTAAAACGTTATTTAGCTTTATTATAGTATGGATTAGTCTACCTTTTTTCTTTCATGTGAATGATAGTCAATTCCTATTATTGTTTCAATAATAGTCAATTCCTATTATTGTTTCAAGGGATCCCTTCATTTCACATCCGTACATAGTAACTTTCAACGAGTCCCTTCATTTGAAATTCTTCTTTTCTCCATACAATTGTGAGTGGATGTATTATATCAAGCCACTAAGAATTATACAATAATTTCAAGCACATCATGTGCCTTGAGACATCCCTTTCTAGACAAGAACTACAAGATAGATACATTTTGTGGACTAGATGATACCAAAACTATAATGGCTTGTCAACAAGAGCTAGCTCAGTTGGTAGAGCAAGAGCCCCTTGTGTCAAAGGTCTTGGGCTCAAACCCCCTTGACAGCTCGTATGACATGTAGCCCTTAGGGGCTGTACCCTTAGTCCAAATGATGGATTGGCCACCCCAACCTGGCTGGGATGACTCACCTTAAGAGTCGGGTTGCCTCCACCTACGGGGGTTGGGTGTGTGTGTTGTAATTTCAAAGTTCTACTCTCCACAAAAAAAAAAACAAACTATAATGGCTACACTTGCTTGAGCCTATACTCTATTGGTTTCCAATAGAGACAATAACCTCTCTACTTTCTTTAATTATCTCTTTAAAACTAGCCACTGAATGGTCATTTTTGAAGACGTGTCAGCTCTTAGATTTCCAGACTTGCTTGAAGTAACAAAAGCAGACAATTTGTGTGCATATAAGGATGGCTTGATTTTTTGAATTCTCTCCTCCCATGAGTAAATTGTTCTTGTAGAAGGGGATATTCTAGGTCTATTGTATCCATTCATAGAGACTAATTTCTTCTTTCACCCTTCTCAAAAGCAATTATCATTATTGGTATGGGTTATGCGAAGGTTGAGGGGAAAGTGGGTAATTAAATATGGAAGATATCGACACAAAACACCTCTAAGGTGGGAATCCAATGCACTTGATGGAAAATGTAGAACGTATCTAGACAAAAATCTTTGTTCATGTACTAAAGGCTAGTGTAAGTTAATCTAAGTGACTTGCTTCATGGAGCCTAATGAAAACATAGAGTTTATCCAAATGGGAAAATGTTTTGGCATACTAGACGCTCATGTAAATTAAGCCACGTGAGAAACACCCATTTCTCACATAAAATTTTCCGTCATGACTTTTGAGAACCTACCGGTTGGCTAGCTAAGCCCATCTTGTCCTTTTGAGCTTCCACCGTATTGAAATTACCCATGATGTACCAATCTTGTTCTAAGGCATATCCCTCACATCCACCCAAAGTTTGGTTCTACCCTTGGCATCACAAGGAGAATAGATGCTAATAATGGTAATCAATTAGCTTTCCCACTTGAACTTTATCCCAAGACTCTTCCCAAAGCATGGTCAAGCATAGCTTGTGGTTCGAAATCCCTATCAACAATGGAGATCACCCACTAAATCCTAGAGGTCCATCACCAAAAAAGACCAAATTACTCCCTATCACTTGCTTTCTACAATTCGATGCATCAAGATGGTTCTTCTTGATTACACAACGAATATAAATGTCATCCATTATGGGGAGAGTGGTACAAACTCCTCCACGTATAGAGATTGTATTGATCATAACAAATTACTCACTTCCACTGTCCTCCTTCATAGCACCGTCGGGAGTATCTTTGCTTGCATTACTACCTGCATCCACAATAGGCAACCTAGAAGAGGATAAGTCTAAAGTATTCTAATCTTTTGGATTCTTGGATTGAAGTACCCTGAAGAAGTTTCCCAAATTAATGGGGGATTCCCGAATTTTTGGAGGGTCCCTCTTATAAAATAAGTTGCTACATGCCAAGGTTTTGACTCACTTGCATTTAATCATAGAGACTTGTTTCCACCTCACATCCCTTTTCTTGGGATAGGGGAGATGCAATTTTCTAAAGAGGCCTTGCTATTTTTTCAAGCGTAGGGAACACAAAGAATTGGAAACTAGGTGTGGTTTGTCAACTGCTATCACTTGAACAAGGCTTAGCTATAGAGTGTTCCAAGGGGTATCCACATGAGAGCCCATTTGCTAATTTTAGTCACCATTTCTAGTGTTGCATCCATCTCCACTTTTCGTTTTAGCTTCGACTTCCATGTTGGAGACTGTTGGGTCTTTGGATGAGGTTTTTTGCACTTTTTGTGCCAATTCAAACGAAAAATGGCCGTCTCGAGCAAAGTGTCCCAAACCATTGTATTCAAACCATGCCCCAAAAAATGTTTCAAAATCGAGAAGAATCACTTTAAACCCACTCCAATATTAATTACCATGCTCTTTGGAGGAGGCTTACATATGAAAACTTTATCTGTAGCAATCTCAAGCTTTTTTCATGCTGCCACAAATAGAAGAGTGCTCAAGATACTTGCAAGGTCTTTGATATTGTCCCAAGGCAAGATCAATAAGTTTACAAATTGAGACCACATCGAGTACCTAACCTTAAAGGCTCTAGATATTCGAAGGATGGATCCCATGGCAGAACACAAACTAGGGATCGATTAAAGTACAATAAGACATGACGTTGTTCCTTAGTGCAGGGTCATTGAACTACATATTGAAGAACCCTATGGTTAGGTATTGCAGATAGTCGACCGTTCCACCATGGTTGAGGAATGTGGGTACAAATATCCAATTGATGAGCTCTGCCTAAAGCAACATTCTGACCATAATCCAAACACCAAGGAAGAGATTGCCATTGCTACAAGCTAGTGTTTAATTAGTGCATGTGGGACCGATATTATGCACATATTCTTCACTTCAACCATCTATGACGAGGATTTCTTTTAGAGTTTAAAAGTTTTTATACCTAATTTTCAAGTCTTTTTTAGATGTGGATTGTCTTACATCCTCAAATGATCTTTTCTGGTAGCTTGGATCTCCTTTTCATAGGCTGCATTGAATTGTGGAGTGTTGGGTGTTAAGACCCATGGACGGGCACTCGCCTTCTTCAATTGATTTGGTTATAATGAACAATAAGGAGAGTGAGACTTTTAAGTCTCACAAGATCCACCAAAAAGGTCTCCTCTCCATCCCCTTCCCCTTCTCTCCTTCCCTCTCTTGCACTCTCCCCATCCACATTCATCAAGTGGTATCAGAGATCAAGGCACCCAACTCCTGAGCCCCGGATAACCAAATGTACACTGACCCCGAGCAAGGGAGCTTGGCAATATGTGAAGGATCGAGCAGAGAACAGGGGGAACTTAGAATTTGGGGAGCAAGGATTGTAGAAAAGTGGGAAGCAGAACAACACGAGATTGAGGGCACTTGGGGGATAGTCAAAGATTTCAATGAAATTGAATCAAACCTCAAGAAGGCTTGAGCATTGATATCAAGCAAGTAAAGCTTCAAAATTGACTCATCAAGCCGAAGCAGGGAGTTGGGGTAGCCAATCAAATCGGTAGTGTTGGCAGGATCTTGACACCTTGCAATTGAAGCTCACAAAAATCATCAGATGGAATCAAATCCAAGCAAGGAAAGCCAAGAAATCATCTAACATCAATAGGAGAGTGAAAGCAGAATTGACTAGTGGTGCAAGGGGGGGACTCCTCTATCGACCACATAGACACAAAGCAAACAATAGTGTTGGCGAGAAGCATCAACACTAAGAAGACACACACTCTCCTTGTTGGTTGTTGACGTGGCCTAGCAATATGCAGTCCTCTATAGGTTTTGACAGACTGGTTTGGACAAAAAAATGATTTAGAAAAAAATCAAACTAATGGTGCCCCCCCCCCCCCCCCCCCTTTCCCATCATCAACTCACCGACTCGAAACTTTGGCCCCATTCATATCCATCCAACAACTGAGAGAGCGAGTGAGAGTTTGCTTGAGAGATTGAGAGTTTGAGAGATAGAGAGAAAGAGCAAGCTCGATGGCAAAGATGAGAGGGTTGTGAGAGCGAGCGACTGAGAGAGAGAGAGTAGGGTTATTTGGCCTCATCATCTTAGCAGATATGATGAGTGCTTCCACCCGGTAGGCGCAAGGCGACATTGTCTTCACTTGAAACATCGACTCAATTCTTCTTGGTCTTACTCGACAATACATGATATCATTTTTGCTACCAGCACCGACATCTGCAAGAGCGACGTGAACATTGGAAACTTGCTGCTCCGCCTTTTGGGCACATCACTATAAACACCAATTCTTGCGATTTGACATCGGCTCTCATTGCGGAGGATTTTTGACATCCTACCTCGACATTGAGTGCTCCCACGGACGAGCGCTTTCTCGTGGACAGTCATACTTGCGACATGCACGGGTGAGGTGCCTCTACCACAAAGAAGTGACACCCGGCATCAACACCGACTGCATTGATAGAATCTTACATCACGGTTTCTGGCTACAACACATTTGGCATCCATTCGACTAGCACATTTTTGTTCGGCAATGAAAATAGACACATACCCACACCGACATGCATGTTACAGGGGGATTTTGAGCCCGTTTACATGCAGTTTCTCCAGGTTTCTAGACACTTACAGACATAGGGCGTTCACAAGCAATTTGGTAGTCATTGCGATAGCAGTTTCTCAACGAGGATAGATTTATTGACAGATGGATGTTTACTTTAGTGCTATTGAGCTCTTTTGAGAACAGATATCCCCGCAAGAATCACTTTTAATGCATGCATTATTTCTTGGCACCTATTTGATCACAATCACTCATGTACACTGAGCTGCGGACAATGCCTATTGTAGTATGTATAGAGCCATTTTTTGGCTATTTAGTAATTTTCTCGATCATTTCTGAGACACAGACTAGAAGAGCCCTTTCTGAGAATGTGGCTAGTCCTTTTGTGTCTGCATTAGTTTTTGGAGAGTGAATAGCGTGAGGTTTCCTTTGAGCTAGGTTGTTCTCAAATGTTCAAATACCTTTAGTGGTAGAGGTAGCTAGAGCTCTTCTCTTACAGTACCCTCACCATAGGAATGTATCTACACGATTTTTTTGTGCTTTTGACGCCGAGTTGGTGGTCACACAGTAGTGGTTTTGAGCAGTTGATGCCCAACGGTTCTTTTGAGAAGTTTATGTGTTTTTTGTGTCGTGTTTTGACTCATGCAAAGGAGACTCTGCAAAATGTTTCCCATGAGTCCATTTTATGCGTTCTTGGCACTTCTTGCTATTATTACATAGTGATTTTATTACTTTTGGTTGGTTTTTAGCTCTGAAACTCTACTGAGATTATCCCAAGAAATTTGCATTAAGTTTTTGGCTACATTATCTTAATCACGGTTGCAAGTAGTTCTTCCGAACAAAAAGAGTACTATATCAAAAAGTTTGATGGCTCAAATTTTGTCATTTGGAGGAAGCGTATGCAAGATGTTCTGGTCAAAAAAGGCTTGACACCATTTCATGCAAGAGGAGAGAATGCGTACAATAATGATTAGTGGGAGGACTTGAATTAGCATGCTATGGTGAACATTCACCTATAATTTGGTGAATCCATCTACTTTACCATAATGGATAAGACCAATGCCAAAGATTTGTGGGATACTTTATGTCAAGCTTGGCATTGCAACAACGCCTTGAACAAGGTTTTCTTGTTGAAGAAATTGATGCGCATGAACATGAAAGAAGGCAGTAATGCTAGTTCTTATTTGAATGAGTTCAACAACGTGTTTTTATAGAATACTTCAAAAGGTCTCAATCATTAGGAAGAGGATGGGATGTAGGAGGTCCTCTTTATTTTCCATGAGCTTATGGAGGTGATTAACATTTTGACGAATAAGTGTATGCCATGTACGCAAGAATGGTGGGTGTGTAAGAAATGTGTAAGAGTGTTCAAAAATACACTTATCCCCCAAAAAAAGAGGTGGACAATTTTATGATTTTAGGGCTTCTATAACTCTCACATATGATCTCTGATTGTAGCGAAGATCATAGATCCGCAATCTACACATCGAGCTCTTTCCATAGATATGCTACATGATATAGTTTTACCCTCTAGATTTTAAAGTCCATTCTAAGGGGAAACTTTGAATTCAAAGAAACTAGCATATTTGAATTCAAAGTTTTCCTTTGATTAATTTCTTAATACTAAAGGTTTGACTTCCTTAAACTGCCAAATAAAGAGGCCCACATAGACCCCATTCTCTTTCTAGTGTTTGATGATGAAATGAAGGCCATTTCCTTGCTATGTTCGCTACCGTCATCATGGGATACCTTTGACACATCCGTAAGCAATTTTGCACCCAATGGAAAGCTATATTTCTACGCATGGAACAATGAAGCTAGGCAATTCTTGTGAGCTTGATATATGTGGTGTTGGCAGCATCAAGTTTTCTATGCATAATGGCAGTGGATTCATGTTTCACGATTTCAGACATGTACCCAAATTGACAAAGAGCTAGATGATTTGGGTTACACTAACATATTTTCTCATGGTTCTTGGATTATCAAGAAGGGAAACTTTATGTCTCTTCTATGAAAGAGAATTCTATTTGTGTGGTCGAACTGCCATCTAAAGAGTTGTCGTGTAGCCGGCTAGGACATATGAGTCAAAAGGGAATGAAAGTCTTGCAATGTTCTAGCTATATCCCTGTGTTAGATTACTCTAACTTCTCTTGATGTGAGCATTGTATTTATGGAGAAAAAACTAGGTTGACATCAGCACCTTTGGACAAGGAGTTAGGGAGTCCTATAGATCTTGTTCATAGGGACTTGTGTGGACCTCTGCTAGTCAAGTCTTTAGGGGGAGTGTTATACTTCCTAGCATTCATAGAATATTCTACTAGAAAGGTGTGGGTTTATCCCTTGAAGCAAAAGAGTAATGTCTTTAGTGTCTTTTAGAAGTTCTTAGCACTGGTAGAGAACCAATCGGGTAGAAAGCTTAAAGCTTTGGGCAATGACAATGGAGGCGCGTACCTTTCCTCTTAAGGAATTTTGCAATAAAAGTGATTTAGAATACAATTTACCACACCTTACACACCCACTTAAAATAGTGTGTATGAGAGAATGAATATAACCATTCAGGAACGGGTCATTTCTATGTTGTTTACGGACAACTTACCACAAGAATTTTGGGGAGAAGCTGTTAGAATGGCTACTTATTGGTCAATCAGTCACCTAGTACACCATTAAAGTACAAGGTTCCCAAAAGATGTGGATGGGCAAAGATCCTAATTATGACAGATTATGTGTAAGGCATTCTCATATGTGCTGAAAGAGCCTAGACAAAAGCTTGACCCCAAATCACATAAGCGAATCTTGATTGGGTATGGTGTGGACAAAGAGATGGGATATCGTCTCTGGCACCGAGAATCTAAGAAGATTATATCTTGCTCACAAGTGATATTAAACGAGTCTAAGATGCATAAAATCCAGTGAAAGACATTGAGTATTGCAGAGTACGGTTTGAGGATGTTACCTCACCACCAGGTACAAAGAATGTTGGATGTGCACGTCTGTCGCACATGTCAATGCAAGGGACTTTCCATACACTGTGTGGGAGCCACAAATGGCTGTAAGCATACAACTAGACTAATCTAGCAAGCTCATGAGAGAAAGAGTGTGTCACTCAGTGCCCTACGCTCGCCTTCGTGGAGGATTCCTCGTCGCGAAGAAGAGGGATCTACCACCGTGCCGTGCCCAACTGCCTCGCCACCACCATGCCGTTGCAATGCTCGATGACACACACACTCTCTGTCTCTCTCTCTCTCTCACGCAAATACACACACAAGGAGATGAAGAAGAAGATGGAGATGGAGCAAGAGCACTCTTCAACTGCAGAAATGAGAGGATGAGATATTTTTAGGTTTAGGTGACTTTTATATGAATTCGCCCATTCACACTTGGGCGCTCATGCTTAGTCAACTAACCCTTAAATGTTCCAGTTAGAGTGCATCTCTCATCGGCGATCACTCTTACCCTTTTTCTATTGGGCCAACAAGCCCGTCCCATGACTACTAGAAGTGGGCGACGGTGGTTAACATGCCCCCTTCCTGATGTAGATTCCATCCTCAAAATATAACTATGCAACATCGGGATCCACAATTGGAGTACCTGTAGCAAAATAAAAACAACATTGTGAAAGCTCAAAGGCAGCATGTGCAGACATGCAATAAGTGAGATGCATACATGATATTCTAGGAAATGCAAAAAAAAATCATGAATTGTAAGATTGCCAACTAGAACAAGTGTAGTACTTGAATAAAATGCAATTGAGTTAAGGTCTATTAGGTTGACTCTAAGAGAAGTACACAAGAGATAGGGCCAAAGTAAGTACTAGATTAATGAAAAAATGTGGACTAAAAAGTAGTTAACCCTAGGAATGCTTGTCGGGGTCTAAAGGCTAGTGATCTTGTCACTTATACCACTTAAGTGTGATCAACATAAAATACAAGGAAGTTTGTGCTATTTTCTTTCTCTTTTTTCTTTTTTTTTCCATAGTTGCTACAAGTAGTTGGGGGACTCGAGGTCTCAAATTCCAGTATCTGGGAGACTTCAAGTTTCAAATACCAACTTGAGCATAAACTAGCTGGGAGACTCGCGGTCTCAAATACCATCTTAACACATGGACTTCCACAACACAAGTCACACTTAGGTGGAATAATCTAGAGAGAACTATATCCTCATTGCCTAAAACATTACTAAAGTTACTACAATTAATAGACTATTTAGGAATTAAAGTCAGCAATTAAGTGGCCTAGTTTAGCCTAAGGTCCTGATACCTACTTAAAGCCAACTAAAAGACCAAACTCAAAGAGAAGAACAAGGTATTAGAAGCTTGAAAAATTATAGCGTCTAAATTGGCAATGTCACAACTTCATAAATTTTTATGCATTGTTAGAAATCAAAAGACAAGATGTAAACATGTAAATGTGGAAAGCATAGAAAAAATGAAGTAGTACACCTGATATAATGGAGAACATTCGTTGCAACATGTAAGCATTCATTGTGTTGTCCTTCAAAGGAATCCTTATGTAGTCACAAACTGCACAATAGTCACCACCAAATATCCACCTTCCAGAGGCACATCAGTGGAAAAAGATACCAACCCTTATTGAGCACAATTAAAAAACATTAGAAACCCTACCCTAATTATTTACACTCCCCCTAGAGATTCAAGGGAATAGGATATGTAGAGATTGGGGGAAAACCCTAAGGCTAAACCCCTATCCTCATCATCGAAAAAAACAAAATCATCATTTGTAAGACCATATGTGCCATCTGTGTAATCAAGTAAATTGTCTTCATCATTATTAGAGGCACCAATGTTTACTAAAAAGGTCACCAGACATCTACAAACATCTTGGTCAAAAGGGTAGGCTTGTGCAATGGGAGAGACGCTCTCTACTAAGTATGGATCAATGGTGGTCAAGAGACGTATCAACCATTCTAACTCGTCAAAATTTCTCTCACATGCTAACATACCTACCAAATCCCATTCACAGGCCCATTCACAGGCAAGCATCGGAAAGACCATGTGAAACACTTGTGAAAAGTATGAGGGTACCTCTAGCATACTAGCCATATATGTACACATAGATAGACGATGGTTAGAGTGAAAAATTTACAAGGGTTGTGTCAAAAGGTCGTGTCCTTGTGCATAATGTGTTTTTATGATTTTGTTATGTATAGAACTTGTAAGTCTCCACATAATATGTTGTTTGGTATCTCTTGTTCTTTTACTTTTTAATCTTGTTTCTGTGAGTATAAGGATCTATATATACATTCCCTAAGATTGGGAGATTGAGAGGTCAGGGAGGAAGGTCGAGAGGGAAGCAAGTGAGTGATGGATATCAATAAAAACTCCCCCCTTCCTTATGTATATCATACCTTTTGGAATGATGTCATCACCTTTTGAAACCAATTGTTCCAAATTGTTATGGGTGAAGACTTTCACCAATAGTTTTCATCTACCCTAGGAATTTCATATAGTTGCAAGGGTGGTAAGGTACTCTCCCATGATTTTATTTGCAGCATTGTTGTAGGTGGTAAACTTACAACGGGAGGTGAAAATTCTTCCTTGTTTGTATGGATATGTACAATGGTAGGTGGAGGTTGTCTCGAAGCTTCTATTTCCATATAGGAACTACATGAAGAGCAAGAAGCTTCATTTGACTTCCCTATTCCTGAGTTAGGTGGTGGAACAAATCGTTCTTTCTTCGGTACCCAAACTAACTCTGAAGCGGGTGTGTAGCATTCCGTGATTTTTCCTTTTCGCGATCTTCAATTGGTTTTGGAGCTACAGGATTGGGCTCACACGCAGTAGAGCACAATTTACGTTTTGGCACCCATATTTGATCATTGCCGTCATAGTAGCCTTGGGATTTAGGAATCCAATGCAATGTTTCTTTAAACTTGTTGGGGAGAGTGGGACGTCTCTTACAAAGCTCCTATCTTTGAGCACTAGCTATGGTCTCTAAAGAAGCTTTAGGGCTCTAGAGAGTTGGACATGCAATGTTTTGGGTTTTATTTCCTTAAGAGGAAATATCTCACGGCTATGGCTTGAGTGGTACGGCTAAGAGTTGGTTTCTGTGTTTTGTGACACCCCCAATTCCCCAATCAATAGTGCATTTGGTGGCTATCATCCACGTGCGTCCTAGGTTTATATTACCCTCCATAGTTCTCGCAGGCATGACCAAAAAGTCTTGAGCTACAACCCCATTGTCATAACTGAGATAAGTGTGCTAGATTCTAAAAACCGCAATTTTTTTCTTGTTGACACCCTTGACTTGGATAATACTCTCAAATAGAGGTGGCTTCCCTAACTGACACCACACCCCATATGATAGCAGATTATACTTAGCACTCGTGTCCAATAAGGCATTATATGGTAGTACATTCCATGTGGGAATTGTATCTTCAATTGGGATAACTGGCTTTTGACCATACATTAGCTCCGCACGCATGTAGCCAGTTATACTGAGCTATGTGTTGTACGATCAACCCATAAATCATATGGTAGCAGTTTTGGCCACTCACCAACTCTTCCTTCGCAAGCCTTGGCCAAAGCTTTGATGATAGGAGGGTGCCCTCTTTCACTCTTTCCATTGCCCTTAGGGTTGTAAGTTGTAGTAAGAGAAAGCTTGATTCCTAATCTAGAAAAGAACTCCCTTGCTTCCTCAGCATCCAACTCACCTCTGTCTGCAGTGATCTTTCCCACACAACCATAATGACAAATCACCTCATCAAGAAGGAATTTTCACACAGCTTCCGTGGTTTTAGCTCTTAATGCTCGCCCTTCAACCTAGTTAGTTAGGTCCTCTCCTGCAAGAACCAAGTATCTCATCTCCCAGAGCCCTAAAGGCATTGTGACTAGATCCACAACCCATTTATAGTGCATGGCTAGTGGATATGTAGGGTACAATCCATCATGATGTGGGACATTTGAATACATTTGACAAGCTACATACGAACCTATAAACAGAGATACATCTTTATACATACCCTTCAACCAGTATTTTTCTTTCAACTTGGAAAAGGTTGCCCACACACCCCTGTGTCCAGCCCATAGACTCTCATGAAACTCTTGCATGAGATTTACTTGAGTCTCTTTTTTACATATAACCCTTTATGGTGTAGCACCCTTTTGTTTAGGATGCTCCACAAGTAACCATCCCTCAAAGAAAATCCATATGTTTTCCTGCGTATCCTCTTGAATTCTTGTTCAGACCAATCATCCTATTTTGTTAGAGTACTCAAGTAGCTTCCAATAAGAAGCCAATCACCTTCATAAAGATATTTCAAGAACAATTCAAGTGGATTAGTCATGCAGACATCGTTACCTTTGACATGAGACATGGAATAGAACTTTGTGCCTACATCATCTCCCTCGTCAATCTTATGTGATTCATCTTCATACCTTGCCCTTGATAGCATATTTGCCACTCTGTTGTCTAGCATATTTGCCACTCTGTTGTCTTTACTTGCAATGTGCTTAAACTTAGATTTCAAGGACGTAATGTAGGCAATCCACCGCAACATAGCAATGTGTCGTGTTGAACAGCTTGTAATCATCCCAAGAAGTGGTAGAAAATCTGTTTCTACAACCACACATGCACCAATTAGGTAATCTTTCCCATTTTTCAAGGCTATAACCATACCCCATAACTCTCTCTTATATGTGGATAGTTTCTTTGGCGAGCACTTAGTACCTTTTTGCTCCAAATCTCACCACATACCTGTGTCCTTCTTTGTTATCTTGACCTATTGCCCATCCAATCCCTGTAGCACTGGTGTCTACTGTCACAATTACTGGCCTTTGACACTCATAGTCTACCTTTCTCAAAGTTGGTGCTGACTGGAGCAACTCCTTCAGCTTTTTCATGGCTTTTACATGCGCTTCTGTCCATTTAAACTTTTGACTCTTTCTAAGTAAAGAGGATCATCTACATGCACATAATGTGGAATCCAAATAACATAAAAGACACATGCTCCCAGAAACCTTCTAACCTCAGTGATGCTAGTGCATGTTTCTTTCATTCTTTGGATGGTATCTACCTTTGTTGGACAAGGTTTCATATCCTATGGCCCGCACATGTGCCCCACAATGAGCACTTCATTGTTGACACCAAACATAGAATATTTCCCTGACAATGTAAGATTCACTTCTTCCAACCTAGACAAAATTTTATCACAATCATTTATGTGATTTACCACAAACCTGCGACATCCCCTGAAATCCAAAGATTCATCTTTCTCACTTTCTTCACATCCTTTGAAAGGCAAATCATCAATGAAAGGCATTGTGATTTGAGGAATAAAGTCACGTAAGACCTTATTCATCCCATTTATCATATGTGTTGCCGAGTTGGTTTCTCCATGTGGCAAGGTACACATCCTTACCAAACCCAAAGGTGTCCTCATGGTTGTCAAGTCTCTGCTTTCGATTGCAAGTTGGAGTTGATCATACCCTGAGTAGAGATCCCCCATTAAGTAGATTGCCCTCCTTGCAAATGCCTTTGCAAACTCATCCACAATTGGATCTATACCTACATTTCTAATTGTCACCTTGTTCACTGGTTGCATATCTTGGATGAAGCGTAGAGAACCATTCTTCTTTGGAATTGTGAACCACATCTTTGAGTATCGAGCGCAAGAAGGCTCCAAGATTCCCATTTTGATTTTCTCATTTAGTAGCTCTAATAACTTTGGCAATGAGCCTTTGGAACCGGAATAGGCCGCAGACTTCAAGGCACATGAGTTATTGTGAAAATTACCATAGGAGCTACAATAGAAGGATCAACACATTGTATCTCATGTGGCTCAAATACAAAGGCCTTACCATGCTTTGAAAGCGTTTCTTTGAATCACTTTGTCTCCTCTTGTGTTGAAAACTCCTCGCAACCAGTCTGCAACTCTTGAAAAGATTCCTTTGTGAAGGTATGCCCAATCTTTTTAGGATTCCTTAAACTTGGTTGCAAAGAAGATTGCTCAATCTTTTCCCTATTGTTGGGTGGTAAGGGTGAAGCTACTGGTTTCACCTTCTTTGCTACACTCTTGTACCTAGTTTCAACATTGACTTCTGGGCCAACATTTTGGTTTTCTTTAAAGGCTTCTATTACTTGATACATTTCCATGGAGCAAACTTCCACAATCCTTTTCAAGATGCAAACTAGACCCCATTATAGCATCAAGCTCACTCATAGTATCTACAAAAGAAACTTGTTCACACAAACCCAAAAAAAATTTAGTAGGCTCTAGCAACTCACTCTCTTTCATGCCTATTTGTACATTATGTACATATTGCCTCTCACATCTCTTCAAATATTCAAGTTTTGTAAAACATACTGACCCATTCCTTGTTACCAAGGAGTCAGTTGAGAAAGTTTCACCTATTTTTGGATCAGACAAGACCCTTTTTCTTTCTGTACCACTGCAATCCTACTTTACAATGGTACTTGGCCAAAATCCATCATTTCCCTATGGTCATGAAACTCTTTGCTCACCTTTGGTAGAGGATGATCTCTAAGGTTCTCATGATTTCTTTCATGGTTTACACAAACTGCGAGAAATTGGATAGCACGTTTACAATCTTTGTTGCGTATCCTAGCATATGCTCAACCATCGTCCATTACCTTTGTTTCCATTCGAACTCCCACAATGTAGGGCTATCCAAGGATGAGATGATATGAAGATGTATCCTGTACAAAAAAGTTTTGGTCAATATTTACATCACCTATTTTCACCTTCACACCTGGACATGATGCATGCAATTCACCGGATGAATTGTTTGCCACTTTTACCATCCAACCATGATCTGTGTCCATCGGCCATTTGCACTTGTTGTAGAGACTCTTTGACATTATGATTCATTAGGAGAAATATGAACCTTGCATGGGCCTTGTAAGGAATCCTAATTTTTAGGGATTAAGGCTAATGTTGTGTGGGGTTTAGGGGGCAAGGGCATTGAAGAAGGTAGTTTTGAGTAGGCTTTTCTAGCCTTTTTTATAGACAAATGGAGGATGTGGACCTAAAGGGTTACTTTCTCTCTCTAGCGTTTTCTAAAGTGAAGGAAGCATAGGGGTGTGCCCACATCAGTAAAAACGTGGGTCTCAAAGAGACAAAATTTGACTTTTGTTTAAAAAAATTCATTTTTACTTGTTTCTAACTTAAAACTCCCTCCCAACGTATATACATATCCAAAAATCATTTTTTGACCCATTTTTTAACCCACAAGCTTAGAAAGTCCATTTTTTCAAAATTCTTTTTCCCCAAAAAGTAATAAACATTTTGTTCTCTCCTCCTCCTCCCTCCTCCCTCCTCTCTCCTCTCTCCTCTCCCTCCCCCCCCCCCCCCCCCCCCCCCCCTCCCCCCCCCCCCCCCCCCCTCCCTCCTTCTCTCCTCCCATCTTCCTCAACCTCTCTACCCTTCCCCCTCTATCTTTTCATCATTTGCTTCCTCACGCAACAGCTTCCATGGTGCTCACAGACATCACAAATGGTTTGCTTCCACCACCATGTACTCCGCACACCAAAAGCATACATATTCGCTTACCCACGGCATTTGCATTGAATACCACTAGTGAAGGTGATCAAAAGTCATCACAGGAACGTCACACTGCTTGTGAGATCAATGTTGACATTTGGGTGGATGGCCATTTGTACCCTTATGATCCTATAAGCCGCTTCCATCCACCATTTAATAGCCTTTCCACATTTCTTCAATTTCTTGGGAGGGGATAAGCAGGTTTGTTAGGCTATTGCAAGCGGTTGTGTATGGGTACAGGTGCTTCTTTGCATATGTGGATGCATGAATGTCAAGCTCTTCACCTCAAGACGAAGGCATTACAAGAGAGTGTTGCCTCTTCGGAGAGGGTAGTTAAAACTCTAGAACAACAAATGCAAGAAAAGGAGTCTCACATCCAGAAGCTTACCAACACCATCACATACTTGAAAGAAACACCCCTTGGTGCAAGGGAACGCAAACGCACATAATTCATCCATTGAAACTCTTGCACATTCGGGAGGAGCATGCAAACGACGAGTTACAGCCACAAGGTGATTTGGTCTTTACTTGCATGATGCATTCTTACTTCACACTATTTTCTAACATTTATGTTTATTTGTTTCTAGAAACTTCATCCAGGAGGCATGCGGTGGAACAAGCCAAGATGATCGAATCAACCTTCTCACTAGTTGTCTCAATACCCAGGACGTGATTTCTATCTTACAATCACCTGGAGGTAAGCACATTAAGGATGCAGTCACCAAGGACCTTATGCGTAAATTAAGAAATGTGGGATGATGACGTTCAACAAGCTTGTGATGAGGCTGGAGTCAGCACCAAAGCCTATCAGGATAGTTTTTGACTCCTAAAGGATGCCCTCAAAGAACATGGCATTGTGGAAAACCTATTTCCCGTTCCTCACAAGGTCAAGCTCGCAAAGAAGGCCACAAACGAAGATGTATTCTCCTGCATTGGGACATACCTACACATTGAGGACACAATGCCAACTTCCCTTTATGCTTTGTGCGCAACAAAGACAAGGGGAAAAGGTAAGAAACAATCCATAAGACCTTCGGAGAAGGGCTTTCCTTACACAATGTGGAACAATATTTTCGTGGATCTTAGAAGGCTTCAAGAAGCCATGCTTAGATTTTACGAGTTACCTAAAGAAGGTGACACACTTTACTTTTTTCTTTGGTATTATTCTTATTATAACTCTGAAGTTTAAGGTCTTAGCACTATTTATTTTGTAGTGCTTGGCACAAAAGTCACTTTTGTGCTGAAACTCGATGAGTGTCAAATAGTGAAAGGCCGAAGGTTAGAGAGGCTAAGTGTCACTCTAATGAACGAGGCGCTTCTGTAAACCAAGCGAAGGGATTCAATCGAGCCATCTTCCACCCCATCTTTTAGCGTGCAATCAGAGAAAGACATTTGGTGGTTGGGTGCTATTGAGGTGCCCAAAGAGACCAATGGAGTACTTTCATGGATTTTTGAGAGAACTCCATGGATCACAGAAGTAATACACTCCCAAATTGTAGGTCAGAAGTTGGAGATTGAGGGTTTTGGTAAATATGATGTGGAGTGGAACTTAGGTGGGGATTTGAAGACCATAAAGTGTTTGCTTGGCTGCAAGCAAGGGGCTTCTTCTCTCATGCCTTGTCCATTTTGCACTCGAGGGTACAAACCTAATGGAAACAAATCACATAAGAGCACTGTAAAGGCCGGTTCCATGCTTCCATGGCAAGGGCATGGAGAACAAGGGTTAGATTTTCGTGGTGTCGGAGATGAAGGTAGAGAATGGGAAGCGTCTATTTTGAGATGTCCCATGCTCAATGCCCCAGACCGTGATCAAAAGGACCACGCTTGGAATCCAATCTTTCGATTTCCTCTATCGAATGTACATTTTTGTACATTACACGCATTCATGCGCATTTTTGATAGGCTATTGAAGCTCCACATTGACTATGCTTTCACAATGAAACCGTTGGAAAAGTCCCAGGAAGTGATCGAAAGAGTGGAGGTACTCTTGAATTCCATTGGCTGTCACGGTGGAAATGTGTCTATCGTTGCTACAAAAAACACAAGGGAGGCCCATGAAATTGCTCAACAAGTGTCAATGAGTGGACAAAAAGCTAGACACTTTTTGAAGAAAGTTTCCCAAGGAAAGCCAAGTCGATATGATGCTCAAAATAGCTCCAACCTGCAGGCAAATAACCTTTGGGAGCTTTGGAAGGAGTTATGCAAAGCTACTACCGACAATGATTCAAATGGCGAGCTTGCAAACAAGCGCGAGCAAATTTGGGCACATTTTGATAAAATGGTCAAGCTTATGGGCCTTAACAGCACAACAGAAGAACAACACCAATCATTTCAAGAAGCCTTGGCGGATTTTACCAAGGTCTTCACCCTTTCTTGGGGTGAAAATAACATCACACATTACATGGTAAGTCATTTTACATGGTGTATTCATTACAAGGGATTGTTTTTATTTAATAATGTGGATCGTTTACTCATGTGAACAACATATCTTGTTTGTGCATGGTGCATTTTTTATGCACAAGTATGGATCGCTTGAAGTTTTTAGCACTCAAGGCATGGAGAAGTCCCATTATCGAGCAAGGGGAGTGTACTTCAAAAATACTCAACATGGTGGTGGAATGGTGTAATCCAATTATTTGGAGGAGATGTTCAATTGGTTTTTTTGCACAACATTTGCTCGTAAGCTCACAATGGAGCGTGCGCAACAATCCAAGATTGCTATTGAAGTGCGGAAATGGAGTTGTCAAGAGCATAGCAACAAGTGGCAAATGTCGCAAGGTCCCACCAAGCATGCTGCATGGCGGCGATGCAGAGTGTGACAAGGATAAAAGTGGATACTGCGCGAGTCACTAAACATGAACGCAAGGTCCAACTCTTAGCGACATGTTTATTTAAAAAATAATACTTTTTTAAAAAAAATTAGTGTGAACAGGGCCCTTTTTAAATAGGCCCTTATAAATATTGCATGCTCTCATAAACCACTCATTTCTTAAGAATAGGTGAGCTCTTACCAACGAAATGGCGCGCACCAAACAAACCGCGAAAGAGCAAACAAAAACACCCTCCAAGGATGTGAGAAGCCGTCATGGCTTAAAGGCACAAGAAAACGGCCACGAACGCCTGGCCGTTCCAGGAACTCATCTGGTAGTGGGCATGGTGGTAGCGCACGAGAGTCATCGAGGACTGTTGAATCTCCGCCTCCTCAAGATATAACACCTAGAAGGAGAATGAAGCAACGTGCCCAGCGCTGGAGAGAAGAAGAGGGCCAGCAAACAACAGAGTCCAATAGGGAGCAGCCGTCGCGCCACCAATCACAAGCAGGACCATCCAGGACTCGGGTGGTCCATACAGACACTGAATCAGAGAGTGAGCCACCATGGCTGCGAGCAAAAATACCGTGCACACACCGGGTGGCCGTTGGGGGGAAAACATTGCCAAGAGGCCATGGAGCTCTCCCCACACGACAAGATCGGCAGCCAAGGGAAGAGGAAGAATCAGAAGAGGCTGTAGAACCATCCCCGAAGCATGTAAACAGGCGCAATTCTAAGTTTTTCAAGAAGCCTAAACGCCGCCCGCCAGCAAATGTGCAAGTGCCCCCAAGAAAACCGCAGCGGCGCCGAAAAATAGCAAGGCCATTTGCAGAAATCAGCCACTATCAGAAGACGACGGAGCTTTTGATTCGACGTGCCCCCTTTTCTCGCACTGTGAAGGAGGTGCTTCAAAGCTATGGAAATCAGTATAGAATGCAAGCAATAGCGCTAGAGGATATTCAAGAAGCTGCAGAGGCCCACATCATTTCAGTGTTGGAAGATACCAACCTATGCGCCATACATGCAAAGCGAGTGACAATACAACCAAAAGATATGCAGCTTGCACGTCGATTGCGACGAGACTTCGAGCATTAGCCAAAGTTACCCCTCTTTTTGTATTGCACACCCTTATCTTTGTAATGATTTGACTTTCCAATGACAATATGATCAACAGTTGTGTCTACTCTGTCTATTATCTTTGTAATGAAATGACTTTGTAATTTCAAGTTCTGGATGTAATTGCAGGCAATTTCAGTAAATTTCTGCTTTTTAAGTACCCTTGAGGGTAGATAAACCTATAAGGTGCATCTAAATGAATGATACAAAACCAATCCATTGCAATAAATTTGTGCTTTGTAGGTATCCTAGGGGGTAGATTAGCCTACTAGGGGCAAAAAAAAAGCTTGGCCACAAGGGCGCGCAAATGGCCTATCCAAAACTGATGGATGGGCCATTTGCGCGCCCTTGTGGCTAGGCTTTTTTTTGCCCCTTGTAGGCTTATCTACCCCCTAGGATACCTACAAAGCACAAATTTACTAAAACCTATTGGTTTTGCATCATTATTTTACATGGATCCTTGTGGACACCCTTTTTTGGCCATTTCAAGCTTTGAATTCCCTATAGGATATAAAAATAAATAACATATTGTGAAGCCAAGTGTCTATGCAACAGTAATTTGGATTTTTCAAATGTCCAATGTAATTGGAATTTTTGGTGCAGGGGTGTACTAGGTATAGCTGAAGCAGGTGATAGTGTGCTAGAAACTTCATCTCATAATTGATTTCACCTTTTCTAGTGTCCTTGAGTGTGAACATATGCTGGAATTTCCATAAAAAGGGTGCATCTAAATGAGTGATGCAAAACCAATCCATTGCAATCAATTTGTGCTTTGTAGGTATCCTAGGGGGTAGATTAGCCTAATAGGGGTAAAAAAAAAGCCTGGCCACAAGGGCGCGCAAATGGCCCATCCAAAACTGATGGATGGGCCATTTGCGCGCCCTTGTGGCCAGGCTTTTTTTTGGCCCTTATAGGCTTATATACCCCCAAGGGTACTTAAAAGCACAAATTTACTGAAATTGACTGCAATTACATACAGAACTTGAAATTACAAAGTCACCAATCAAAAACAAATTCATATCAACAATTGAAACAATTTTGAAGATTGACAAATCACATTCAAAAGAATTTGCAATATAGAGAGACAATTTCAAATATTTTTTATTCCTTCCAAAACGGTGATCTTACATCATGTATCTGAGGAGTTCATAATTTTTTTGACCATTTCCTGGCGCCTATTTTGCGCATAAGGCAACTCCCCAGTCAAAAGGGACTGCGCTATTGCCTTTGGGTCAGTTGAGCCAATGGAAGCATGTATCCCTATCTGGGCAAGCACTTTACCACGAAAGCGAGTGCCAAACGCTGTGCATACAAGGGATCTACGCACTAGGAACACTTGATGTGCAGTTTGAGCAATGGTGCTCAAACACAAAAACTTGCTCAAAGCTTTTAACGACCAAGTCATAAAATGGGCTTGGGGAGTAAATTTATTATGGATAATGGCCACATCGCCAGGGGGGAGTTGTCCTAGGTAATGGGCAAGGGAAGCTTGAGGTCCAAAGCCCGTCCGCTTGCCACCCGTCCTTGTAGCAAAATCATCAACCTCCACAACATCCTGTCATAAACCGATGAAGGTTGATAAAAAAGACAATGAAGGATAAAATAGTAACATGAAAATTAGGATACAGTTTACCTCCTGCTCCTTGTCGTCCGCCTCCCTGTTGCCCTTTGCATCCAAGTCAATGCTCCCATGCACCACAGATACGAGCTTTGGATCATCATATGGGAGGTTGCATAATGGCATAGGCATCCTAGCAGCCTCAACCTTGGCTTGCGTGGCTTGGAAATCTTCATCGGCCACGTGCAACTGCTCTACTGCCAAGACCTCCGCACATACAACTGCAATAGTGTCAGCAACAGAGTCCCCATCTGGCAAGAGCTTGCTTTCTAGGGCATCTGGCGTATTGTCTAAGAGACATTTGCTGCTGTTGCATAGCACGCTCAAGCATTCATCCATGCGCAGGCTAAATGCTTTCTCCAAATCATGCAGGAACACATACTCCTCCCCATCCACTAACATTGAGGAGAAGCGGCTTATTTCTACCTCTGGGATAGCCACATCTGTCAATGGTAGTGGCACTGGAGTGTCACTAGGGCCAGCCGCAACTATGGATTTCTCAACCACTTCCTCAAGACCCCTAGGGTACTCGAGCCGGTGTGCTTTTCCTTCCGCTGTAGGGTTCATGGGTATAACCTGCTACTCCTTGGTGTCCTTGATAAAGGACCCAACTTGAAGGTGTGGTAAGCGGAGCTCCTCCAGATCAGGTTCCTCGCTCACCAAGAAGATAAATGTTGCGAGCCGAGAAAGGTACTCCACCCCCAACTTGCGCTCCTTGAGCACTGACACCCCAGGGGCTTGCTCGTCCAAGTAATGGCCTGCATCGGTTGCAATTTCTTGGAATCGTTGCAACCACTTGGAGAATGGGCGATCACCTTTGTGTATATAGCGCAAAAGATCGCAAGGCACCCAGATCCCTGCATGTGGGGGGATAGATACTGAATATTTTATGATGTGCTCCTCCATGAACACAAAAATCTCCTCAAATGCATCCATGTGAAGGGCAACTGTGGCATCAAGGTCAGGGAGACGAGTAAAAAAGGTGTGGAGGTCCAACTTCCCTTTGTATTTGGTGTCCTCGAAGAAGAGGATGAAGCATGACAAAGGGGTGGATGTGGGTGGAGATACAGAGGCTGTGGCAGCATCCATGTCTAGCCTGGGGTGTAGATAGAGAGCGGAGGAGCTCAAGAGTTGCAAAAGTGAAAATAGTAAATGAGTTAGGTGGCCCCCCTTTTATAATGGACCCTTTTTTTAAGACATTAAAAAAAAAGTCACTTTCACCAAAAAATTATTTCTCATCACAATGCAAAAAATTATATTCAAAGGCATGATTTGCCAAAGCAAATCATGTTGATTACAGCGGGGATCAATATGAAAATTGCAAGAGTTACAAAGTTATAAGATCGATAGCATAGTTCCATCTATCCCCCAGTCCTCCTCGACCTTCAATTTGTCTTCCATTCTCTTCCCAATCTGCGGACATTCATTACAATAAGCATCCAATGATCGACAAACCATGATGTATTGAAAATGTGGTGGAAGGATTCTCACCTTGTGACCTTGTAAACGAAATTGTGCTTGTTAAAGGGCCTCAAAATCCATAATAACCAAATTTACTCGAACATTACTGAGAGTCCAATGCTTGTTCACTTGGACTGCCTCCAAAGCATCATTGGGCATCTTCACTGCAATGTCAAAGCTTGCAATAGCGTCGTCTACACTGGGTAAGGGAGTCCACACTCCAAGCTTGCACATCCAACGATCATAGTGAAATTGTATGTACAAGGAGGTGCGGGATTTCAAATAGCGCATTCCAATACCTAAAGCTCCAACCTTACAACGGTATCGGTCCCCATTGTGCATGTCCTCCACAAAACCCCAGTCCTCTTTTAAAAGCCTTCCTAATTCCTCGTAATGCGCATCTTTACATACAAGCATTGTGGTAGTCTCCACAAATCCAAACTTTTTAAAAATGTGCACAAAACAATGAATAGGCAAACACCATCTCAAGCCCACAGACCTAGAAGCTTTAGAGTATTTCAAAGAGTTTTGGACATCCATTATCATCTTTCGCTTGAAAGATGCTACCGACCACAAATCTGGGACCGGCCACTCCATACTTCATAAGGAAGTTACTTTGATGGGTTCAAGCGTTCCAAACGCTTGTGTAGAAGTAGGGACAATATAGGAGTGAGAATAGAAGAAAATCCTTCTTTGAACCAGTTTGGTTGGGCAAAGATGTGGGAACATTATTGCTCCAATATCCGCATGTATAGCATTGAATGTGCTGGAGAGACTATGTAGTGGCTGCTCCTCCACCAACGTGGATGGAAATATGACTATAAATGCATGACAAATGTTAAGTATGAATCCATAATAACATTACACTGTGATTTCACACCTAGCTTTGTATTCTCAAAACATGTACTTACAATGTGTTGGAAATCGAGGTGGTTGTTGCAAATGCATGGTTGACATTGAGAAAACATGTTGCACAATGGCTACGGTCCCCTTGTCTTTGGGTTCTTGAAGCCAAGGAGCTTTCCTTTCCAATGAAGATCCAAGTTTTCACGATTCCTCACACGATGAGGGCCAATAGCAGATGGTTGCATGTATACCCAAGCACCTTTGGTGAACTCTTCTGGCACCCACTCATAATCTACACCTCTAGTGTTGTGGCATGCAGCTGCTGTGACCTCATCCTTTGGCCGCCTTTGCGAAGTAGAGTTGGCCATGGTTGAGCAAAGAAAACTAGGAGGAGGAGAAGGACCTTGCTTGTTGCTACAATGTAGGTGGGATAAAGTGATATGAGAAGGTGGTTAACCCTTGTGGCAATGGGAGGAGAAGGTGGATAACCCTTGCTTGGTGTGGCAATGGGAGGAGAAGGTGGATAACCCTTGCTTGGTGGGGCAATGGAAGGTGGTAGGGGAGGAGAGAGGAGCTTCCTGGCTGCAACAATGAAGATGGTGTAGAGAGAGAGAGTGTTGGAGTAGAGGATGAGTGTGATGGTTGCAACCAAGGAGGGGTTGGAAAAGGGGTTCTAGAGAGAGAAAATCACTTTTTGCCTAATAACTACTTTTGGGGGAGCTCTGGATAGCAAAAAAATATTTTTCAAAAGTTTTTTAAAAATTTTGAATTTTAGGGTTTTTGGATGCACGTTTTGACTTTTTGAGATCAAAAAATGCTTTTTTGACCATAAAATAGTTTTAGGGGGGTTTTCAGAAGATGAAATTTGAGTTTTGAAAATCTTGAAAAATTTCAAATTTTTGGGATTTTTTCAAAACTGGATAAAAAAGGAGGGAAGTTGGAGGTTCCATATGCCCCCCCCCCCCCACCTTCTCACTAGGTAAGAGCCCATTTAAGAAGTTGGAGGTTCCATATGCCCCCCCCCCCCCCCACCCCACCTTCTCACTAGGTAAGAGCCCATTTAAGAAGTGTAAGACTACTTTGTCCCCCTACATTTTTGAGGGCATAGAGTGTGTCCACCACCCTCTTCTCATTGGCTGGCCTCTAATTAACCTTAATCCCAAAGGGCCCCTAGAGGGTTCATATTTTTCCTAATGTATTTCTAAACCATGGTCAGTCAAGGCAACAAATGGCTCTTCAAGATCACCTACTTTGACCAAAGTTTATGTAGTAAGTGACTTCGTGAATAGTAGCTCCTAGGAATAGCATCAAGTTCTTCATCATCATTTGAGAAATGTACTTGCTTCACTCTCCCACTAGATTGGTAGCATCCTACCACAACTCCATCATCCTCTTTATTTTGCAACTACATCCCTTGTGTCTTCAAGGTTTTCCCTTCAACTTGTGGACGCGAAACTTCAGCAAGAGTTTGCCTCTTCCTCTTGATGATGTCAATGATCTCCTCATGGAATTCACGCTTTGCAATGCCAAGAACTTCTCCCAGAGTAAGCTCAATCTTGCTATTCAAGATCCTTTCCTCTAAGACTTTATTTAAAGCTGTAGCAACCTCAATATCAGATTGTAGTTTATAAGCTGGGCCTTTTGTCTTACCTTTTGTTGGCTCTTTCTTCTTTCCTGTTGTAGACTCCTCCATGAGTAATTCAGGTGGAGATGCTCCTTGTGTCCAAGGTGTTTGAGAAGGCATTGAGTCGCTTCTTCTAGAAGTTCTTTTTGATGGTCCTTCATCAGCATTCTCACGTCTACGCTTCTCTTCTACAATAGCCTCAATTTGTTGGCATTTTGTAATGTAGGCATGCACTGACAATGAGTCCACTGGATCATTCCATCCTGTTTCTAGACGTATGCAATCACCTGCTTCATGTAGAATCTCTTTTGTAAGATTTTCCATTTTAGCTTATTGCATGACATTTGGAAAAATTTGACCATGATGGTCACTCATCTCTTCACTAATTAAGATACTCAGTTTTTTCTCCATAAGTAGCTGCCTCAACTGAAGAGGTGGCATGGTTAGTTGCCATATCTTCAACTAAGGTTTGCATTTCCCCTTCCCAAAGTTAGTTCTCAAGGATAGACCTGTCTCTCTTAAGTGGAATTTACCATCCTTAAAAAAGACATCTTTTGATAAAGAATCATTAAAATCATCACAATCCCTTCTTACATGGTCTGTACTATCACACCAAATACATCTATTAACAAACCCTTCTTTGGGACGTTGTCTTTGCCTAGGCATTGGCCCTGATGATTGGCCTTTTTATTCAAGCTTTGCAAGCTTCACCTTTAGGTCACGCTCTCCCTTCAAAAGCTCATCTAGCATGGACTCATCAAACTTAGGAGCGATAAAAGTAGGCTTTACCATCTTGCCAGAAGTTGAGGTGGAAGGACTTGTAGTGTTTACTACCATCTTGTCCCTTCTTCTTTGTCGTTTGGCAAGCAGTGAGACAACACCTTCAACCTCATTCCAGTCGGTCTTTAGTCCTTGCTTAGCATCTTTATCTTCAAGAAGAAGCTCCAAATTTTCTTGAAACTCTTGACCTGCATCTTGTAAGAAAATATTTGTCTTCTCTACATCTGATGTGGCCCTTTTTGTCATGGTGAGTTGTGCATAGCGCCCCTCAAATTTCCTAAGTAGCTCTATTATTGATAGTCCTTCATTTGGCTTGACTACCCATTCTAAGGATGTACTTTTGGTTACTCTCTCAGTGTCCTCCATGAAATATTCCTCCTTCAAAGCTACTTTGGGTTCTTCTCAGTTTCTCCCATGCCCATCTTTAATTTACCTAACATGTTCCCTAATTTTCGGAGCAACAACTAGCTGAAAGCTTTGAATCATCTCACCTTCTGACACGTGATGCAGATTCATCTCCTTCACATACTCGCACAGATACTTGGTTACATCTTTCCCATTGAAAAAATTCATTCTTTTGACAACCTCTTGTATGGATTTGGTTGCTGAAATCTCCCTTCTTTCAGCAGCATGTTGTTGTTGCATGAACATTGCAAATGCTTGAAACATTTGCATTGTTGCTGGGTCAAAATGCATACCCTGTTGCTCAACATGATCACCCATGGTTACCCAAAAACTCTCACCCAGGCAGATTCGCGTCGGATTCACCAAAAAATATGTCAAGAAATTTACGGTCTTGCAAGGGAAGTGCCGGGCTTTTGGCTGTGAGAGTTTATAAGAGAACTCTAAAAAATATATGAAGGAGTTAAATCATAGATTCCATGAAGTCGAGGGTTTGGAAGGAAGTGCAATCAAAGAAGCCCCACTCTTTCTCCCTTACACTCACACACTCAAAGAAAGAACACAGAAGACAATATCAAAACAACACAAAGATGAAAACATCAAGGCTATGGTCATATTGATCATGGGTAATATGAAAGGGTTAATAGATGAGTTAATGGCATTCAATCTTTGCTGACCAAACAGGATACAAATTGCTCTTTGGAATTGTAGTTTTGTGCTTACCATAATATATATGTTTTGTCTAGTGATCGGGATTATTTGTGTGTACAAATCCTCTTGGTTCATAGCAAGATAACTACACTTACGTCAAAAGAAAAGTTATAGTTTATAAGAGGTAGTATGATGGGATCCGATGAAAGAAGTATTTCATTGAGCCTTTATGGGCCAGAGAGAAACAATATACGTTGTTGAAAGTGTATTTTACGGCTAATCCATACGTTAATTCTAATAGATCGCACAGAGTGGAAGCGATAGAAATTCTCATCATGTGGATTATTCATCTAAGATAATATGTGAGAAATGTAGATATGAGAGAAGTGAAGAGATAAGAAGTTTCCCTCCCAATCCCTATTCTTGTCCGTAGGCAATAAGGATATTGCGGGGAGACATGTACCTGTAGCAAGGAGAACCTATAATTTGTAGAGAGAATGAATTTCTAAGAGTGAGAGAGATAGGTTTGGTTAAGGATATGAGATTAGATATATATAAATGTTGGATTAATGATGAAAAATAAAAAAATAAGAAATCAACAAAATATCAATGTAGAACACATCTTACTTGTCAAACCCTTCGGTACTATTTTTGATGGAGAGAGAAGAATTAAACTTTGATTGATACACCAAGTCCAAGATCTTCTTAAATTAGAGTTGATCTTCCAAGGATACCTTACAAGAATGGCTAGTCTTCCTCTAAGAGAAAGTGTAGGCTTAGGCTTATGTTAATGGCTAAGTACAATTAGGCATTACTACTCAATCCCTCATGAATTCCTCTCATCAATGGCTTGAATGGCTTGAATGCTTCAATGGTTTTCAAGGAAGAAGAGGTCCCCCTTTTATAGGTGAAGGGAATCCCCAAGGATTTACACAAGAAGAGAGGAGTGTGAACAGAAACTGGAAAAGTTTGAAACGAGTTGTCCCTGCATGATGTGGGCAGACTCGAGTCCAGTGTTTTGATCATATCAATGGTGGATCCAAATAAAACAGTAAAAATATGGGAAGAAAATTCATCTCATTATCTACGACTCACATTTTATATACTTTTTCCAATTCATATTGAAACCGTGTGTAAAAAATTCATCAAAATAGGGTACAGTTTTGGCAGCAAAAGTCTTCTTGTGGTCCTCTTAGCCTAAACTTTTATTTGATTCCAATGGACACCTCATGCCATATGAAAGCATGAAATTGCTCCTTGACAAATTTTTGTAATCATGCTTGCAACAATGTATTAAAAATATAGGGGTATCTTTGAGAATCATGGAAGCTAGTGTCCCACTAGCATTTGATTCCTTCCTAGTAGAGCTATTTAAAAGAAATATAAGAAAAATATGAAAAATACATAGAATATATATATTTATTGAAATTTATCCTAGATATATGATCTAGCTAGGGTGTAAGATGATAATGACATAGTAGAAATAAATAATCAATGCTTTTTGTCCCAAGTTAAAGAGGTGGAGCTATTGACACTTTTTCCATAGTACTTTTTGATGGTACAGGAAGAACATGTTACCCTTGAGATAAATAATAGGATGAGATAGAAAGCTTATTATTATATTTAAATATGTATATGTACATTATAGGAAATATAATTATGTATCTAAAAGGTGGCAAGATAGATCTTGCAGCATGCGTTCCCACTATGTAGGTGTCAAATTTCTTGCACGATACAGTGGCAAGATAGATATTGTAGCATGCGTTCCCACTATGTATGTGTCACAGCACGATAACAGTAAAACCATTTCTTCCTCCTATCTTTCTCCATGAGTGTGTTTTGCATAGCCAATTGCCTTTCTTCATCTAACCTCTCAAGGATTTATAAGAATTCAAATAAAGGGTTACCATCCCAGCCTTCTTGTGAAGCTACATGTAGACTAGGAATTACAAACTCCCATGGCATAACTGCTTCTTGGCCATATACCATTTTGAATGGTGTACAATTAGTAGCCACTTTGTAAGAAGTACAATAAGCCCATACAGCTAAAGTGAGCTTCAAATTCCAATATGTGCAATGAGCTTCCATCGTTTTGGTCAAGATACAGATTAAAGTCTTCTTGGCACTCTCAGGCTGGCCATTTGCTTGTGGACAATAAGGTGTGGACTTATGGTGAGCTATCATGAAGTTGGTAGTGAATTCTTTCATCACTCCATTTATAAAATGAGTATCATTATCACTCACAATCTCAAAGGGACAACCAAATCTTGTAATAATTTTCTCAAAGAGAAACTTAGCAGTTGACCTTGCATCAGCCTTATGTGTCGCCCTAGATTCCTCCCACTTTGTTACATAGTCAGTGGAAACGATAATTGCTACAGCCGGAGGCACGGCTGCCTTGCAAATCATCCAAGATAACACAATACAACACATAAATCGGCAAATCCCCATACCTGACGAATCTCATAGCACAGAATCGAAGTCGTACGCGAACAAAGAGAGAGATTGAGAGCGCGAGAGGATAAAAGAGCGCGTGCAGGCGCACCTCCTAGACGGGAGTGCTATGCTGGCATGGCGAGAGAGAAGAGGGAAGAGGAGAGAAGAACAATGCAAACACTGGGTGCAATCTCCCCCCGTGCAAGAGTGACCATTTCCCTCTTGCACGTATTTGTTATATAGATTTCTTGAATGGTCAAATTGGTTACAAACTTGCCGGACGATCATAAATGGCCAAAGCTCATAAAGAGCACTTGAATAATAAAATTTACATAAAATATGATATCCTTTTGCAATAGCTTAGCTCGGTCAAGCCTTTTCCACCTGTCACACAACTGCAATAAATAATTCCATAACATACCTCTCCGTTGGAAAGCAACTGTCCTCAGTTGCGAAGATAAAAATCTGCAAACAATATTTGTCAAAAACAGTGATGATTAGTATGTTGTGTCAAAAACATCACATAATAAAAGAAAATTTTATGAAACTAAACAACATTAGCTTATGCCTGCCGTCATCCACATACTACCTATTCTAGTGTCCCATACCACTAGAATAAGCAATATATGTCATACCTTGGTGAATCAGGATATCATTGGTCACACTCATCATTAATCTCATAATGTCAAGTCTCATCACATAAACACTGCCATAATAATCACCACATACCAAATCCCAATCCAATTCCACAATATAAGTCCAAATCTAAATCACTGTCATTGTGTACCCGGGTAACAAAATCATACCAGTTGTAGTGGTGGCCAGCAACTGCAACATGATTTTGTGATATGTGTTTCCTAAATCGGCGAATCTACACCAATAAGATGTGTTGCCTAGATCAGAGAATCTGCACTAATGCTGCCTATATCAACGGATCTGGATTTATACTTGTGAATAGATCTGTAATTTGTCAGTGTGCTGCCTAAATCGGCGGATCTGCACAGATAATTGCTGCTGCCTAAATCGGCGAATCTAGACCGAGATGAGCATTTACACACTGCCTAAATCGGCGAATCTATGTGCATGTGACCAATGGACTAGACAGGGCATAGAAACATAAAAATTGTACTACCTGTTTCACACCACATTGGACTAAGATTGAGTAACAAGTACTGACAAATTGGTATTTAAAGGAAAGCACCTCAACTCACATGAGTAGCTACATATCTCAATGTGAAATGATCGCAATAGCAATTTCGTTTAATACAAGTATTGGCACAATGCTAGAGAATGCAGGCAATTAAAAGAGCCATACTGTCTGTCAAAAAAATGTTGAGAGAGAAGGAGAGAACACATAAGTAGAACCCCAAAGTGTGTAGAATACACACATGAGATGATGTATATATAGAGGGGACCTGGGTGCCATATATAGAGAAGCCATATATTGAGTAGCTTCACATATAAGCTCAACACCCCCGCTCAAATAAGGGTCCCTAACTGTGGATGAAAAAACCCTTGGGGGATCAAGGGAAAAACCCACAGCTCTATATACACCCACCGTTATATTATAAAAATCATTGAATATACAAATGTTTACGAGGAGCTACATCACTCCTTTTACAATGAATGTTTTATGAGGAGTTACATTACTCCTATCAAATACAATAATGAATACAAACGTTCAATAAAGAGGTGTAAAAGCTATCGATTAACTTGTAATCAAAAGTGTCTCCGTGAATCTGCTGTGTAGCTTGTCATCAATATCGCATCACCAAACATGTCTTCATGTTGTCATCAATATGGTATCACCAAACATATCTTCATAAATCTTTTATTGTCACCAAGTTTGTCTTCATAAAATCAATTCTTTGATCAATCCTACATAGATCATAGACTCCAAAAAAAAACATGTCATGAAAATTATTAGCATCGTTAATGAAATAATTACATTCACAATGCCATAAGAGATGGTTCGCGATGCCACTCTTTTGACGACATATATACGCACGACAACATATGGTACATAAAGTATAAACGTAAAAGTACAAAATGTGTGATTACGTGATACAAATGATATGTGTATATACTACATAAAACAACATTTATCAATGTAGTGATCAATGAATACCATCAAAGTATTAACAAAATATCATCATTATGTCAATAAAAATGAATAAATGATCATGGTATCAACGAAAAGCATCATGATATCACCGAGAATAATCATTGTATCAACGAAACAACATCATGGCATCACCAAGAATAACCATGGTATCAACGAAATATCATCATGGCATCACCGAGAATAACCATGGTATCAACGAAACAACATCATGGTATCACCGAGAATAACCATGGTATCAACAAAACATCATCATGGTATCAATAAAAATCACCATGGAATCAACGAAATATCATCATGGAATCACCGAGAATAACCATGGTATCAACGAAATATCATCATGGCACCACCGAGAATAACCATGGTATCAATGACATATCATCATGGTATCAACGAAAATCACCATGACCAAAGTATTAACAAAACATGATCATGGTACCATCAAAATCACTATGGTATCAATGAGAAATTATCAATAAAACGACGTAAACTATATCTCTAAAAGAATAATTATACGAGAATCAATGAACGAGTATATCATATAACAAAAGATCATGTACCAACAGTAGCTCGATAGAATTTGGACGATCATCAACGGCTCGACTGAATCGGAACGATGTGTAACTGGCTTCTGCAGCAAAGTTACGTCAGTAACAAATATATGATTGATGAAGAAAAATATAATTGAGAAGTTTTCAATTATGAGAAAAATCAAAAGCAAAAAGTAAAATTTTGATTTTCAAACATATTCGCAGTCCGAGACGATAACCCAAAATCGGTGCAGAATTTAGAGAAACTTCCTTCTGCAAAGTTATAGACCACATCGATTCCGGTCTCTCATAGCGGGTAGTTTCTTCTGCAAAGTTGTAGAACACATCGATTCCGGTCTCTCACGCGGGTAGTTTCTGCAAAATCGTTTTCAATAAGCAGAAAAATAAAAAACAAAAAACGGAAATTGCTTTTTATGTATGTACGCAGTCCGCGAACGATAACTCAAAATCGATGCAGAATTTGAAAACACTTCCTTCTGCAAAGTTGTAGACCACATCCATTCCAATCTCTCACGCGGGTAGTTTCTGCAAAATCGTTTCCAATTAGAAGAAAAATCAAAAACAAAGCGCGGAAGCTGTTTTTCAGAGATGTACGCAGTCCGCGAACGATAACTCAAAATCGGTGCAGAATTTGAAAACACTTCCTTCTGCAAAGTTGTAGACCACATCGATTCCGGTCTTCATGACGGGTAGTTTCTGCAAAATCATTTTGAATTAGCAGAAAAATCAAAAACAAAAAGCAAAAGTTGCTTTTCAGGTATGTACGCAGTCCGCGAACGATAACTCAAAATCGGTGCAGAATTTGAAAACACTTCCTTCTGCAAAGTTGTAGACCACATCGATTCCGGTCTCCTTGGCGGTTAGTTTCTGCAAAATTGTTTCCAATTAGCAGAAAAATCAAAAACAAAACGCGGAAGCTGTTTTTCAGGTATGTACCCAGTCCGTGAACGATAACTCAAAATCGGTGCAGAATTTGAAAACACTTTCTTCTGCAAAGTTGTAGACCACATCGATTCCGGTCTAGAAGGCGGGTAGTTTCTGCAAAATCGTTTGGAATTAGCAAAAAAAATAAAAAACAAAAAGCGGAAGTTGCTTTTTAGGTATGTACGCAGTCCGCGAACGATAACTCAAAATCGGTGCAGAATTTGAAAACACTTCCTTCTGCAAAGTTGTAGAGCACATCGATTTCGGTCTAGAACGCGGGTAGTTTCTGCAAAATCGTTTCCAATTAGCAGAAAAATCAAAAACAAAACGCGGAAGCTGTTTTTCAGAGATGTACGCAGTCCGCGAACGATAACTCAAAATCGGTGCAGAATTTGAAAACACTTCTTTCTGCAAAGTTGTAGACCACATCGATTCCGGTCTCCTGAGCGAGTAGTTTCTACAAAATCGTTTTGAATTAGCAGAAAAATCAAAAACAAAAAGCGAAAGTTGCTTTTCAGGTATGTACGCAGTCCGCGAACGATAACTCAAAATCGGTGCAGAATTTGAAAACACTTCTTTCTGCAAAGTTGTAGACCACATCGATTCCGGTCTCTCAGGCGGGTAGTTTCTGCAAAATCGTTTCCAATTAGCAGAAAAATCAAAAAAAAAATGCGGAAGCTGTTTTTCAGGTATGTACGCAGTCCGTGAACGATAACTCAAAATCGGTGCAGAATTTGAAGAAAGTTCCTTCTGCAAAGTTGTAGACCACATCGATTCCAGTCTCCAATGCGAGTAGTTTCTGCAAAATCGATTTTGATCAGGAGAAAAATTGAAAACAAAAACGTACTGCTCTGATATCATGTTGAGAGAGAAGGAGAGAACACAGAAGTAGAACCCCAAAGTGTGTAGAATACACACATGAGATGATGTATATATAGAGGGGACCTGGGTGCCATATATTGAGTAGCTTCACATATAAGCTCAACAAAAAACTCGATGGTAATCAAGCTGATAAGTAAGTCACGTGCATTGACTTTATGTAACGGTGTTGTTCTCTGTGGAATGGTGTATGTGTAGGACTTTGAAAATCATAGAACTTTGAGAGAGTGCTATGAATGTATGATTGCTTGTGTTTACGAGAAGATTTTTCAAAACCAAAAGTTGAAAATGCAAAGAGAACTTACCTCTGTGCTGTCCGTAAATCATTAGACTCTGGATGATATACTGTATTTGAAACTATGTACCAGTGTGTGCGTGGGGAGAGAGGTACAAGTAGCAGAAAACTGTAACTACCAAATGGACACCAAATTATAGTTAACAAATTCAAAATGTGTTAATTTGGTGTTAATAATTGGCCATAAAATAAAAGCATATTAGTTTATAGACCGGACAGGGAGAGGATGATAACTGAGTAGGAAGAAAAACTCTGCAGTTTTAATTTTAATAGCTAAGATCCACTAGAGTCACAAATAGACATAAAATATAGGAACCAGATCCGATTTGATTGTATAACTCAATTTGAGAGACAAAACTACACTAATTACTGACAATTATTTATTATGAATAGCATTGGATCGATTAGAAAGTTAGATGGAAGTAATAAATTGTTGATTGTTTTTGTTTGAATAATTGGAGAAGTCCTCTTGATATTGTAAACTGTGGGGGTAAAGGGCATGGACTAGTGTAAAGTCATGATATCACAAGCATACATCTTGTATATCATGTAAAAGCCAGGCTAAAAATAGGAGATTGATCGAATTTTTTTTTAAAAAACAACGCCAAAATTTATTGGATCTGAACTGCTCTTTCCTAGAGGCCTCTATTTGCTACAGGCATTTCCAGATAGTCATAGAATTATGTAGGAGAATTTTATTTTATTTTTATTCTTTTTTATAAAACAGCATACTTAAGCTTCTCATTTAAACTTGTAGTAGGTATTATGGGAGTTTGCAACTTGTACAAATTAGCTAAATTAAGCTAAATAATTATGTCTTGAAAGTCAGATAACATAGTGACATGAGAGATATCCCTGTTAGTCAAAATTAGGATGAAGTAAAGGTCTAAATAGCTTGAGTAAAAGAAGAAGGACCCATTAGGAAGAGATTTTGGTTTGCGTTGTAACGAGACGGTATGATATGTGTGTGTATGCGTATAGCATTTGTATTGGCAAGTGAGTGTGTGTGTCTGTGCCGAAAGAAATCATCGATGTGCGAGGTTGCGGACAGTTGAATACAAAGGTAGGGTTCGTAATTTGGTGAAGGGGGTTAAAAGAGAGAGAAAATGAAATGAAATGTTATAGTAACAGTATGCAGAAGCCAATGAGATCAAAATGATACGGTCTTGGTGAGTCTCATACAATGTCGGGATAAAATAAAATGAGGTAAAAGCTAATCATCATCCTCATCGTCAAGGTGTTGTCTGAGAAGGTATTGCAGAGGTATCTATAGAGCTTTGTCAATGTACGCCTTCTTGTAATGTGGAATCTTAAGAATCTTTGGCTATTGTGATGTTGCATCTACACTTGGCTTCTACTTTGGGGTAGGTAATGATTTGCAGGTCGTGTCTGTAGTGACTTCGTACGTTGCAGAGATGCAGAAAGTCGGTAAGCTGAGGTGGCAGCACTAACGGGGCTTTCCAGGCTCCACATCATGCATGTGCACTTCATCGATTGCTTCATTGCTTGTTGTCTAGGTACTGGCTGTTCAGTACGTCCACAATCCAACGTGGCTGGCCCAACCCAAAGATATGCTGACACTAAATGTAGACGCTGCCTCTTTTTTTTTTTTTTTTTTTTGCAATCTCCAAAACAGCATGTATCGAGGGCTGTTGAAGGACCTTTAGTGTTTGGACAAACTTGAAGCTCCCCAGGTAAGGGTAGGCGTCTCTTTCAAAGCAAGTGTGGACTCTGTTGCTCCATTAAACAGTGATGGACATGGCGCTCATACTGCATCCACTGCAAGCAGGAAATAGTAGCATCCAAATGAAGCCAACATCCAAAGGGTAGGAGGGAACCAGGCACTGTCTCAATATCGCAAAGTGACACAGCTACATGTGGTCGATGAAGAGGGTTCCTGGGTAGCTGGGAGGTGGGCAAAAGGGTTGATGAGCATAGAAGGTTCTTCACGATAGCTTGTTCTGTTGGAGACAGGGGAAACTGGTACTGAAGAAGCAGGCTCCTCCATTTCAGTAGGTGAACCAAGTGAAGGTCGAGAGATGGGCACATCGCCGTCAATCAACAGCCAGCAGGACTCAGCGGCCTCCTCTTCCAGTAGCTATTGCTTGGTGCCATGCAAGAGATAGAGGGAGGGCGGGATGACTCAGGTCGACTACGAGAAAGCTGTGAGAGAGAATGAGTGGGAGCGCCTCTGTATGGAAATTGGGTGTCTCTTCGGAAGGTGGCCAATGATCGCATGTAGAGAACTAGTGTGCCAGTGTACTGTTGTAACGAGGGGCAGAGAAAGAGAGAGAGTTGCATGCTTGATAGTATAATAATTGCACGACATGTAGCTGGTTATAGAAGGGAGAAGGGTTAAATAGAATTTTGTGATTGCAGCTAAAAGTCGACAGAAAACTGCTAGTGGTGGGTGGTTGGGATGAGTGCAGAAGGATCACTCGTGAGCTGCATGTGCAGTCTGTTTATAAGTATGCTCGATATTGGATGGTTGGGAGGGAAGGCGGAGCCGTAGCATGCCTAATGTGTGATAGTGCTTTGATGCCTACAATTTGCATGGAGGCTAATGATATGGAGGGTGAGAGGGAGAGGGAGAGAGAGAGATAAATACCTGTGTCAGTATACTCTACGAGAGGCAGAGAGAGAGAGAGAGAGAGAGAGAGAGAGAGAGAGAGAGAGAGAGAGAGAGAGAGAGAGAGAGAGAGAGAGAGAGGGAGAGAGTTTGCATGGCGGGTGGTGCGCAGCCCAGTGCCTGGCAGCCATCAAATGTATAGAGAGAGTAAGAGTGGTTGGTATGTTTGTTGATTTCCAGCGGCCACTTTGTGTGGATGTGGACGACTAGATGCATGGTAAAGAATGCACCTCACACATGCAGTGCTAGTTTTAGTGCCTTGAGAGGCTCTGAGATTAAGGTAATGCCGGCCAGAGACAGAAAGATTGCATGGCGGTTGTTGTAAAGTAGGGGTTCAGAGCGAGACGCCAGGTTGAGTATTGGCAGTACTCAGCGCATCTGCATGGGTAGGGGCTTGTGGACGTGGCTGGGAAGCAAAATCACTGGACGATAATACGAGTGCTGGTGACAACAGTGTCTGGGTTCACACTACAAGTTTTAGACACTTTTACACCTATGAAAATTGAGTGTGAATATCACTTTTCTCACTCTAGAGTGTGAATAACATTTTTTAGACTCAAAAAACTGCCATTCCAATGTAAATATTGTAGTTTTTACACATGAAAATTTTATACATCTTCTTTTTTACACTGAAAAAATTACATATGCTTTTTTATAGCAATGAAAAAAGAATTTCTATGTAAATTTTGTAACTTTTTTATGTGTAAATATTTACACGTTGAGCAAGTCCATGTGTTTTTTTTGCAATGAATATATTTTCTTACCTTCCAGTAGCATTTCAAGGATAATTTTTTAATACAAATATAAACAGTGTGAATTTTTTTCACACATTCATAACCTTCATATATTTTCATCAAATATTTTCATATGCAAAAATTTGTCACTCTTATGTGAGTCCCACTTAAATAATTATAAGCAACTATCTTTCACAATAGCTATTTTTCTCACCATCTATCTTTTTTACTGAGGTTCGTGTGTAAATACAACCTACAAACATACCAACACCCAAATAACTGGAGGTCAAGAGCATGATTTTTTTCTCCTTCCAAGGTGGATGTTTAAGGTGGCTGCTGGTGCTTCCATTGTGGTTTCTCCGTGGAATGACGCCTCTCTTTATACCAATGGCTGTGCATATGTGCTTCTCATGCTATGCTCCACCACCATCTAGTAGCTTTGGGAACCTCAACCTGTGAATAGAGCGTATTTCGATATGATTTAAGTCGTCTTCACATTGCTTGATGATGTGGTAGAGAGCTTCAACATGACCTACTGTGCCCACCATAGGGTGCGACGTTGTTGGGGTGGTTGTCCACCATACGTGTGGGCAATGTAGAGAGATAATAATGTTTAGGGCTTAAATTAAACACCAAATTCAAGTCTTGCACGTCTATTTTTCATGGCTTGTGTTTTTTAATTCTAAATAATTACCACAAGAAATAATGACATATATATCTCTTCTTTGTCCACTTTTCATAGCTTCAAATCTTTTCTAATTTTAGGTGAGCACAGATCTCTTCCTTTGTTTGTCTCTCCAATTACGAGAGAGAGAGAGAGAGAGAGAGAGAGAGAGAGAGAGAGAGAGAGAGAGAGAGAGAGAGAGAGAGAGAGAGAGAGAGAGAGAGAGAGAGAGAGAAATGAAATGAAATGAAATGTTATATTAACGTCTTCAAAAGGCCACAATGACCTATGAGACCTGAAAGTTACAAAGTGGTGGATCTGATACAAAGTCAGAGTAACAAAATAAAATAACCTAACAACAGTACAAAACAAAGATATATACTATGGGGTCCTAAGTTGGTTGATGTGAGTCAGACAAAAAACTAAGCAGAATAATGGGCGGCTTGTTGGGATAGCTGAATCACAGGAGATCTAGCATCGGTCGTTGGCGAAATCTCATGAAATGAAATGTTATATTAACGTCTTCAAAGGTCCATAATGACCTATGAGACGAGAGAGAGAGAGAGAGAGAGAGAGAGAGAGAGAGAGAGAGAGAGAGAGAGAGAGAGAGAGAGAGAGAGAGAGAGAGAGAGAGAGAGAGAGAGAGAGAGAGAGAGAGAGGGGGGGGGGGGGGGGGGGGGGGGGGGGGGAAGAGGGAATGGTGCTATATTACAATCAAAAGGCTCATGTGACACCAAAGCAATAAGTATGGCTACTCAATTTTATGCATCAAGAAATGGCTCCCCATTATAACCATAACACATGAAATACAAGTCAGGAAAACCGTGGGCCACTTTCACCAAAATGAGTATCCACTTGCTATCTACAAAATCACCCGATGAACTGAGGTTTCTAAAGTGACAAAGTATTTAAAGGTTGAAAAAGTGAGCACTCCAATGAGTGACCCTATCAAGAATTTCTTATTCCTCTCTTAAAACAAGTAGGCATGACATTTGCATCATTGGCATTTTGAATTGGAGACCATTCATGAAGCACCTCCAAACATGTTTCCAAATCCTGCCACTTGTTTTCTCCTTGAATATTCCAATAATCCGTGGTTGGATCCCTCCTCAAAAACCCTAGCTCGACTGCTTTTTGTTTTGTATTTGTATTGAACACGACAGCAACCTTGAAAGATGGAGTAGACATGGAGGAGCTGCTTACAACCAATACTACATCTCCTATTTCCACCCATGGCCGTGCACATCCAACCTTGCCAGGTTGTAGCAACCAAGTTCGAAAAATGGTGTCGCTCATTTCATATATCACCTTGTTCTGGGTATTGCGCAAGGGTAGAAAGAAGCACTTGTGTAGTATGGTGTATGTTGGTAAAAGACACTTCTTTTTGCGAGAAAAATCCACATCACTGATCACTCTCATCCCAGTGACCTTATCAAGTTGAAGAGCATCTATTCCATTGCCTCCATTTATAAACTCCCCAATCAAGAACAACTCAATGCCTCTGTTATGCTCATGTGACAAGAAACCCGTGATCTTGCATACACCCCTTGCTTTATTTTGATGTTCTAAATTAGTATTTCTGCCTAAAGTGATCACCACATTGTCTTTTGCTTCATATCGCTCGCCGCATATGTATACTTTTGAGTAGGAAAATCCCTCTAGATGAATATATTGTTGGCCCCAATAACTCTTCAAAGAAATGATCTCCCAACCTTCAAGAGCCCTTTTTGTTGCTTTCAAACCATGTAGAGCGATTCCCTTTCTCTAAATCATGCTCAAGCAATGACATGGGCCAAGCCTTTGAGCATTCTTGTACAACTGTGTTGCTTGACCTTCAGAGGATGCAATTGCTAAGCACAACAGATGCCATCTTTCACAAGTTCCTAGCTCCATGCTAGCCTTTGAAAAACCTTGCGGCAATAAAAGAGTCTCATGTATGCATGAGAGTATCCTCTCTGAAGGTGACAATCCATCCTTCTCAATCTCCAACTGTTGCAAGGTTCTTGATAAAAGCGCTCGAGTGTGATAATGAGTGTACGTTAACTCATTGAACCTGTTATTGGTTGGAATCTCTACAATTCCCAACACGTTTCTCTCAAACGGGTAGCACCAAAGTCCATCATGGCTACTGTGGCGTATTATGTCATCAAACAACTCTCCAGAACCTATATACAAAGATTGACGTTATTTTAGGTCTCCATGTTATATAAGGAGTGCTTATTATATTTGTGGTGAATAGAAACATACACACCTGCCACGTGCTCTAGAGGAGAAACAGTCTCTCCTCCCTCTTCATCCATAATAATTCTCCATGCTGAAAGTAGTTTTCGGGTAGCATTGATGGTATCCAAAGTCCAACCATGAGTACGTGTGTAGTTGTAGAAGATATGAGCTACGTCAACCAAAATCATTCCCACATCTCTCAATGTCTTCTCAATGTCTGGAACATTATTTAAAATGTGTGGTAAACACCATTGAATAAACTTTTGATGCTCTTCTGCAATAAAATTTCCGTGGTGTCTAGTAGCATGCAACGGCCATCGTCCACTTCTGCGAAGTGTTCGGGGAATTGCAGCAGTAACTTCATATATTGCATGAGTGATGGATGTTTTCATGCCATTGCTAGCCTTTAAAAATAGCTGTTTAGTATACTTCTTGAAAATGTTCAGTGCAAGAATGTGCATCACATCATACACAAGATCCAAACTAATATCAAAGCCATAGAGATGGTACAACCTCCAGAGTGGTGATTCTCCTGTTAGTCCTGCATTGGATAGAGTAGCATTATACTCCTCCTTCGTTTGTTTTTGTCTTGAAAGTCTTATAGCTTCAAACATCTCTGTTGCAGTCCTCTTTTCTGGTGGGTAGCGAGCAATATATTTATTCTTTGTGTATACGTACTTTGGAATGCATACCCCTTGAGTGATTTGCTTCATGGGAGGCTTATCCCGTCTACACCCGTTCTTGCCCCCGTCCTTCAAACATCCTAGTTTACACTGGGCTGGGTGATCGCCTATCCATGACATGAGAATTGCCCTTAGAATGCAAGAACGATATGCTATGTCCAAAGAGTTGTCAAATATGGCCGTTGGTGGATAGTTAAAATTGATGGAGAACCCATCAACAAAAGCCGACTCAAGTTCACATATTAAAGGCTCTAAAAGGTATGGAAGAATATTGCCATGTTTCTTTTCTAACTTCAATAAGCTGAGTGGCAAAAATAGCACTGGCAAAGGTCCAATAATTGAGTTTTTGCCACCGTTGAGGACCACCACTTCAACAACCCCACTATCTTTCGGCTTGGTTGAAGCCGTTTGAAAGCCATCCCAATGGCACATGAGTGCAAAATTTCAAGGATCCCCCTAAAAAAACATGAAAGTTATGGGCATGATAAACATTGCTAAGATGAAGACTATTCAAATTGATTGCAATATTGTCTCACCTTGACCATTCTTCTTGGCACTTTGATATTTGTTGCACAATGTGAGCATAAGAACTCATATTCCTTGGTAATCTCATTCCAATTGTTGTTTAGCTCCGGACTACGCAAGGCGGTTGGAAAAGTCCGATAATACATGGCACAAAAACTATTGGGGCACTTAGCTGGAATCTCCCACTCTTTCTGTGGGTTCCAAAAGTTTTTGCACATTCTTATTTTTTCCCCATCCCAGTAATCGTTGATAACATTGGTAGAGGTTGAACTGTCCGCTTGCCAATTACTTCTTGCCCGCCACATTGTAAGAAAATCATGACAAAACTCCTCGCACTAACATAGAAGACGCAATTGCTCGATAAACGAGATGTACTCAAATCGCACCATGTTTTTTCGCTCCTTGCCACAGACATCACAACGTCCACAGCATGTCTCACAATTTCTCTTGTGCTTATTCCTTGAAGAGGACGGAGAACATGTACATGGTAAAACATTCCCCACGTATATATCCTCTGCATTCGGGGGGAAAAGAGTGGGCTTGTGTTGTTTTTCATCCTTGCCTATACAAAGTCGCCACTGTGCAGTTTTTAAAAGCCCCTTCTCTTTATATCGAGCCAACACCTGCGTAATAGTTTGTGGTAAGGTGCTGTCTACTCCTGGAAAGTCTTTATCCATGACAATTTCTAAGAGTGACCTATTCTGCCTTTTTTTCATAGACCGTTTTCCCTTTCCCTTTCTATTTGGGGGGAATATCATTCTCAATATTACATCTTGTGCAAGCAAAGGTGAATGAAAACTATCCAGATTGGATTGTAGGCTCAACACCCAGCTCTCAAGCTCACCCCGCAAAAGGGAACCTCTCTCTGAGGATGAACATGCCAATACTTGATCGCTATCCTCAACACATGGCTCCATTAGTCCTACATCACATAAACATACACAATTTGCTCACTTTGCTTGGTAGGTTGATTTAAAAAAATGGAAACAAAATGTATTCAACCACTCTTCAAATATACAAATTGAAATTGAATAGAAAAAGGTTGTGTCCATCAATCACAATTCAAAGATACATACTCACATACAAAATGAATGAGCAAAAAACAATCATATTTGTCTTATAAAGTCAATGAAGTTGATGTCTCATGCCATCTAAACCTCTAACAGATCGCCTATCTCAGAGAGGCAATGTTCATGGCACCTCTCATCAATCTCAATACTCACACAATACCGGTCTAAGACCTCACACACTTTGGCCATATTTCCGACCCCAGCAAAACAATCTATTATGATTTCCCCTTCTTGAGTGCAGAGCGAAACTAGGAATTCACAAAAGTTTGTGTGTCTCTCAGCTGCACCACGCAAGGCATTGCCGTCTTCATCTAGTGTCGGGTTTAGCTTCCCTGTTGGTAGCTCCACAAATGTATCAAACTTGTTGTCGAAAGATCCCTTCATGACTTTTTGTAATGCTTGCTCCCAATTTAATTCACGTGTACAATCTGGATGGGCAAAGAATGTAATCACTAAAGTGGAAACCTGCAAGGTAGCATTAAGAGAGTAAATTATTAGAGCTTAACCTATAAAAACTCTACAACCATAATCCTCAAGTGGTTTTGACTTACCTCTTCTACTTTCCCACGAACGATCCTTTTGCATTGGGTTGTAGTTTCCAAGAACATACTATGTACATACTGAAGTTTGGATTGCCCCATCACACGTGACACAATTTCAAATTGATGCTCAATACCACTAGTAGTAACAAAGAAACCATCATGGCTCAAGAACTCTGATGCAATGGTAACTGACTCCTTTAGCTTTTCTGAATCCCATTCATTCCAAGCTGGCAATTCATCCTCCTCTTCAAATGGGTACAAGCCAGATGGAAGATCTGCCCATACAAGAGAGACAAGTGCATCCTCATAGAATCCACCTTGGGCTTGAAGTTTCTCTATAAACCGTCGTATCATTACTGCATCTGAGTCTTCAGGGCCATTAAATGTATCAATTGCAATATGCAATATATCAGCATGTACAGGGAGATGAAATGGCACAAAAGCCTCCGGTGCATCCTCATCTTCATTTTCCCTTTGTGTTCGCGTAGTGTTGCCCTTCAGATTTTTTTGTGGTGGTGTTTTCTTTGTTTTTCTATGCTTTCCTTCCAAATTATTACCTCTTTTCTTCTCATTGGTACCCTTACCCTTGCGATTTGGACTTTGCACTACCTCTTTAAGAGTACCCTTACCACCTCTGGTACCTAGCTTTCCAGGAGACTTTATTGTATCCTTTCCACTCTTGTCAATCTTGTCGTGAGGGATCCTTGTGTCCTTTCCACGTCTCCTTTCCCTTGTGTTTTTCACTGTGTCTTTCTTTGGAGTGCCGTGAGGGCTCCTTATATCCTTGCCACTACCACTACCACTTTCCTTTGCATTTGTTGTTGTATCTTTCTTTGAAGTGCTCGTTGCAACTACTATTGGCTTGCACATAAGGCCTGTTTCCAAACCATGCAAAAAAAACATAAGTAGTGACTACTAAGCTCATCTAATATATTTTATTGAAATGCATTGAACTCACGTGTATGTATTTCTGTCTCCTCGGCTGGATATTCACCTTCCAAATACTCTAAGAACCATGGCACCTCATAGAGATCCTTAGGAAGATTCCTATTTGCATCGAGCCATGAACGTGGGTACAATGCTTTATATCCCAGAGATGAAACAACCTTCCACTCTTCAACGCTTGGCGGAATTCCTTGGATTTGACTGTTTCTCAATAATTCCGCGAACCACCTATAGAAAGACTTGGATCACCAATAAAAGTTGGAAAAAAGCCATTGATACATACATTATCTAGATCTAAAAATAAAACAAAGAGATTACCTATAGGCAAACCGTCTTGCGGTTTGCTCTAGGAAAGGCATGTTCTCTCTTTGGATCCCTGGTGTAAGCTTTGGAAGATGTTTAAATGAATAGCGAAGATTGACCTTTTGACACTTATCAAAAAAATCTCTTATTATTGAACTCCACGAGATGTATGAAACCTCGTCATCCTCTCTTATTAAATCAATTGCTCTCTCCACTATGTACTCCCAATAAGAGTAGCATGCAATATATGAGCGCCAGTCTTTGTCGCCCCCTTCGAAGCCCCATGCTCTTCCAATATCCTTGTTTAGAATGCGATCTAAAACAAAAACTTTTCTGCACTTGAAAAGTCATACAAATCAGTGATATGCATGCCAAAGGAACATATTAAACAAAAATACTTGAGACTACCTTTCTGGAGGAAGCGGTGTTCGGGTCACTGTGCAGTTTGTCCAAAGTTACGTTGTGATCGCTCTCCCAATCTAGATCGTAAATCTTATTAACCCACTCCTCCCCAAGGGCTGGGTTTGCCACTGCCACAAGCTTGAATCCTTTCTTCCCTTTGAAATGTTGTTCCACCTCGCGGATGGTTTGCTTGTACAATGCTTTATACGCCAGGTCATCTTTGGGGACAACCACCTCTTCTAATCTCTTTGAGAGCTCCAATTTGAATTCACTCTACATCAAAGTTGAGCATGTAAGGTTGAGCATAACATGAACTAAAAGAAACAAACAAAGAAGGTTATGAATGGCCATACAAAGTAGATAAGCTGCATGAGGAGGCCAAGTGGTATAGTCCACCAAATCCAGGGATGCCCCCTCTTGTCTTCAGAAAATTCTGCCTCTACCTCCTGTAGTGCCTCTTCATCAAAATATTTCTTCCAGCTATTTTCATTTCCAAGGGCAAGCCTTCTTATCAAGTGGATCTCGCTTGCAAGCGTCCTCTTGATATGTGTTTGTGTCAAACTAGCAAAACAATTCCATACATATTAGGGTTTTATGATAGATTTGCCTCTATAACTCAAAATACATCCCAAGGTACCTTTCTCACCTATTAAGACAATCCAACGCAAACAGCATAGAGCATTCTTCATCTTCCGAGAAGGCAGTGATTGTACACTTAACACGTACAAACTTTGAGGCATCATCATGGCAAGCTTCACAAGATTAATTCACCACATTAATAAATTATAGTAAATAGGACACATACATATTGAGGTAACAAAATAATTTCTCACCTGAATTGACTTCTCTTGTCCAAGCCTTCAAACGATGATTTCCATCCCATACCACCAACTTTCGACCAACAAGATGTGCCCATGATTGAGATGCAAGCAACTCTCGATCAAACTGCCGATTCACCTCCCCCCAATAGGACTCATCCCATTCTTTTTCTTCCTGCTCACTTACTCGAATTATGTCGCCATTGGCCATTTTTTCCGAGACAATAAAATCTGCAAGAGTTGGCATGTAACCATGATGCCTAAACTTATGTGCCAAGTCATCAATATTGTTTCCCCTTGTGAGACGGACAGCTTCGTGACCATGAAGTCGGCACAAGGGAACCCAAGGAAGTGCTTCCTCACGTTGAATTACCTCGTGCTTGGCCATCCAATTCTCCAAGAACTTTGTGTCGAGCTCAACATATCTGCCCGTCGCCTTGACAACTAGCTGGGAAGATTGCAACCCCTCTTGGGTCGCACCTCTCACAACCTTGACTAGATCAGTTCCGACACCTTGCGAGCCCTCTTCCATGACCCTTTCGGAACTTTGAATGTATTCAGTCAAGATATTCAACAATGAGAATTTAACATAAAGTACTTATAGCTCTCCCAAATTCATTTTTAGCGTCTCTTTTTGTACCCGGATATGGTATTGATTCACAAGTTTGAGTCGGTTTAGTCTCATAGGTCATTTAGGCCACTTGAAGACGCTAATATATCATTTCATCTCTCTCTCTTTCTCTCTCTCTCTCTCTCTCTCTCTCTCTCTCTCTCTCTCTCTCTCTCTCTCTCTCTCTCTCTATCTATCTATCTATCTATCTCCCATTGTATGAGTGATCACACAGATCCCACAAAATACTAGCTAGTAGCACTCCCAAATTCATTTTTTAGCATCTCTTTTTGTACCGAGACATCGTATTAGATTCACAAGTTTGTGTCTGTTTGGTCTTATAGGTCATTTTGGCCACTTGAAGACGCTAATATATCATTTCATCTCTCTCTCTCTCTCTCTTTCTCTCTCTCTCTCTCTCTCTCTCTCTCTCTCTCTCTCTCTCTCTCTCTCTTTCTATCTTCTCTCTCTCTCTCTCTCTCTCTCTCTCTCTCTAGTTGCCACATGTGACCAACACTACCATAAGACTTTCTGTCACCCAAGTAGAACTGACTGCACCATGATTTAGACACATATAGTTTGCATATTGTTGAGCCATGAGGTCCATCACCATCCAATCGTATGGATCTCTCTCTCTCTCTCTCTCTCTCTCTCTCTCTCTCTCTCTCTCTCTCTCTCTCTCTCTCTCTCTCTCTCTCTCTCTCTCTCTCTCTCTCTCTCTCTCTCTCTCTCTCTCTCTCTCTCTCTCTTTTCGCTTACCAGGCTTAGGGTGGGTCGACAAACTTGCCTCTATGCGCAGGAGATCCAAGCACCGGACTTCGTGCACCTTCGATCGCGCACGCTGATTTTAAAACGCCACGCTGAAGCTGCAGCCCGACCTAATCGTTACTAAATTATTGCGTTTTTAAAAATCTTCAAAAGCTCAAAAGCAGCGAGCTGCGCCAGTATAAGGGATACCCGTTTTTAAAAATCTTCAAAGAAAAAAACACAATCTCATTTTGGCGGGTCCCTCACTCCCCTCGTGCGTAATGATCACACGGACGTTCAATTAGATTTGCAGCGGGCTCAAAAAAATCTCACTCTCAACTGGCCGCCCTGGCGAACTGCTGCTCCAATTAGCTGGTCTTCTCGCGAGCGCAACCTCTGCTTATACGTCGTCATCCTATAGTGGCCATCGACCTTGCAGCGCAGTGGCCATCAATCATGGGTACACGCCATGTTCGTTTTTTCTGTGCGCAGCCAGCTAACTCAACACGTGAAATGAAATGTTATATTAACGTCTTTAACAGGCCATAGTGACCTATGAGAGAGAGAGAGAGAGAGAGAGAGAGAGAGAGAGAGAGAGAGAGAGAGAGAGAGAGAGAGAGAGAGAGAGAGAGAGAGAGAGAGAGAGAGAGAGAGAGAGAGAGAGAGTGGTGGGCGTTCGTGTGTGTGTGTGTGTGTGTTAGAGAGAGAGGGGAGTGGAGAGCCTCAGCGAGGATGGTAGTTGGGGTGTTCCTGGCAGGATTGCTGATGACCATAGGGAATAGGGGCCAGGTGGAGGGAGCCGTCGATTGTAAGGCAACATCGGTGGCTGCTTGGTGTGTTAGAGAGAGAGAGAGAGAGAGAGAGAGAGAGAGAGAGAGAGAGAGAGAGAGAGAGAGAGAGAGAGAGAGAGAGAGAGAGAGAGAGAGAGAGAGAAATGAAATGAAATGATATATTGTACTCTTCAATAGGTGCGAGAGAGAGAGAGAGAGAGAGAGAGAGAGAGAGAGAGAGAGAAATGAAATGAAAGGATATATTAACATCTTCAATAGGCGCAAGAGAGAGAGAGAGAGAGAGAGAAATGAAATGAAATGATATATTGTACTCTTCAATAGGCACGCGCGCGCGCGCGAGAGAGAGAGAGAGAGAGAGAGAGAGAGAGAGAGAGAGAGAGAGAGAGAGAGAGAGAGAGAGAGAGAGAGAGAGAGAGAGAGAGAGAGAGAGAGAGAGAGAGAGAGAGAGAGAGAGAGAGAGAGAGAGAGAGAGAGAGAGAGAGAGAGAGAGAGAGAGAGAGAGAGAGAGAGAAATGAAATGTTATATTAACATCTTCAAAAGGCCATAGTGACCTATGAAACCAGAAAGTTACAAGGTGGTAGATCTGATACAAAGTCAGAGTAACAAAGAGAGAGGAGGTGTGAGAGGCGACAACGCTAACAGCGGCAGCCATGGTGACCCCCCTCGTCAAGCCCAGGATTGTGAAGAAGTGTGTAAAGAAGTTCAAGCGCGCCCAGAGTGATCGCAAGATCTATATCAAGCCAAGCTGGCATAGACCAAAGGGTATTGATTCACGTGTCAGGAGGAAATTCAAAGGGTGCATTTTGATGCCTAACATTGGGTATGGCTCAAACAAGAAGACAAGGCATGTGCTACCCAATGGTTTCACGAAGTTTTTGCTGGACCTTCTTATGATGCACAGAAGGAAGTTTTGTGCTGAGATTGCTCACAATGTTTCCACTTTGAAGCGGAAATCAATTGTGGAGCGAGCCACTCAGCTCAACATTGCAGTTACCAATGGTTCTACCAGGCTTCGTAGTCAGGAGGATGAGTAGGTGCTGCCCGGTCCTAATGATCACAGCATTAAGGATGAGATAATTTAAGAAATTTTAGAATTGTAATTTTGTGTTTGTGATAGCCATGCTCTGTTGTATTGGTTTTGGAATATTCAATATCAATGATCATGTTCTCGAAAGAGAGAGAGAGAGAGAGAGAGACTCAAGAGAAGTCCTTTCTTAGAAAGAATTATAGTTGGGAACACAGCAGATATAACAAAAATTTAGAGAATATCCGAAAATGGGCTGAGAATGGTCTGGGTATATTCACTATAGAAAAATTCATAAATGCTGACCTAAGTAAAGACAAGGAGATGAGAGAACAGATCGAAGACTTTATACGGCGCAAAAGGAAAACATTGATATCTTTTGGAGGCACTGGGGACAAAGATGGTGAGTACATGTCAGAGAAAGTGATCTTTCAAAAGCTAAATCAGCACAAACGCTATTTGCGATTAAAAGCTATATCATTCTCTGGTGAAAAGAGCAGGGGGTATCGTTCTCTAATCATTGATTTGGAGGACAAAGAAAATCAAACTCAAGATAGCTTAGATAGTATGGAAGCACCAAGAAGCCTTGTGGATAATCAAAAGGGATACCAACGGAGTGTGAGCTCTCCTAAAAGTGTCGCAACCATGGATGATGAGTGTTATGTTCCTGCAAGATCTCACGAGATGGTCTCCATCATGGGCTCATCTCAAATCCTCTCACATGAGAACATCAGTTGTAGATATGGCTTGTTTCCTCAAGGTGTGCAACAACAGTATGTCTTTATTCCTTTCTTAGATGGAGATACCAAGGAGATTGCCATTGGTACAATCTTTTCAAAGTCTTGTGATGGAAATACCTATGCAAAGTGGAAGGTGGAAATAGAATCTATCAACCAAGATGCACATGGATGTTATATCCCTGGAAGCGTTATGCAGGTGTCATGTTTGCATGTTGTAAGTATCTCTTTTGAATGTGATATCCAATGTACAATTGTTTCAAAAAATGAGAGCTTTAAACTGACAGAAAATGCCTTGTGTTTAGGGACAAGTCATAGAAGTTCCTATTGTGTATTTAAAAATGCTTGAAAGTAAATCCTCCTTGGAATTACTTGTAAGTCTCACCTTTTCTTTGGATTTGAATTTCAATTAAGGTCTCTTTTTTGGGACTATTAATAAGGTAGTTTCAGCCTTCCAAGGAGGACAACCCTTCCTTCTCTTCACAATAACGCTCAAGTGTGCACTCAACCACCGGCGAAGGTGCGAAGGAGTGCTATGAAGCACCAATAGAGGTACTCGGTTCTTCTCAGTTTTATTTTAATTTTGCTTACATAGACCTAAGTTCCTAAAGACCACATTTTTACATTTCAAGGCTATTAACACTCCAAACGGGTCATCCACATACATGCAATCGAGCAACATATCTCCTGAGTATAAGTTGGGACATTCACAAAAAACTAAGGAGGTCAATGTATAGCCTTTATTTTGTTTAGACTTTGATTTAATTTAGCAATCTTGTTCCCTCTACAATTTCTTTTTTCCACTCCCCTAGGTTACAGTGCTACCTATCAATGGATCTTTCACAAAATTCCAATTACCATCCTCTTGTGGCAAGAATGATTCTTGGCATGACAACGTTATTGATCAGGTTTGCTTAGTAGAGTTGTAAGGTTTTGTACATTGAGATTTTGTAGCAAATTTTAAAGTATTCAAGAAATTGTTTGGAATATTTATCTACTTTGTATATTTGTGTTTATAGAATTTTGGGAATGACTCTCCTCTAACTGCAAATTTACCTATTGACTTGGATCATTCAAATGAAGAAGTTAGAGAGGTAAATTGTGATCTTTTCCACAAAATTAATCACATGCGATTCCTCAAATTGGCTATGTTTAATGATGTTGGTGTGTAGTCAACATGGAAGATGTTTGATATGGTGGAAACAAGTGAAGACCATGGCATATCAATCATCAAGAATTTTGTAAGGACTTCTTTGTATTATTGATTACGTCATGGGTTGAGACCTACTTTTTTGCTTATAGATGATAGTTAATATAGGTGTTTAACCATGCATTGGTAGACCTTGATGACAAAGGTGATATGGAGATATCTAGAGGGGTAAACTTCTTTGGTTTTTCCTCTTATTGAGCTAAATCTTGTGACTTGCATGTTCATATCAATTTTATTTTGGAATGATGATGCTACACCACCCATTAACATATCAAAAAAGAAGCCAAAGGTCATGTGCTTAAATGAGATCGTGGTAAGTGTCTTAAACTCAAAGTGTGAAGATTTTTTTAAATCTATTATGGTGTTTGAATGATACCTATATGTTTTCTTATAGTGTGGAAACAAAGATAAAGAAAATATACCCTCAAAGAAAAAGGTTAGAGACTGGTGATTTGATGTCATTAAAGGACGTCTCCCTTGAAAGGGATCAAGAAAATCTTGTTTTTGCAGGCTTTGAAGGATCTCACAAACAAGAAATCATCTAGCAATGCCGCCATCATTTCAAGGGTCTGCTCATTGTCAACTCTTTGGTAGAGACTTTAAATCTCTATTTTGTAATGATTTTGAGATGGAATGGTCTTTGTAGCATGAAGCAAGAGAAAATGGAAAAGCTAAAAGAGTTTCCAAAGTTCCTGCTAGATACAAAGAGAACACCTCTACCCTGGTACAAGCCCTTTTCTTGGTATAATGATCTAATCAAGCATTTTGAGGGTTGTGAATTTTTTTATTTATTACAGGTTTGCAACTCAAAAAAGAGGAATTTGAATCCTTCTCATAACAACGTCACATTATCGCCTCATGTATTGCTACTAACATCTTTGGTCTTGTAAATGAGCACGTTGCATTGCAAATTCAATAGATTTTTTATGAAGGTCCTTACATGAGTGTGACATACCTTTTGCAGAATAAGGCACTTAAGAAGACAACAAAAGATGCGATAGCTTTGAAACTGATGGGAGAGCACAACATAGACCTCATGTATAAGCGACTAGCTAAATTTTTAAAAGAGCTGCAACGGACTATGCCGAAGGAATCATTTGATTTCAAGAAAGAATGCCAAGATTCAGAGGCATTGGATGTTTTAGTGTCTTGGGCCATTGGGCAAAACAAGATTAATCTCAAAGACACTAATGCTAAAGATATGGGTCAGGATGAAGTTGAACTTGTTTAAATCAAGTTCACTATGGAACCTTGGTTATATATGTTGTCTCTATTTTGACAAAATTTTTGGCTAGTTTGGCATGTAATGCGCAAGCGCATATCCGAATTATAAAGCCATAAAAGATTTTGTGGGACAAGTTATAATCGATATTATTTCAAAGCATTATTGCTCTTGTTGCGGTCTTGAATGTTTTGATGTATGCTAATTGATTGGCCACTATTAGCATTTTTCATACTATAGAACTATCCATAAAAGATGTTTGATTTGAGGTTATCTCCATAACTTCGATATTGTTATGCGTACAAGATAGATAAATTTATAGCTATGAAACTACATTAATTAGAGGTGTTGAATGTTTCTAACATGTACACTTTTTAAGTGTGAATAATATTGCTACAAAAAGATTATATGTGAGAATAAGATCCTTTTGTCATTGTGAAGTGAAAAAGATTTACCCTATTCAATTTTTTTCAATGACGGTGACAATTAATGTCTCTCTTTTGCATAGATAATCAGGGCAAGGTTCCAATGTATTAATTTTTTCCACTAGTTTTCTACCTATCCAATGTATTAATTAGCTTGTAAAAAATTACAACTTAAGAATGAAAATTTTTCGATGTCAAAAGTGGAAATAATTTACACTCAAGATTGAAAATTCTCTCGGTTAAGAGTGGAAATATTTATCATTACAAGATGTATGAGTGAAAAATATTTTCATCAGAGGATATGTGTTTAAACGGAGAGCTCTATATAGATATAGGAAGTTATGCTGAGTTATGCAAGGATGAGAGAGAGATCTCTTAAAGACACAAATATTGTATTTGAACAATTTTGCTCCGTGTTGTAAAAGCTCTGGCTCTCTAAGTACCTTCCATGGTGTATAATGCTCTTTTCTACACGCGCTCACATCTTTTGATTGAAAATTCTGAGTTTTCGACTTGCCTCTTCTATCACTCAATTCATTGCGTCATTGTATTTATATGCGTCATTACGTCATTGTATTTAATGGTCTTTGCATCATTGTCTACTCTATTCATTAAATATTAAGTTTAAATATTCGTGTGTTTAATGCAGGTATGGATGATGAGGAGTTTCTTTCTTCTTTGTCACCGCAGCAGAGACAGTGGTACGTGGAGCGTCATCGCTCTGGCGCATCATCGCGCGTTCCTACTCCATCCGCATCTCCCTCTCTTTCGGAGCATTCGGCGCGCTCCGAAGCTTCGGCGTCGACGAGACGAGCTTCACACTCGTCTAGACACCGGCGCTCTAGTGGTGGCGGTGGCGGTTGTTGTGGGGATTCCGCCACCGATGCCTCCACACCGCCTCGTGTTTGACGAGGCTCTTTACCCTCCCCTTCTTTGCCCGCCCCCACACCAGCCACAGCATCGCCATCTACGCCAGGTTTTGCACGGCTGACTGTTCCTAGAAGCTACACACCTCTACCTACTCCGCCAGGAGCCACCCCACTCGACACTCCTCGCTTCGGGGCCCAGACGCCGGTGGAGACACCTGACGCCCGTTCCCCCATCGACACGCCGCTAGAGACCCCTGCCGGGACACCCAGGTTCACGCGTCACCGGCCAGAGGGCTTGCCTTACTCCGTCGACATCAGCAGCGGCATCATCATGGATGATGACGGCAAGAAGGTGATCTCGCGCATGCGTGGTCTTTGCTCTCAGCTGTTTAGACACTACATACTAAACAAATGGAGTGAAGTACCAAGTGATTTAAAAAACAGAGTCATCAGCATACTTCATGATGAGTTTCCCGTTCCAACACGGGATCGGCGCTTCAATGAAGACCTGATGAAGATTCGAATGCGCGAATACTGCAAACACAAGCGTTCCGAAGTGCAAAAAGCAATCAAGAATGGGTGGAACAGGCCAGATTGGCTGGCCAAAGAAGATTGGAAGAATGCGAAGAAAGCAGCGCGCGAGAATCCCGACAAGTGGAAGCAACAAAAGGATGCAGCCAGAGCGCGAGTAGAGGCAGGGAGCTCGCACCACTTGGGGAGCGGTGGATGGACATCATTTGAGGCCGATTTTGTAAGTGTTTTCACATTGCTCTTTATGCATGTTCGATAGTTTAGGGTTTATGAGTTTTTTAGTTCTAACATAATGAAATCTTTGTATGTTTTGACAGTGGTCGATGACAGGACGTGATCCCACACCGCACGAGCGCGAGTACGCAGGCAGGAAGGGCTTAAACGCCCTGATGGACATTCTCAGTTCTCGCGGCGGCATGGTTAGTATTAGGGTTTACTCTTTTTTATTTTTTGTATTGTTTTATAAATGTCGTTATATGTTTATACTTACTGAAAGCTGTCTTATTGTCTTTTTTTGCAGAATCCGACAGATACGCCGCTTGGACGCGATGAGACGTCTGACTAGACGACGTCAGTTTAGCTGTAGCTAGATAGCATTAGTTTAGGGTTTCTCATAGCTTATGTATCATGAGACGGATTTTATACGTCTTTTTGAACCATGTTTATTATTACATTTGTCACCGCAGTTCCTTTTGCCAATCAATTCTTCATGCCTATGATGTTGTACAATTGTCATTATTACATTTGCCAATCAATTCATTTTGCCTATGATGTGTACAATTGTCAATTTTGCAAACAATGCGTCTTGTGGGTGACTATTTTGGTTCTATTATCTACCCTTGCACTTTTTTTAAAAAGTGAATCAAGTACAATATGGTTGATGGGTGACAGGGCATTCAATGCCCTGCCACCAAAAAAAAAATCTCTCGAGCGTCGCTATAAGCGTCGCTATTTATGGCTGTGTAGCGTCGCTATAGTCTTCTGTGTAAACGTCGCTATATGCGTCGCTATGAGCATCGCTATATAGCGACGCTTATAGCGACGTATATAGCGACGCATATAGCGACGCCTATAGCGACGCATATAGCGACGCTCTCGTAGCGACGCTCGTAGCGACGGTTTTAACGACGCCGGGGGTTATAAAAACCCAGTGTATTTCCGTCGCTAACAGCGTCACAAGAGCACACAACCTCTTGTAGTGAAAACGGAGAGTAATCCAAAATGTGTCACAGTTTGCTTGCATAGCCACAGAACTAGCATTGGTTTATCATATGAACAATGAGAAACCTGAACATTATTTCTCGTATAATCCTCATCATCCTCAAAATCCATTACAGTTAGCTTTACATCATGATGGAAAATGTTGCCTGCATCCTCAAAAAACTCCATACATAAAACTATATCAATGCCAAAAAGGTTCACTTTCTTGTCATCTATTCCACATTTGAGATGCCCAAGTTGACTATCACATAGGGGATGATCATCAAGAAGGTAACGATTGTGGTATTGGTAGACTATCTTTAAAAGCGGACTAGAGTATCGCACATCTAGTGAGGGCCCACAAATTGGACATGCACTATACCCTGACATTGCAAGGCCCACACTTAAAGAAAACTATTAGTAATCAATCTAGAATCAACATGTGCCAGACATCCAATTCAAGAACACTATTACCAAAACATTCACCATATCCTGGCCAATTGTGCATAGTCTACATAAAGATTCCATGCACCTTTGCATGTCTTTGCAAAATTGGTTGAGATGCATCTGAAATGTTGATCCCATGCCATAACTCCAGCAATTCCTCTACCAGGGGTGCAAGGTAAACAACCATGTTTTTTACTTTGACCCCACTAGGTACAATCAAGCCTAGTATAAGGTGATCCTTCTTAATAGCAAGCCAAGGTGGGAGGTTGTAGTTGACAAGGCTCACCGGCTACATGCTCCATGACAAGCTTCTCAAGTCAAATAGGTTGACCATGTCCATGGCTAAACCTAATCACAAATTACGTGGTTCACCCTTAATTTAAGAAAAGGCCATGTATCTTCTGTAATGAAAATTGATACTTTTTTATTTATAGCAATTGATAGGTCGAAAAAGCTAAAGAATATGTGAAAGAACATCACATTTGTGTATATGTTATTATTCAAGTGCTCTTAGGAGCTATGGCCATTTATGTACGTCCAATGTGTATTCACTTTGAGCATTCAAAAAATCTATAAATAAATACGTGCAAAAGGAAAGGCTCACTCTTCTACAGGGGAGGATTGCACCCAGTTCCTGTGTCTATTCTCTCTCCTCTCCTCTCTTCTCTCTCATTGTGCTAGTGTAGCACTCCGCTCTAAGAGGTGCATCTACACGTGTTCTCTTACTGTCTGTCTCTCTCTTAGCTTGGATTAAGTATGATTCGTCAGGTATGCAGATTTGTTGTGTTTGCTATCTAGAGCATCTATTTGTTTATTTTAAAGGCTCTCTATGTTTCTGGTTGCAGCAGCGGTATGAGATTTAGGTAATGTTCTTGAAATATGTGGAAGCCACGAGATGGAGATTCAACGTACGTGGAAGATGAGACTGAGTATTAAGTATAGCTGATGAGGAAAAACTCTTGCCTATCAAGTTTGAGGCTATACTTCGATTGACATTTTGTCGGCTTTCAGCATCACCACCATCAAAGCTAAGTGTTACACTCTGTTTATATTTTAATAATATGGAGATATGAGATAAAGTGAGAGATAAAAGTGCTATAATTTCTATATTCTATTATCACATGTATATAAGGTTGATTGCTTGTATGATGGTACGATTGGGATTATGAGTACAAGATCTAAGAAAATAGACTAGGAGCATGAAAAGATTTAACATCTAGCTATCGGGAGGAAGAAGGAGTAGTAGTAGAGAATTTAAAGCAAGGTGCAAAGTGCAGATAACACCAAATTGACAACAAAGGTCAAAGACATAGAGAGAAGATTTTGTTTTGTAAATAAGAAGATGATGAGGATGTGCTTCCTGGCCTAGGAATGGTCCACCAAACAATCAGGGAAAGTAAATTAAGGATTTCTCAATAAATTATGGTGAGACCCTAATTAAAAGCCTGGAAATGAAAATAAGTTATGGGGGTCAAGTGAGTTTCAAAGGACAGTAGTTGTGTCCCACGAGCTATTACCAGATTGGTGAAGCTACACGCATTTACACAAGTGGTAAGGAGGACAAGAGGGCAAACTGAGGAGGGGACATACGACGTACAAAGTCATACCTGACAAGTAGGGAAAACAAGAAGCTCGCTTGGGTGACATCATTGCACCGCCACAATGGATTTGGATTACATGGGCAAGTGTGTTCATGAAAAGAGAAGAGAAATGTGTTAAAGTTAAGGATAACAGCGACAACGATGGTTGCAACAACAACAACGTTAGGAGAACACGGGTCATCTGTTAGTTGTTGCAGCAACCACTGCTGTAGTTTTTTTGGGGAACACCAATAGATAGCACAGCAAACGAAAACTACTCAGAAGTGCGTGTGTTTGCATGGCGACACTACCATCGCAACCTTGGCATGCCGATGGCGAACCTCATGCACAAAGAAAACACTGGTTTTTTGTTCCGCCGTCCACCACACAACTTGTCCACCTTTTGAGCCTGCACAGTTTTTTATTTATTTACTTTATTTTCCCCAAGATGTCATGAAGATCACTTTATATTGGTATAACCAACCAACTCACAGGCCCTCATAAACTGGCTAACGATGGCCTTGTTAACACAGGCACCCACTACTTGCCTCGATTCATCGCAAACTTGCGAACACCCACCTCCAGTTAGTCAAATTCTCTCTCTCTCTCTCTTGTAGAACATGCATCCGCGATTGAACTGTCTCCCTCCCTCTGGCTAGCCGCCATTGAACAGGGACTCTTCTCTCTTTCGACCAGTCATCCGAGAACTTTATTTTTTTCTCTACCCCACGTTAGGTGCATACAAACCAGTAGGACAAAATCTCTCTCAAATCTCTTTCTGAGTCGAACTCAGTAACCTCACTCTCTCCCTCCCTTACAACCACCATGCCGGTCATGCAAAGACACACCACGCTCCCCAATTGCATTTTTTTTTGTTTCTACGTACACATAGAGCTTGTCCTCCATCCTCTCACCACGTCGGGAGCTACTATACACACGCATCATCAACATCGCTTAACCTACAACGGACCTTACCCATCAACATAAATCACACTCGTAGAATCGCTATGTCTGCGTAATTGCCGTAGTTGACACCAACGCCATCCAGCTTTGCCCCACCCACTCAAAAATCGTCTTTGAATCAATCCTACGCAGGTAGTGCTGCATCCTCACAAACACAAGCACTACCAACCTATGCAGCAGGATACCACCCCTTTTTTTTTGCAAGTCTGTTCAAATCTTCACACGCTGGCTTCCTCTCACTAGGAGCAGTGATTCTTCCTTGGGTTTCTTTACATGCTGTGCGAGGGAAATCTTTCGTGGAGTCCTACTTCAACTCAAATTCGTCTGGGTGAATGCCATTTTTGGAATTTGCTGCAGTAGAAAACAAATTCTCTACCTGCGGGGAAGATATCTTGTGATACATACAACAATTGTTAGCTGTCAACAGATAAACATTGGACTCCTAGAGGTGCGCGAGAAACACGTATCATTATCACCCACGTATGTTGCAGCTGGCAGCAAGGGTGACCGGGGATAAGAGAACCACCTAGGAAACCAACTTGATGAGCTCATGAATCAAGATCAACTCTTGATCAACCTTGACAAAAACATCAACGGGTCAATGTATGCTAAGGTGGTACACTTGTTGTAATTAAAGCCAAAGCTTGAATGCTTGTGATTTTGAGCACTTATAAACCTTATAAATTTTGAATCCCAGGGGGACAATGATGAAGCGGAGAGGGAACGCCCAACTTATTTGCCAGAAGCGAGCGACCGCGCGCGCGTGAGAGGGAAATAGAGAAAGAGAGAGAGCCAAAGAGTGGGAGAGAGAAACTTTGTAAAAGCTCGAAAAAGACAGCTCTCACAAGAATGAAAGAACCATGGAAGCTAAGAAGCACGTTGCCTGAAGAATTAGGTGTTGAGGGGAAGAAAACAGTAGGACCTCGAATAATAGGGAGACAAGGTTTAGGATTGTGTGCATTCCACTGTCATAGGAAAGAAGAGCATTACGCCGCGACAGGTACTTGACTCATTCTCTGACTTTACGGTACAAGTTTATGGGTTGCATGTGAGGTATTTTGTTTGTGAAGTAGGTGGTCATTGGCATTCCCCCAAAATCAAATATCCATGCTAAGGAAAGTTTTGTTGCAGTATGGAGGAGTTTCATTAGGAGGATGGCCTTAGCCTCGTGGTTGAGAGTCCACGATAGGTGAGTGACAAAGATGTGCCCAAAGGCATGTGGCTCACGTGTTCGAAGAGCCCCAAAGAGGACATTCAAAGGTACACTGTAAAATAGTGAATCCAAAGTTTTATGAGGCCACCCAAGCATTGTGGTATGTTATGAATGCCTTCGGGTGTATGCATGAATAGGTGGACCTACTACATGTGTCCTAAATACCACTAGCAAGGTGGTAGCTACCACCCAAATCTAAAGTTAGAGGAAACTTTTGTGTGATTACTAACTAGATAGTGTATAACGAGTCTGATAGTGCTAAATTGAAAGTTATTGAGTTGGAATATAATTGCTGGGTTGGATTTTGCTAAGCCTAATATAGCTGAGTTGGATGTTATGCCAAGAATATTTTGGCTGGGTAGTTATAACTACTAGTGGTCGTCCTTGGAGATCTTGAATCGCACACCATGCACTTATGACCCATTACACACTGCAATCACAAACACAAGCCTCTCTCTCCCTCTCTTTGCACAACACACCCTCTATTCGAGGTTACACACAACCACATCAACACCGGCACCAAAGAGCAGAGCAATAGAAAAGAGAAAAGGGGGGTTGGGAATGGAGAAAAGAGTCGGCGATGGTGAGATTCGCCTTCCTAAAAAAAGATGGTTACAATCTTCTTTGTGTATTGTGCAAAGTTCTTCTTCTCTTGGTCTTGTTCTCCACATTCAACACTCCTCAAAAAAGACAAAAAATTGGCCCTTTATATATGGGCACGCATGATTTTTTTAACAACTATCTTCATCCATTACTTTTTTAGCAAATTGATGTGTGAGCAACCTCCTTCCTATTCCCGACTCGACTTGCATGATATGACCCATTTAAGGCCCCTCTTTAGCTTGGAAGGATTTTACAGCGCCGTGACAACCCCTCTATGGAACTAGCCCCTCAATAAAATATTTGGGCACCCCAAGACATAGCGTGAATGCCCTCCTTTTGAACTATTAGATCATCACTGTAGAGCACCACTCAACCGCCACCGCAAGTTGCCAAAATCCGCCATGCGCTGCTTGACAGAGCCACGAACAACGCCCACGTGCACATGCCATGGACATGAGCTCCCAAGGATCTCTCCTTCCTCCACATGACACCAACTAAGGGCCATAGTATTGTATCCATACCTCAAGTGAGCCATTAAATTTTGTGCATCTGGGTTTATGGTTCGCTTCCATGTGGAACTCCCTCCTCGATTGTGTAGCTTACCAATTTCCCTTACTAGCTGATAAGTCCCATTAGGAAACACTTTTCTTAAATCTCTTCTCAAAAGTGAGTACTAGGAATCCAAACAAAATGATTCTCAGCTATCGACCCTTTCGCATTGGCCTACTACATCCGGCCATTTGTGACTTGAAAAAGAGGGTTCCAAAAATTAAATAAAATTCAAGGGATGAAAACCAACAAATAAAGTTAGTGATTGTTATGCGATGATCTTCCAGACATTCCAGAGGTAGCTTGTTTGACAGAGTATCCGTGAAAAAATCTTTATAACTTTCAAGAGATTGAAAACGTTTAATTTCTAAATTAGAGAGTGAATTATCATTCGTTTTATCTTTTTCACGTGCGAAAATCAAGTAAACAGAAACACACTTCTTTATTTCCTTTTTAATGGAGATATGGCTTATAAAAGGGAATCGCCAATCCCCTGCATCAACAACAATTTTTCCCGCCTGACTTCAAGAAGGACAATCAAAAGGAATGGCCGGGACTGGCTCGCCTAGAAGGAACATGAGAAAGTCACGGCTCTCTGTCCACCATCAACAAAAATTTCAACATAGAGGCTTCAAGATTAACAATCCCATCCTATAAAACCTCCTATTGAGTGGCATTGACTCGCCACATACCCTTCAAAGCTCTTAGATGTGTATGCACTGATAGCACTACCTCCTTACTATATACCAATTCAAATGGATTAAAATTGGTAGCCACTTTATAGGATGTCATGCATGCCCATAAACACGTATCTAGATTATCCTCCTACTCTACTTCCTACTTATATACACATTTCATCAGCATCTTGACAATATTTCCATTGACACTCTCCATTAGACCATTGTATTAAGGATGATAGGGTGAAGAGAGCCGATGTTGAATGCCCAATTTCTCGACCAACGCATGGATAGGCTTAATTCTAAACCCTTCGCCTCTATAAAAAATGAGCACCCATGGTACTCCAAAATGGAAACATAGTGCACATACCGTACCATGGAAGGCCACCATATCTTGGTCTTAGAAATTAACACGATACCTTGTTGTTACCTTGATGTCTACTTTCTTCATGAAACTTCTCCAATACCATGCCAATCTCTTCCCTTTAAAGTGCCCTCCACAACACTTTATCTTGTCCATAGGTCATTAGGTCTTTACCTATCAATGTAAATTTGTTATCTTTTGTAGCTTGGACAAGCCTTTTTGACATTGGCCCCTGCTCAAAAAATCTTATGTCTCCTTCAAAGTCTTCCTACTTGCATAGGTGGTTGGGGCCACATATAAACATGTAACATGTACCTTCACTCTACTGCTTGCAAGCTAGTTTTCCTATTGGTTTTTCTCTCTTTTAACATTCTTGAATTGAATCGCTTCAAGAAACCTTGATAGCTTCTTAAAGGCAAAGAAACAATGCGTCAAAGAATCCCTCTTTACACACCATTGGCCTAGAAATCATAGCATAGACCTTTATTGCCTTTGAGGAAGGACATCTAGGAAACATCTGTTTGCTCTACGCGATGGAAGGTATGTAGGCAGGTTAGGAGCATCTTTGAGATCTTGACCATTATAATGCAGGCCAAGTCCGGTATTCCACAAAAGAGCTGGATAGTTGATCAGAGGTTTTCCACCATGTAGTATTTAGTGGGTGTGCCATTAGGTGGTGGTGGGTACCTTGGGTGGTTGAGCCACCCAAGGTTCCCACGTTGGCCTCTTCTGTTGTACTGTGAGCTACAGTCTCTTGGAACTCAACACTTCACATTATATGATCCTGTTTGATATAGTATTAGATACCTTAGGTGTCGATTCAACCAGATTTCTTGCCATTTGGGATGTATCATTGTAAATTTGGCATTTATATCCTTGAGAAACCTTTCTTTGATTTGTAGCACCTTAATTTTGATGAGTGGGAAGGGAAGAGCTTGTTGATGCCATTCTTCATTAACATTTGTCGATGTGAGGAGATTGACATTTATATAGTGCAAGATTCTCTCGTCCCACTAGATAGCTTATTTTAATATTTTCTCTCGTTCATCTTCTAATTGCTTCTTTATTGCGGCCTCATCATCGATAGTGAATCTCTTGGGTGGAGCGGAGGGTTCGGCTTCCTCTTTTTCTTCCTTTTTCCCTTTCAGGTTATTTTGATGCAGCAACAGCTTCTGTGTTTGCCTTTGTTTTCAAAACATTGGCAAGTCTTGTTTGTAGTCTTGTGATAATTGGTGGTGCCTTGGTTTGCACTTCTTCTTCATCTCTATGTTTTCCTGCTAGCCATAAATTTTGTTATGGGGTTGGTAGTAGGTGTTTTACTTGGTCGATAGCATGATATGCTATCCTTGCGAGCACTTTTGGAGCCCCCAAGAAGGATATTCTCTCTGGATTCTTTACATGTGTTAATGTGTTATGAATATAATGGGCACGGTTGACCTCATTGGCTCCCTCTTTCTTTGATGCATGTGTGAAGGTAGAAGCCACGACATGATTAGGAACAGAGTACCATGGTGGCCTCTTTGCGGTGAAATGGAAGTGCTGGTGGTATAGTCTGAGTGCCGCTCTATCTCTCATTGGCCTTCCCCCCTAGGCAGTCTGAGGGTATCTGGTATCTGGTCTTCTTTGATGTTCACTTATATGGGAGTGTCGTTCAAATCTGAAATAGTGGCCTGACCCTCTTCATTAATGCTATGCAGCATTTCATAGGATTTTTTTTAGTCTACACTACATGCATGGTTCCATCTGAATGTATTTTGTAAGACCAATCTTCTCCCATAGTGCTCTAAATGCCTCTTCTCTTGCTAGGTACTGAACTTCTTAGGGCATCATTTACACTTCTACTTTGGACCCTTGTGCACTTTTGAATATGCCATGATAAACCGTCACATTCTAGCTCTCTATCTATTCCTTGGCCAACCATGTAACATCTGCTTCCTTTAGAGAATCTTCTTCTATCTTGTAGTATGGGGGAAGCTCGACCATCTTAGCCTTCATAGTTTTCTTTTTTAGAGCTCCCAAAGTTGATGTGAGAGATCCATTAGGCCAAGTAGCCTTTACAATGTATCTCAGATCATAAATTTCTATAAATCAACGCCTAAGGACTTTTCTGTCACAAGTTGTTCCAAGTGGTTAGTGAGTCAGAGTGGTCGCCAAACTTTTTGATTGGAGTTGCCTCAAAACTTTCTTGGCTATTCCATTGACCTTCAAGATTTGGTATTTGAACTCAGATTCCAATTCTGACATTTGTGCTTAGTTCTTTATTTACTTTAAACTTTTTTTAGCTTTTATAAAAAAAAATTGAATAAAATTATTTATACTACCGATAAAATTTCTATTTCATGCTCAAAAAATCACAAAGACACCTTTAATTCTCTTACTTGGCCATATTTTTGTGGATTGCTCCATTTTGATCATATTTTTTCCCCAAAAATGCACAAGAGTAAAAAATTGCAATGTTTTTGTCTTTTTTGACTTGTATTTACAATATATACACACGCCTAGGGTTTACCATATTACATTTACCCCATTCACTTAGTTATCAGGGAATCTCATCTAATTTTACCAAAAAAATTCACACGTTAACGCATATATACTTCAAACAATAGCCTTTTCTCTAGCAAATTCATATGCTTGGGTCCACATTCAGAATGCTTGTCCCCTCCTTCCTTTAGTCCTCTGGGAAGATAGAGTAGAGCCCGAGTTGTCTAATTGATGCACAATAAAATCGTGTCTGTGTGTGAGACGGGTTTCTAACCTCACTCCTATCTTATTGTAGACATAGCAAGAACCAAGAACATAATTGTCAATCCATGGGATGAAGCTGACTCAACTAGTACATAGAGGCTACAAGAGGGTGTCTCACTTGGAAAGAAACAAAAAACTTGCATCTAGCTCTAGCTACAGTCAAATGACTGAAGTCACCAAAAGCTAATCACTGATCGACAAACAAATCATATCCGTTACAACATTAAATGACATCCAAATGTTAGAAAACTTCTAGGACATGTATACAGGACCAAAGCACACATGCTTATGGTCTCAAATCCCACTTTAGGTCAAATGAAAAAATCGCGATTATTAACAACAGTGAGTTTTTGATCTAGTCATTCTCAGTCCAGAATGCATCTAAATGCTTAGAAATGATGCACAATACCCCACCTATGCTTACTTTGTGATTTCCTAGCTTAAATTCCTATTTATGATGAAATTAGTCCGCACTCGGCGATGCCAAAAGCTACGGATTACCATGAAATGTTTACGTCAACGCGTAGAGCTCTTACCTGCGGTTGCAACGCAAGAGACGACACTGTAATGTGACAGCAACTGAGAAGGGAGTATGAAGCCCAAGAAGGAGATAAGTGATGGTCATTACCTCACGCTGTGTTTCTATCCAAAACTTAAAATTAACTTACAAAAATTGGCCTTTATGCCTTAACCAATTTCTTTGGTCAAAAAACTAATAATCTGGGAGCTCTAACTAAAGATAAGTTGATACAATTTGGAAGCTCGTAGCCCCGGCTCATTAATTACACTATCCATTTGGAAAATAGGAGTTACAACATTCCCGATTTATCAAGTGTTTTTACAATAAAAGATCCAAAAAATGTTGTCCTAGTTAGCTTGTTGCTACTAACATTTCCCCCCTCCTCGACTGTGTCGTCCCTTGACACAACTTAATGGGCTGAAGAAGTCTTTGGGTTGAAGACTTGCGAGGCAATCTTTAAGTGCATGTAGAGCTTTTTCATACCTGACTCATCTTCCTTTGTCAGGGACTTGCAAAAGCTGCATGGTGACGTTGTTTTTAAGTTTGATGGTTGAATAGGCAACAAACCTTGATGTAAGGTTGCTTATTATACTGGCCCAAAAATCTTTGTCTGCCATGTGAATAATCCAGTGGAAAATGCCTCTTCAAATGCCAACATATTGCTTGATGGTAGAAATATGCATCTGGTGTAGAATTCGTAAAGGAATTCTTCTGATGGTTGTCCACTCAAATTGTAGCATAAACCTCTGTTGCCTTCTAGAGAAGATATCCATGGTGCTCATGTTTTCTCAGGCTCATGAAAAGTTTGAATGCATGTAAGAATCATTCTACAAATTTTACAGAGTATTGCACACAAGAGGTTAGGGAGGCTTTTGAATAAGTTCATTGCGCCCGTTAGGGTTTTCACCATGCATTCTTTTGTTGGTGGTTCCTGCTCTGGAGTTGGCAGTCTAGGGTACTTGAGCCATGTCGGTCTCTTCTTTCTCAATGCATTGTGTGCCTGCCATGTCCTTATCCTTGGCACTAGACAAAATCTAGGGTCTTTTTGTAGTGCTGTTGGTGCTCGTGTAAATAGAATGAGGTATCTAGAATTCTTGTTGAGCTAGTTCTTTATCCACTTGGGGTGGAGAGCATCTGAGCCTTCTGCTTGCATATCCTTGTAAAGTCTTTCTCTAACCTGTAGTAGCTCTACTTTATCAATGGGTAGGGCAATGACTGTTAATGCCATTGAGCATTGATTTGGTTGGGAGTGAGCTGCGCTACATTTACAGAGTGGAAATCTCTCAACTCCCAATCCATTGTTTCCTTCCATTCGGTATCTACTTCCTAGAAAATATACTCTTTTAGTGCATCTTCTTCAGCTTTAGAAAGCTAGACCAATTGCACTTGCTCGTCTTCAGTGATTGGAACTTGATACTCTGACTCTCCTGCTAGCCCTTCTGTGGGGTGGATATGTTTCTAGATCAGCAAAGGAGACTGATGGTATGTCTATGATCGGTTGTTCAAAAGTTCTTGCTTCCTCTTGAGCTTTTATATGTCCTTTTCTTAGTAGCAGCTGATTGGCTCGCTTCAAATCTTCTATCTGCTTGAGCAGTTTCTCTTTTCTTTAAATCCGTATTAATGCAAGGTCTCATCTTTGTGCTTTCTCAAGCTTCAACTCAAGTTGGAGGCCTTTGTTCCTCTTCTCAAAATTCTTGTAGACTTCATCTGTTCCCTTGAGTGAAGCTACAATGGGATTTTCTCTTATCTGCCTTAGAAATACCGCTTGATCATTGGTTCTTTGCTTGGAGTACTGCAAGGAGGCATTGGATACATATAGCTACACTTGAATCTTTGGGACTGACTGAGTAGAGATTTTAAGTTCGTTGGTCACTTCAGTCAGTTGTTGGTCCTTACTTTTGCATGCATCAGATAGCTTTGTGAGGAGCTCCCCCAGATCTTCCATCTCTTTCCTTGACAGTCTGATGATGTTCTACTTTGTTTTTTAGCTCTTTAATATCTCTTTGAAGATCTTCCATAATGTTCATATTGTCTTCTATCTCACCTTGTAGAGCATCTATTACATGTTCTAGTTCTTTAGCCTTGGCACTACGGCTAATTGCTTTTGTTCTCATCTTTTCTGTCATCAACTACATTTGCTTTGCATACTCATTTACTTGCATGATGAATTCATCTGTGATTTCACAGTCTTTAAGCGGTACCTGGGGATGCTTAGAAGTTTCAGCCATTTCGATTTTCGGCTCTTTTGTTGGTGTAGTGGATTCTGTTTGTGGCCTATTAGGAAATATGACGTAGCTAAGTAGATAATTGAGTAGAGTACTTAATGGAGAGAGATAATTTTCACACACAAGAGATTATAGAGTAGAGAGAGTGAGAGAGTATATACGTACGTGTTTTACCCAATGTGGGCTATGTCCACGGGAAAGCAGCCACTCAATGGCTTTAGTACTTCAAAACAAGAAGTAGCTTACAAAGGGATTATACCCTTTTGGAGCTCCTGTCTTGCTTCACTCTCACGACCTCACATCCACCTTGTTGCATCAACTTAGCACTGTGAAATGTGTGTAGTAATAACCTCCTTTTATAGGTCAAAAGGGCTGCCCTCTCTCATGAGAGGCAGCCATGTGTAGCCGCCCTTGTGTAGATAAGTCCAAATCGGACGCGCCAATCCACCCATGTGTGGCCGCCCTTGAGAAGACAAGTCCTCTTTCGGCCACCACCGGCCATTCAATTCGGCCACCAGCAACCGGCCATTGACTTCCCACCACCGGCCCCACCAGCCAACCGACCGGTCATTTACCAACCACTTTCCGACCGTCATCCGGCCATAATATTCCGACGAAAAGGAATATAAATTTTGGTTTTCGATGAGTGATTTTTATTTCTGGCGACGAGTGATTTTTCTTCACGCACGATGGCTTCTCCTCATAATGGGGGCCTTACAAATGTGCATTTTTTTACCACAAAAAATTACAAGGAGTAAATCAGGCTCCATACTTAACAATCTCCCACTTGGAGACTGATCTATAAACCAAACTTGTAACTACTTTCTATCCTGGCTTCTTATCCTTGAATACCGATCAAAGATGAGCAAAAGCTCAACTTCTCCTTGTTGACCACCTTTGTAAACATGTCTGCAGGATTTTCACTTGTATGCACCTTTCCTAGCTTTAGTTGTCCCTCTTCCAAAAGAGTGCGTATGAAGTGATATCTCACCTCAATGTGCTTTGTCCTTAAATGAAAGGCCGAGTTCTTTGCAAGATGGATATCACTTTGGCTATCATTGTACAAGACACAATTGTCTAGTTTGAATCCAAGCTCTTCTAAGAATCTGTAAAGCCACACAATTTCTTTGCTTGCCTCTGTCATTGCTACATACTCTTCTTCTGTGGTAGAAAGTGAGACCACTTTCTGCAGCTTTGAAGCCCAGCTTATTGCTATGCCTCCAAACGTGAAGACATAGCCAGTAGTGCTCCTTCGAGTACTTTGTCACCTGTCATATCTGCATCAGCATACTGTTAAAGAATATGATGTTAAAGAATATGTCCATTGTGCTATGGGCGGCTGGACACTGACTATACTATGTTGTAAATATACTTTGGATAATAGTTCAAAAGAGAAGAAGAGAAGAGCAGCTCGTTGAATGGCTGCTGCAGGGTAACGATTGTGTGTGTGTGTATCGATGTGTGTTGGTGTGTGTGTGTAGTCTTCTTTCCTACCTTCTCCATCACCTACGCACTCTACAAAGTGGTATTAGAGCTCAGTTTGAGGAGCTACAGTCAATACACAGGTTTCCGCAGCTTTGGAAAACAACAAAAAAGAGAGGTTTTTTGGTCATAACTCCCTCACCCTAACTCCGAATACAGTGATCCAGGAGTCTATCTTTATGTTTTTGGGCATTCCGGACTCATTGTCATACTCAGATTTGCCAAAATCTACAATTTTCTGCACCAAACAGCCAGTTCACACAAGCATAGGAGATGTCCAGTTTTGCACTCGGCAGTAGATTTACAGGTTACAGGTGAAGAATTTAGCATTTACACAGGTTTTGGAGAGCGACATAGAGCTTTTGCATCATGATATTGTGTTATCGAAGATTATGTTTGATTGTTGTGGGTCTGTTATGGACAGCCGCCTATGTAAGAAAGGTTGTGGGAAGAAGTTGAGGCGGTTATATTGTCAGATTGAGTACTTTGTGGTTATGTATGGATATGCGGTCAATGTATTTTGGAAAACTGAAGCCTTTGTGAGGGTCGAGTGAGGTTTTTTGAAGCCTTGCTTTGGGAGCTTTGGTACCTTGGCAAGGTGGATTAGGTACTGGAGCGAACCCCCGACTGGCCCCGCGAAAGACCTCATATGTCGTTTACGACTATGGGAAGAAGGTGGATGTATGTATATGTGGTACAGGACAGCGTATGGATTGCATTTGCATACAGGTCCATGTGGACATTGTTTTAGAGTATTTATGCATAGTACTGAGTCAGTCTGTGGCAAAGTGAGTCAGTGGATTTTCCCTTGGCAGTGACAGATTTTCTGTCAGTGTTTATGAGCACTTTGGTTAAGATTTTCACTTGAGATATTGTCCAAATACAAATGAAACTTTGCCGAAATTTTGTCAAAATCCCTTGGAAGAAATTGAGAGAGTGAAGATGGCAGAAAGTTCAACTCAAGTCACACAGATTGTTGGAGAGAAGCTGGCCAGAGAGAACTACAGCATATGGTCTTACAGGATGGAGAACTTTATCATGGGCAAAGGTTTATGGGATTATATTACAGGTGAACAAGAGTGTCCCGAGGTTGGTTTGGAACCAAATAGAGAGAATGTTGAAGCACATAAAACATGGCAAGCAGGAGTAGAAGCTTACAAGAAGTGGATCGATAATTCAAGGAAAGTGATGCGTTGGATTTCACTATGCATTAGTGACTTCTTTATACCACATGTGAAGAAGGCTCAATCTCCAAAGGAAGCATGGGAGATACTAGCAAGAATAAACATCTCCAATTCAGAACCACGAAAAGTTCACTTGAAGCAAAGGTTACATTGTGTATGGCGAGGAAATAGATCCATATCAGATTATGTGACAGAGATAAAGCAAATACAGGAAGATCTTGCAAGCATTAATGTTGAAGTTCCAGATGATGACTTAGTTTCAGTGACATTGAATGGTTTGGGACCGGAATACAAGTCATTGGATACATCTATATCTGTTCGAGGACACATGCCTGATTTTGAAGAGTTAGTAAACCTTTGTTTGCAAGAAGAGGTGAAGTTAGGCAAGTCAGGTCCTTCTACATCAAATAACAATTCCAGAGATCAGGTTTTTTACTCTAGAGGTCGTGGAAACAATAGAGGTGGAAGAGGAAACTATGGTCGTGGAAACAATGTTGGAAGAGGTCAATGGCAAAACCAACAAAGTCAAAGTTACAACGATTATAGCCAAAGAGGCAGGGGGAGAGTCCGAACTCGTGGACGTGGAGGTGGACGATTTGTACATCCTCAAAGAGATGGATATTGTAACAGATGTGGCATTTATGGTCACTTTGAAAGAGAATGTTACACAAGGCTAAATCAAAATCGTGATAGTGGTGGAAGAGGCCGAGGTTCTGGCAGACATGGAGGAAACTTTGTTGGATACAATCCTCATGATCAAAATATATATGACAATAGATCGAGTGGACATTTATTTCCTATGGAGCATGTTGTTGGAAGCATGGTGGAGCCACATCATACAGATGATTGGTATTTAGATAGTGGTGCCACAAATCATATGACATATCATGGTGAATGGTTTGACAGAAAAGAGAAGTTAGAAGAGGATGAGTTTGTTGCTACAGATGATGATACAATGCATCGGATTACACATGTTGGTTCAGTTCCATTGCTAGAAAAAGACGGGACATACAACACATTGGGAGATGTTCTATATGTGCCTTCAATCACAAAGAATTTAGGATCAGTTGGACAGATGACAGATCAAGGGCTGCAAGTCCGTTTTAATCGTTATGGCTGCTTCATAGAGGAGTTTCACAACGGCAGACCAGGCAAGATATTGGCACGTGGAAGAAAGAAAGGTCGCTTGTTCTCATTGGAAGTTGGAGATCCATGTTTACACAGTGGTATGTATGCAAACAAATCAGCCACTCAAGATGATTGAGCAGAGTTATGTCATAAGAGGATTGGTCATGTCAATTTTAGAAGACTAAAGCATATGCAATCAAATTAAATTGTACGTGGATTACCAAAGTTTGGCAGATTGAATTTCGATTATGTTTGTGAAGCTTGTCAATTTGGAAAGCAATCTCGTTTACCATTTCCAAAGAGGGGGAGAACTAGCCAAAGTCCTTTGGAAATTGTTCATTCAGATATTTGGGGACCTTGTGATCATGCTACACCAAATGGTTGTCGATATTTTATCACATTTACGGATGATTACAGCAGAATGACATGGGTTTACTTTCTAAAGGCAAAGTCAGAGGCATTTGAGGTATTCTTGGAGTTCAAAGTTATGGTTGAGAAAGAGAATGGTTGTCAAATTAAATGCCTACGTACAGATGGAGGGGGAGAGTACATGTCACACAGTTTTGATGATTACTTACATGAACAAGGCATAAGAAGACAGATTACTTGCAGATACACACCACAACAAAATGGAGTTGTTGAGAGAAAGAATAGAGTCATAGCAGAGATTGCAAGAGCCATGATGAATGAGATGAATATGCCATTAACATATTGGACTAAAGTAGTTCATACAACAGTACACATTATGAATCGAACACCAACAGCTTCCATTCATGAAATTTTACCTTATGAGAGACTTTATGGGATCAAGCCAACAGTTTCCTACATGAAAGTTTTTGGATGTGTTTTCTATGTTCATGTGCCAAATGAAGCAAGAAAGAAGATGGAGCCAAAGGCAGTGAAGTGTATATTCTTGGGCTACCCAGTTGAAAAGAAAGGTTACAAGTGCTATGATCCTACGACAAGACAAGTTTATGTCAGTAGAGATGTCAGATTTTGTGAGCATGAACCATGGTATAAACCAAAGCCAGTGATGATAGAAGATGAGTATGAAGAGCAAGAGAATGTGCGTCATGTTGTTGATAAGCCAGGACCATCAACAAGAACTATTTCAGGACCACATATGGCAGAGGAGAGTACAGGAAGTGTCAACCCATGGAGCGGTCGTTTGCGAGATAAGAAGCAAGACGAGAAAGGCAAGAAGAAAGTGGTTGAAGAGAGTTCTGGAGATGAAAGCCTTGATGAAGAGCATGGTTTACCACATTTGAGGACACCTGGCAGTAATCATATTGAGAAATATGTACCCCCATATGCAAGAGTTGAAGAGAAGAGTGCACCACAGTTGAGAAGATCAGAGAGGGTGCGTTATCCAGCTGATAGATTGACATACAACGGTTACATGCGTACACATTATGCATACATGGTTTCACGTGCGCAACATAAAGAGCCTACATGTTTTCAAGAGGCAATTGAAAAATCAGAATGGGAGTCAGCTATGGATGATGAGATGGATGCTCTTGTGAATAATGACACTTGGGATTTGGTTCGCTTGCCAAGTGGAAAGAAAGCAATTGGTTCAAAATGGGTATACAAAGTCAAGTGCAAGTCAGATGGTAGTGTGGAAAGATACAAAGCGAGGCTTGTTGCTAAAGGTTATGCACAAACAAAAGGTCTTGATTATGATGAGACATTTAGTCCAGTTGCAAAGATGACAACAGTCAGATTGGTGATAGCAATGGCAAGTATGTTTGGTTGGAAGTTACGGCAAATGGATGTGGATAATGCATTCTTGAATGGTGACTTGGAAGAAGAAGTTTATATGATACAGCCAGAGGGTTATCAACATCCAGAGTTTCCATATTATGTGTGTAAGTTGAAGAAAGCATTGTATGGTTTGAAGCAAGCATCTAGAGCTTGGTGTGAAAAGATAACCAAATTCTTGAAGAAGATTGGATTTAAACAATCTACTGCTGATCACTCATTATTTTTGAAGCATGTTGATGGAGAGATCGTCGTTATTGTTATCTATGTTGATGACTTGATTCTCACTGGAAGTCATGCTGAGCAAATTTTGCATGTCAAGAAGAGTTTGTTGAGAGAATTCAACATGAAGGACCTTGGTGAGTTGAGATATTTCTTGGGAATTGAAATTTTCAATACTTTATCAGGAATTTGGATGATACAAAGACAATACGCGTTGGATATGCTTGAGAAGTATGGAATGATAGCGTGCAAACCGGTTGATACACCTCTTGATCAAAATGTGAAGTTGTTTGATGATGGACATTACATTGAGGATGTCACTATGTATCGCAAGATGGTTGGAAGCCTTATTTACTTGACAATAACAAGGCCAGATTTGAGTTATGCAGTGGGTGTTGTGAGTCAATTCATGCAAAATCCATGTAAAAATCATCTTGATGCAGTGAGACGGATAATGAGATATGTGAAAGCCACTATCAGTTATGGAATGTTTTATAAAAAGAATGGGAAGCTTTGTCTTTATGGTTACACAGATGTAGATTGGGCAAGAGATTTTATGGATAGAAGATCTACGAGTGGTTATGCATTTTCCATTGGCAATGGTATGATAATTTGGAGTAGCAAGAAGCAATCAACTGTAGCATTATCAAGTACAGAAGCTGAATATCGTGGAGCAGCTTTGGCAGCATGTGAAGAGTCATGGTTGAGAGTGCTTATGGTAGACTTTGGTTTTGACTATCATGACAGTGTCATTATATATTGTGACAATATTAGCAGCATCATGTTGGCAAAGAATCCAGTCTACCATGCTCGCACTAAACACATTGAGGTACATTATCACTTCATTAGAGAAAAAGTTTTGGCAGGTGAGATTGATTTGGTATATGTGAAGACAAATGATCAAGTTGAGGATATATTCACAAAAGCTCTTGGAAAGGAGAAGTTTTGCTACTTTCGTGAAGCATTGGGAATCCATCATATGCAAGCTCACTCTGAGCTTGAGGGGGAGTGTTAAAGAATTTGATGTTAAAGAATATGTCCATTGTGCTATGGGCGGCTGGACACTAACTATACTATGTTGTAAATATACTTTGGATAATAGTTCAAAAGAGAAGAAGAGAAGAGCAGCTCGTTGAATGGCTGCTGCAGGGTAACGATTGTGTGTGTGTGTCTCGATGTGTGTTGGTGTGTGTGTGTAGTCTTCTTTCCTACCTTCTCCATCACATGTGCACTCTACACATACCCTTCTAGAAAAGTATTAGCTTCTCCAAAATACAAGGCATTTGTTATTGTCCCTTTTAGATACCTAAGTATTCACTTCACAGCTTGCCAGTGCTATTTACTGGGTTGTCCATGAACCTACTTACAACTCCCACAGCATGTGCAATGTCTGGCCTATCCAGACCATAGCATACATAAGAGAACCTACCGCTGCAGCGTATGGAACTTTAGACATATAGGCTATCTCCTCTTGTGTCTTTGGACACATATCCTTGGTTAGCTTAAAGTGACTTGCCAAAAGTGTAGAACCACTTTTGCATTTTGCATTGCAAACCTTTCTAGTACCTTCTTGATATGATCCTTTTGAGACAGCTTTATTGTCTTCTTCGTCCTGTCCCTTGATATCTTCATACCAAGTATCCTCTTTGCAACACCTAAATCTTTCATTGAAAAAGATTTAGATAGCTCCTCTTTTAGGTCTTTGATGTCCTGCATGTTAGCACTTTCAATCAGCATGTCACCAACGTAAAACATTAGGATGATGAACTTCCCATCTCCCAAATTCTTTGTGTAGACACAGTGATCCGAGTTGCATCTTGTGAATCCATGATCCAACATCCATCGATCGAACTTCAAGTACTATTGTCTTGATGCTTGATTTAAACCATACAAGCTCTTCTTTAATCTGCAAACCATTTTCTCCTTACCTTTTACTTCATACCCCTTTGGTTGAAGCATGTAAATTTCCTCTTCTAGTCACTGTGAGGAATTGCCGTATTTACATCCATTTGCTCAAGATTTAGATCATGAGTAGCCACAAAGCTTAAGACAAGCCTAATTGAGTTCATTTTTACAACATGAGAAAATATTTCATTGAAGTTAATACCTTTCTTTTGAGAAAACCCTTTAACCACAAGCCTAGACTTGTACCTTTTCTTCCCACCTTCTTCCTTCTTCAACTTGTACACCCAAATGTTTTGTACTGCGTGCTTACCTTTAGGAAAATCAACGAACTCCCATGTTTGGTTGCAATTTAGTGAGTCCATTTCTACTTGCATGCTCTTCACCCATTCTTCTTTGGATTTGTGATGCATAGCTTCTTCATATGATTTTGTCTTTCTAGAATCTGAGATCAAGAGATGGTTGAAGGAAGGAACAAAACTTTTTGGAGCTCTACTTGCTCTTGTGGATCTTCCGAGAATAGGTTGAGGCTCCTCATTTTGTTGACGTTGTTGCACATTGTCACCGTTTGCAGTCCTTGAGTCTTCACCGTCCTCAAGCTCCATGTACGCATCACCTGTTTCTTTTGTTTGTTTACTTTCCAAGTAATCTTTGTACATATTTTTTCGTTAAAAATTACATCCTTGCTCCTAAAGATTTTACCATCTTCACGATTCCATAGGCGATACCCAAAGTCACCTTTTTCATAGACAATGAAGAAACACTTTTTGGACTTTTCATCTAGCTTTGATCTTAGGCTTCTATCTATGTGCATGAAAGTCTCACACCCAAACACTTTGAGAAATGCATAGTTCACCGGTTTACTTGTCTATGTCTCTTTTGAAATTTCCCGATCCAATGCCGTTGATGGTGACCGCTTGATCAAATACACATACGTACTTATTACTGCTTTCGTAGCCTGCATGTAGCCACATGCTTCGTGCTTGCTCCATGATTGTCCCTGTTCATCCTTTCCGAAATCCCATTTTGCTAAGGTGTCCTTGGGGTTGTCCTTTGCCTCCAAATTCCATTGCTAGCACAAAATCTTTCAAAAGCTTGGCTACAATATGCGCCTCCATTGTCGGATATGAGACATTTAATCTTGGTACTTGCTTCATTCTCCACAAAGGCTTTCCACCTTTGAAATATGGAAAACACATCGGATTTATTCTTCATGATATAAACCCATGTTTTTTTAGTCGCATTGTCTATGAATGTTACATAGTACAATGAGCCACCAAGTGATGGTGTACTTGCAGGACCCCAAACATCAGAATGGACCAACTCAAGTTTTTTATTTTTTCTTTCATTTCCTAATTTTTGAAATTTTACCCTCTTTTGTTTACCATGAACACAATCTTCACAAAACTCTAAGTCCACTTCTTTCAAACCTGGTGGAAGCTTCTTTGTTTGAAGGATCTACATTCCTTTGGCACTCATATGGCCAAGTCGATAGTGGCACAGCACACTATTGACTTCTGTAGTTGTTGCACAAGCTGAAAGTTGCGTGCTAACAATACATAAGTAAAGTGTACCAACCTTTTCTCCCTTGGCAACCACCAAATATCTCTTTGAGATCTTCCACCATTTGCTCCTGAATGCAATGTTGTGACCTTCATCATCCAATTGTCCTATAGAGATCAAATTTTTGCAAAGAGAAGGAACATGCCTAACATCTTTAAGCTTCCATTCATTTCCATTAACAGTTTTGACACAAAAAGTACCTTTACCAACAATTTCACAAGCTTCATCATCTCCCAAGTATACATACCCAAAATTACCTTTGGTGTAATCTTGGAAATGTTGCTTGTGTGGTGTCACATGGAATGAAGCCTTAGAATCTACTATCCAAGAATTAGACACATTGTCTAATGAGAGAATTAGAGCATCTTGCTCTATTTTACCTGCCACATTGGCCTCCAATGTTGGATTGTTGTCTTGAGACTCAGACCCCTTCTTCTTCTTGGACCAGCAATCCTTCTTGCCATGGACCTTCTTGCCGCAGTTCCAACATTCAAGAGCTGACTTTGTGCGTGACTTGCTTCGTCTTGAGTGATCACGACCATTTTTTTTTTTGAACCTCTCCTTAGGCCTTCCTCTTGTTTCCACTGATAGTGCATCACTTGATGATTCTCCTGTGCTTCTCCTTCACATTTACTTGCTTAGGAGAACACCCACAACATCATGAAACTTAATAGTATTTGTGCCAAAAATACAATTACTTACAGCCATCACAAGGCTGTCCCAACTATCCGATAGAGATGATAGTATAAGGAGAGCTTGCACTTCGTCATCAAAATTTATTTTCACTGATGGAAGTTGACTTATGTTGGTGTTAAAGTAATTTAGGTGTTCTGCAACTGAACTATTCGCTACCATCTTTAGATTGAACAAGTGCTTTATGAGAAATACTTTATTGGATGTCGATGATTTCTTGTAGAAGTCGTCAAGTGACTTCATCAAATCCTCCATATTCTACATCTCCAAAACGTTGAAGGCCACAATTGACACCAAGCTTAACCAGATTGTTCCCACTGCCTTTCGGTCACAGACAATCCATGCTTCATCTGCCATCGTTGCGGGCTTCTTTGCAAGACCGCCTAGTGGCAAATAAAGGTCCTTCTGGTAGAGATATTCTTCAATCTGCATCTACCAATGCTGGTAGTTTTATCGTTGAACTTCACGATCTTGAGCTTCCCTTCCTCCGCCATTACTCCCACTCAATTCAAGGAATCCTTTCCTTGCAAACCTTGCTTTGATACAACTTGTTCGAAAATATGACGTAGCTAAGAAGATAATCGAGTAGATTACTTAATGGAGAGAGAATTTTCACACACAAGAGATTATAGAATACAAAGAGAGAGAGTACACACGATATACGTGGTTCACCCAATGTGGGATACGTCCATGGAAAAGCAGCCACTCAATGGCTTTAGTAATTCAAAACAAGAAGTAGGTTACAAAGGGATTATACCCTTTTGGAGCTCATTCCTTGCTTCACTCTCACCGCCTCACACCCACCTTGCTGCATCAACTTCACATTGTGAAATGTTTGTAAAAATGGCCTCCTTTTCTAGGCAAAAAGGGATGCCCTCTCTCATGAGAGGTAGCCATGTGTAGCCGCCTTGTGTAGATAAGTCCAAATCGAACCCTCTAATCCGTCCATGTGTGGCTGCCCTTGAGAAGAAAAGTCCGCTTTTGAATTCGACCACCAGCCGTTGACTTTCGACCACCGACCAACTGAGTGTTCGTTTTCGGACCACTTTCCGGCCACCATCCGGCCATAATATTACGGGAAAAAGGAATATTCTGGCTCAAGACTGGGCGTGAAAATTTTGGTTTCTGGCAAGTGATTTTTATTTTGAGAGAGTGATTTTTCTTCACACACAGTGGCTTCTCCTCATAATGGGGGCCTTACATATGTGCGTTTTTACAACAAAAAATTACAAGGGGTAAATCAGGCTCCATACTTAACATGGCCTTGTAGGTGGCTCCACTGGTTCTCCTGCAGTGGTTGTATAACAACATCCCGCTTCACTTTATTTGGCTTCCTTGGGCTGTTCAAAGCTTGCCTCTTCTTGTTGCTCAGGATCTTTTTCCCTTTGTGTCCTCTCCTTCATTTGATTTAGCTATTAGTGAAGGCCAACTGATTTTCTTGTTCTGCAGGTGGTGAAGAGAGTCTTGAAGACATCTCTCCTGTTCAGGATGTGACTCAATTTGTTGTGCAGATTTTGGTTGCCTGTGTTTTTGAGCTGCTTCTTCTTTTACTTTTCTTTGAGCTTCTAGAGATTCCTTAATCTTCAATGCCTTGACCTCAGCATACATCCGCTCCAATGAATCCTTTGGAACCTCTGGAACCTTCTTCATGGGGTTCTTGGTCCTTAACCCTTGACCTCCATCGGGCTCCATTTCTCAGGGTTTTCACCCGTAGCTTGGCAGCTTCTCTTGTATGATTGTTTCTCTCTTTCAAATCGGACCCTTTTTTGTTGAGGTTCTAGTGCTTTCTTCTTCATTGCTTCTCTTTTACCCTCGTTTCTCCATTGTCAGAGATTTCACTGATGTAAGCTTCATGCAAGCTTTTTGCAGATCCTCATCTGATTTATAGACTCTTTTTGTTGATCTAGTGGTTCATGGAGAAGGTTGAGCTGAGATGATCCATGTGTTTTGATCTAGGGCTGACGGAAAGTTGTATGCCATTCCAATAGCATGGTATGCTATTCTTGTTAGCACTTCTAGAGCACTTAGATATGTTCTCTTTCCCTCTTTCTTTGTGCCCTTCAATGATGTAAGCACGTACTGTGCGTGATCTATAGCTTGCCTTGTTGTCGACCTCAGTCTTCAACACTGGAGTGAAAGTAGTGGCAATTGCATGATTTGGAGTTGTGTTGGTTGTAAAGGCGATCTAGATCCTCGACTTGTCATAGGCTGAGATCAGAGAAGGTGGAAGCAGTAGTATCCTTGGTAAAAGTACTTGTTGTTTTTATATCGCTGGCTCGCATTGTCATACCTTTTGTTGGCAGCTTAAGTGCCTCAGCCACTATATCCTTGGTGATAACCACTTTCATCTTTTGCCCCTGCTGATTTGTGATTTGAGACGATCCATCTTCTTTGATTGTAGATAACAATTCATAGGCTTTTTGAAAATCCACTCCACATGGCTCTTGGTAGTAGAAATCTCGAAGACCCAGTCTTTTGTTGGCCTCTTTAGTGTCTGGCTTTGCAACCACATCCTAAACCTCCTTGGGTAGCAATTGTAACTCTACTCGGTGTCCTTCTTCACTCTTGAATCTGCCAGTGAAGACCGTTGTGTTGTTTTCATCGAGCTTCTCTTTAGAGAGGTAGGTTGCCTTTGTCGTCTTTATTACTAATATCGGATCTAACTGGTACGGTGGAAATTCTTGCAGCTGATATTTTGAGACATCCTTTTCTTTGCCTTCTCAGCTCCTTGCACTCCACCTATTAGGCGAATACAATGTCAGAGTTAGAAATTTTTGCGGGATTTCGCTCTGAAATGCCCTGAGCCTGAATAGTTAGCAAATGATGTCCATTTTGCTTCAAATCAATTTTGGAGCATGTATAGATCCATAAGAACATGTAGAGATCAAAATAATGCAATCCATGCAAAATTTTCAAGCAAAATTAAATAAATCGTGATTATTTACAGTTGGGGATTTTTTCCAACTTTTTGCATTTTTGACATCATAGGCTTGAAACACATGACGTATGGGTACTCTGCATGAAGTGTGGGCTCATTTCAGTTCACTGGTGGAAATGGTGCTAGATTTAAGCTTCAGACTCTGAAGAGTAAATAATCGCAATTATGGAGAACAATCACTTTTTTTGCATGAAAGGACAATTTGACGACCTGAACATCTTTAATACATCTAAAATAAGTCCTAAAACTAATTTGGTAAAGTTTGGTCGTGTCAGCATCACTTTGTACTCTTGTCGACTCTGAAATCACAAATTTTTGTTACTATTTGATATGTAGAGTTGGTTAGTCACTTTTGAAGCCATGGACTTGTCCGCTACATAGTCTTGATGTTGCTCATCGAGTTTGGGCCCATTCGGAGTCAGTTTGACTTCATATGCCAAATTTGATACTTTGTAGCCTTCAAGCTGTTTTTTGCTATCTGAGAGCTTGCCTTGACTGTTTTCATGAAAGCATCTAGGTACATTGAGTATAGACCTCTTCTATAAGCTGCTCGTGGAGTCAGAATTCAATTTTGACATGTGGCAAAAACCTAGATTACCTACTTGGGACCCCTCGACCCTTGCCAAATGGTCATCTAATGATATGGAAATGCTCTATTATCTAGGGATATGCTAAAATTCAAGTCTCGTCCAATCCAGTTGAGCTACCAGACCGCTATGGTCAATTTTGTGCCGTATGAGTTCTGACTAACAGCATGTGTTGTTAGTCACATGAGACATTAAAGAATCAAAGTGAAAAAACAATAATTAATAAAATCCATTGAAGAGCACTATTTTATGGCTTTTTGGTGGATTTCTTCATTTTTAAGCTCCAATATCAAGAAAAATGATAAAAATAAGCAAAAAAGGCTATTTTTTAATGTATTTTCTGATAGTATATACACTATTTACACACATCGAGGATATGTTATCATTTAAAATTCTCCTATTGATCATTCTTAAGGGAATTATTAGGTAATTTTGCAAAAATCACACGTTAACATTCATCGTTTTTCTTCCTCTTCAAACATTGCCCTTAATTAATGAAGCTCCCTTCCACCCCTCCTAGATGCAGTACTCTTGGATGCCTGTGTGTATGGGTTGAACATTCGTGTCTATGCATAGACGTGGTTGTCCCTATCATGCTTTGAAAATCAGTATAATTCAAAGCAATATACTGTGCAAGAGTTAGGTCTTGAGTAATTAACTCAAGGGTTTCTGTGGTCGAGGTTTCCTATTGATGTTTTCCAAAGAGAAAATTCTATAGTTTGTGAGCTCTTTGTCTGATTGTACCACCAAGATACTTCGGCATGCTAATTTCCTGAGCTGTTGGTGTGAGCTTTAATTCTCCACCGGTAGCTTGGTTTCCCGTTGATGAATTGTTGTGGTGAGGTGTTTTGAGAGTTAACTTTCCACTGTTTCATTGGCTTTACAGTTTGTGGAGAAGATAAATACTCCTTTTTTCTCCAAACCCATCTAGTGCTAGTTTCTCTTCTGTCTGATGTTTTTCTCTGAGTTGTTAGATTTGGAACTTTCTTCGGTACGGTAGATGATATCTTGGGCACCCAAATTTGGGACAGGTTGTCCTTGAGTTGTGCTTTTGGTACCCATATTTGCCTGACTCCTTGCATGCTACTTGTAGCATTTTCTTGTCTAGAGGATGAAGAAGATATCTTACTCCCTTGTTTCATTTGTGGGTAACCTCTTCTCCATTCCTCTTCACTCAGTGCAATTGGAACGATGAGCTATCCTCCTTTAGGTGATAGCTTGAGTTGATTGGTGTCCCAACCTGGTACTTCCTTGTACGTCCTCATCCATGAGATTCCAAGAGACATTGTTGCATTCATGTGTTCATCTAGTAAGCATACAAATTTATGAGGGCTTGAACATCCTTGTACTATCACATTCAAGTTGACTACTTCTAATGCCGGTGTTGGGGTTTTGTTGCATTCTTTGATAGACGATATTTTTGATGCTAAAGACTAATTCGTTGCTTTCTTGTACGTGGAATAACTGACTGCATTTATCTGAGCTCCGATATCTGCCAATGCAATTGTGTTTTCATTGTTCAATTAAACTTTGATACGAGGTCCATTCCATCTAACCATTTATGTCTTCTACCTCTCATAGTCGAGGACGACTATGATCTCAAGAGAGAGGTAATGTCATAAAATCTAATATCTAATATCTAATATCTAACCAACCCAAATGATTCTCACATATTAAATTGATCACTTAATGTGGGAGAATAAACGGAAACAAGTGTTAAGATATAGACATGTGCTTATAGATCTATCTCAACACGGGGCCAATGCTAAAGGGGCCCAAATGAGAGATGGCCTATCAAAGAGCAATGCTAACAAATGGAGCATAAGACCTTAGGGTTAGCTTCATTGAAGACCTCCAATAATGTGTGTAAAAGGCCTTTGACCTTAGGTAAGCTAGGGTTCAGCTTGAGGCACGGGAACCCGACCCAGCTCGAGGTGCTTATGCTGCTTGTCATGCTTGATGACTAAGGTGCTTGAGGTGCTTGATGATTGAGGTGCTTAATTATTGAGATGATTGAGATGCTAGGGTTGCACTTGAGGTGAGAACCCACCCCAAGCTTAAAGTGCTTATGAGCCAAGCCTGTGGTGGGAACTGGTCCTATGCATGAGGGGCTTGAGGTGTCAAAAAGTCAAAGATTCAATCCCTACAAGGAGGGGGCGAGCCCTACACGAGGGGGGATGAGAGAGAACACCCACACACTCACACAAGGCATGCATGGTACAAAGAAAGAAAAAGGGACACTTGTCAAGTTCCTCCTCATGTTGCGCTCATGGTGTGCCTGAAGCCTATTGGTTGGCCACCCAAGGGGTCCAATAATAGTTTAGGAGATTTAGTTAAATGATTTAGCATTTATCTAGCCCTCTCTCTCAAAGGGGAAAGGGGGACACTTGTCTCAATGCTACCCTTGCTGCTTGTAATGCCTCTTGCTTGTGATTGGCTAGGCCTGGAGGGGTCCAATGAGCTTCAAGAATGAGCTACAAGGGGGGGTCGACCCAAGAAATCTAGGGGGTTGCTTAGGGGGTATACTCACCCACACACACTCACAAACACTCTCATGGTGTGCTATGCAAAGTGCAAGAGCTCCCTCTCCTTCTCCAAGCAAGTAGAGGTTGAGAGCCTACACCAACACTCTTGCATATGGAGTGCAAATCCAACCAAGAGCCATGCTTCAATGCTTAAGCTTTCCATCTCCTTCTTCTTTATTACTATGCTATTATGTATGCTAGCAACAAGAGTTGTGATAAGTGAGGAACTAATTCTTTCTCCTATGAAATGTTTCTTCTTCCTCTTCCCTACCCTCATTCCCTGCTAGCTCTCTCCACCTTCGAAGGTGGTTGAGGTCTTGGGACTGAGGCTTGGGATAGTTAAATCTTTCTTCAAGTTTATGTTATGTTTGTGATGCATGAAGCTTTCCATCTTCATTGCATCACCTAGGTCACAAGGAACACAAAGATTGCATTGTAACAAGTCTCTCTTAATGGGAGAAATCATAATACAAAATTCCTATTGGAGGGGGGACCGGCTCCACATAAATCTGGTCCTCAACTATTGTCATGTTCTCTAAATTCTCTCTCTTGCAAAAGTATTGTTCATGCCAAGTTAGCTAATTTCTATGATTATGTTGCTATCTTCAATTATGTTCACCCGCTATGCTCACAAAGTCATTTCTCAAAAGTACTCTCATTAATTTCTACTACTCTGAAATTAAATAGTCCAATTCCATTACATTGGTATCAGAGCATTTGGTTTCTCTTTTCTTGCTTAAGAAGAGAGGTCCTTAAGTAGCCTATAAATGTTTGATGTTGTTAATTATATTAGGGTAAGTGGAACTGGGATCTATTCTCGGTTTTGTTGAGCCCACTATGTGGGGGAGGGTGCACACCTCGGGAGCTTTGGACGTAATAATGGAGTCTTTTTAGACTTGCCTACGGCTTTACCATCATTGAGCCATAAGAAGTCCAAAAGGAGCTAGCCCTCGGCAACTCTTCTATGTTAGACCTACTCCTCTACTCTCTATAATTAACCACTTCGAGCCGTGGGTGTAGATACTTAAGAGCCGGTTTTCAAAGGCTAAGAGGAGTGGCAACTAAGGTTTTGAATTTCCAAAGCATACACTAAGTACATACATAAATTTTGTTAACATGGATAACAATAATCAAGAGAGTAGAATGAACATTGATAGCTTTGATTTTTCACATGAAGGTGGTAATGATGATGCTCCCATGTTTGTGAATTATCTTGTCACTGGGCTGTAGCAAGCTATGGGCAACCCTGCTTTGCAAGCCGAAGTTACTCAACAACTTCGTGCTTATGGAATTTCCCTTCCTCGCCAAGAGGAGAGAGATCTTAGGAGGCCTCTTGAAGAGACCCCCAAAAGAAGACTCTCTCCCATTCGAGAGGAGGAATCCAAAGAGCAAGAAAGTAATGAAAGTTTAAGTTCCTTTGAAGATGTGGCTCCATGAAGACGGTGGTCTAGACGATCGCCCACTCCTCCCAAGAGGAAAAGATCAACACATAGTCCTTCTCCTCATCACTCTGAAAGGAAAGAGAGGAAACAAAGGAAGAAAAGGGCTACGAAGAGGTCACCCTCTTCTCATTCTTCTTCACCTTCCTCCTCTTTCGACGAAAGTTATGGCTATTCTCATAGAGAATACAAGAGGGGAGGACATCGCAAATCATTTCCTTCTTGGAGAAGGTCACAAAAGCTAAAGAAGTTCAAGGAGGGAGGAAAGAGTATCTCTTTTCTCACCTATGATGGCACCTTTGGTGCTACCGACAAAGTGTTGGCCTTCATCCAACAATTTGATGCGGTCTTTGGGGATGAGGGCTTCACAGAGTCCTCCAAGCTACACCATGTAGCTATGCACTTCCAAAAATCAGCTCGTCAATGGTGGGCTAGCCTTCGTGGCAATGGTGAAGCCCCAAAGACATGGAAAACTCTACGAGTTTCCATCATGAAGCAATTCCTTGCAAGCGATGCAAAAGACAAAGTTCTTACTGAATGGCGCAGCTTGAAGCTTCTCTCTCATGAGTCTATCCACAAGTACATAGACAAGTTTTGGGATTTACATCTCAAGGCTACTGTCTTTCAAAAGATAGACTTTGCCAAGCAAAGGCAGTAATTCTGTGCGGGATTACCTGAAGATATGGCCGAATACATCAACTCCCAACGGCCTAGTACTATTAGCGAAGTAATCCATCACACCATGGTTGCTTCACGCATCAATTTCCATCAAGGGGCTAGAGGTAATGTCAAGCCCATGGAAAACAAAGACAAAAATGATGCAAAGGGGAAAACCAATGTTCAAAATACTTCCCAAGTCACTTCCAGCAACAACAACAATCAGTCCAAGGAGAAGGGAGTTTACAAAGGTAAAAACAAACTCTCTCCTGAAGAGCTTGAAGCTTTTCTCAAGGACCATAAGTGTTTCAAGTGTGGGGAGCAAGGACATGGCTATCGTTCTTGCCCCAAGAAGAATACTCGCAATGAGACTCCTAGGGCTTCCACCATCGAAGCTCCAAAAGAGGATGCTCATTGCAAATGATCATCGCTTTCCTATGCTTGGGAAAAGGTAAGAGAGCATGATGCCTTCATCTTGTTTGACCGTGGCTCTACTCTCAACTTCATATCAATGGAGGTGGCCACCAAGTTGGGCATTCAAGATTTTGAGATGGGAGATATAGTAGTGGCTGATGCAGCTTTCAAGGGAGAAAAAGCCTCCGTTACTCCCTTGATTGGGAAGTTGAGGCTTCATGTCCAAAGCTATGTCGAAAAAGAAAACTTCTTCATCTCTCCTCTCCAACATGAGGATGTTATCCTAGGGGCACCATGGTTTGATCGCATGGCTGCCAACATGAAGTTCCCTGAAAGGAGAATCTACTTTACCTCTACAGGGGAAAGAACATGTATATAGATGCTAGTGAGCGTGGCCGCACTATTCCACTTTTAAATCCTCTTGATTTTGATAAGTCAATGAAGAGCTCAGTTTCTGCATACATTATTTTTGTCAAAGAGTCTCTAAAAGATACTAATGTTTCATCAAATGTAAATGGTAGAAACGAGGGGATGATGACCATCGCATTGAGATCCTTCCTGGAAGCTCACCACCTAACAAGCCTCCTTATTGAGTCTCACAAGCTCAATAAGAGGACATCATGAGGCAAGTACAAGAGCTCGTAGACAAAGGGATGGTGAGGCCTAGTTCCTCTCCCTTTTGTTCTCCAGTCCTTTTAGTGCAAAAGAAAGATGGTACATACCGTATGCGTGTGGATTATCGAGCACTAAACCATATCACTATCAAAAAAAGATTTCTCGTACCTCGGGTAGAAGATCTGTTTGATAAGCTACAAGGCTCTACCTACTTCAGTAGGATTGACCTTAAGAGTGGCTATCATCAAATAAGGATAGTGGATGAAGATATCTTAAAGACCGCGTTTCGCACAACGTTTGGTCTTTATGAATATCTAGTCATGCCTTTTGGCTTGACTAATGCACTATCTATGTTCAATCGTTTAATGGAGAAAATTTTTAGATCATACCGCAAATTCACTGGAGTGTTCTTTGATGATATTATCATCTACTCCAAGTCTTTGGAGGAACATAAACAACATCTCCAAGTGATTTTTCAAGCATTGAGGGAGAACAAGCTTTTTCTCAACCAAAAGAAAAGCGAATTCTTCCTTCAAGAAATTCAATGCCTAGGTCATATTATCTCTAAAGATGGTATCCGAATGGATCCATCAAAGTTAGAGGTAATAAAAGCATGGCCTAACCCAAGAAATCTACATGAGCTAAGAAGCTTTGTTGGTATGTGCACATACTATAGACGCTTCATAGAAAAATTCTCTCTCATACACAATGCCTTTCATGTAAGCCTACTTAAGCCCTACAAAGGAGACCCACCAACTGAACCAATTATTGAAAACCCTCCCAAAGTTGAAGACCAAGAAGAGGTGCTACAACCCGAAGCTGCCCTTCGGCATGAAGACAAGGTACTACGACATGGTAAGATTATCCGACGATATCTTATTAAGTTCAAAAATTATCCTTTTGAAGATGCTAGATGGATGCAAGGAATACAACTTAAGGATAGTATAAACCTTGTCAATGCTTACAATGCTACATTAGAGTAAGCAAATGTACAAATTTCTTTCAAATGACTCATGTTTTTGTCTTATAAGACTAGTCCTCTTTTCAATTGTGCACAAATTTAACTAGTATGCATGCTTAGAATCATGTTTGTGATGATGACGTCTCTGAAACACCAAGTAGAATTTGTCACTCTACTTTGGGAGAATGAAATGGACTAAAGAGCAGACATGCTTGTAGCAACTATGTCTCCCAAGCACCCAATGGATTATTCATCCATCTTGAAAAGATGTCGTAGGGTAAAAAGGGATCCTCTACTCGCTAAGTAAAATTGACTAATGACTAAGGCTTTATCTCTTCTACCTCATAGTCGAGGACGACTATGATCTCAAGAGAGAGGTAATGTCATAAAATCTAATATCTAATATCTAACAAACCCAAATGATTTTCTCATATTAAATTGATCACTTGTGGGCGAATAAACGGGAACAAGTGTTAAGATATAGACATGTGCTTATAGATCTATCTCAACACGGGGCCAATGGTAAAGGGGCCCAAATGAGAGATGTTCTATCAAAGAGCAAGGCTAAAAAATGGATAATAAGACCTTAGGGTTAGATTCATTGAAGACCTCCAATAATGTGTGTAAAATTCCTTTGACCTTAGGTAAGCTACGACTAAGCTTGAGGCGCGGGAACCCGACCCAGCTCGAGGTGCTTGTCCTGCTTGATGACTAAGGTTCTTGAGGTGCTTGATGATTGAGGTGCTTGAGATGCTTAATTATTGAGATGATTGAGGTGCTTGACATGCTTGAGATGCTAGGGCTGCACTTGACGTGAGAACCCAGCCCAAGATTAAAGTGCTTATGAGCCAAGTCTGTGGTGGGAACTGGTCCTATGCATGAGGGGCTTGAGGTGTCAAAATGTCAAAAATTCAATCCCTACAAGTAGGGGGCAAGCCCTACATGAGGGGGGATGAGAGAGAACACCCACGCACTCACACAAGGCATGCATGGTACAAAGAAAGCAAAAGGGACACTTGTCAAGTTCCTCCTCATGTTGCCCTCATGGTGTGCCTGATGCCTATTGGTTGGCCACCCAAGGGGTACAATAATAATTTAGGATATTTAGTTAAATGACTTAGCATTTATCTAGCCCTCTCTCTCAAAGGGGAAAGGGGGACACTTGTCTCTAGGCTACCCTTGCTGCTTGTAATGCCTCCTGCTTGTGATTGGCTAGGCCTGGAGGGGTCCAATGAGCTTTAACCATGATCTACAAGGGGGGGTCGACCCAAGAAATCTAGGGGGTTGCTTAGGGGGTATACTCACCCAGACACACTCACAAACACTCTCATGGTGTGCTATGCAAAGTGCAAGAGCTCCCTCTCCTTCTCCAAGCAAGTAGAGGTTGAGAGCCTACACCAACACTCTTGCATATGGAGTGCAAATCCAACCAAGAGCCATGCTTCAATGCTTAAGCTTTCCATCTCCTTCTTCTTCATTACTATGCTATTATGTATGCTAGCAACAAGAGTTGTGATAAGTGAGGAACTAATTCTTTCTCCTATGAAATGTTTCTTCTTCCTCTTCCCTACCCTCATTCCCTGCTAGCTCTCTCCACCTTCGAAGGTGTTTGAGGTCTTGGGACTGAGGCTTGGGATAGTTAAATCTTTCTTCAAGTTTATGGTATGTTTGTGATGCATGAAGCTTTCCATCTTCATTGCATCACCTAGGTCACAAGGAACACAAAGATTGTATTGTAACAAGTCTCTCTTAATGGGAGAAATCATAATACAAATGCCTATTGGAGGGGGGACCGGCTCCACATAAATCCGATCCTCAACTGTTGTCATGTTCTCTAAATTCTCTCTCTTGCAAAAGTATTGTTCATGCCAAGTTAGCTAATTTCTATGATTATGTTTCTATCTTCAATTATGTTCACCCGCTATGCTCACAAAGTCATTTCTCAAAAGTACTCTCATTAATTTCCGCTACTCTCAAATTAAATAGGCCAATTCCATTACAGGTTGACACTGCATCCTTCTTGAATTCACGTAGTCTTTTATCTGGTTCCAAAGTGTTGATGGGAATAGGAGTTGGTTGATTTCTTAAATCAACTTTTGTCTTAAGAGCTGAAAGTTGAGCTTCCTCTTAGGCTTCTTCGATGAACTGCTATCGTTTCATCTTTCTCTGCTTTGCTGCATACATCTTTTCTAGCAAATCATTGGTTAGTGGAAAATTGTACTTCTTTAAGTGGCATCCACTAATCCAATTAGCCATTGTCCATCTAGAGTGGAAAACATAATAGCTTACACTTGGAGATACATCTTCAATGATAAATGGTCCATTTCCCTTTTTCTTGAACTTTAGAATGTGTTGCTTAAGGGAATAGACTAAAACTAGATCCCGTTTTTTGAAGATTTTAGTGACTAGATGTCAATCAAACAACTACTTCTGTTTTCGTTTTTGTGCATAAATGTGAGCTACAGTTGTTAGCCCTCGCTCATCAAGAATTTCTAAATCTTCAAAACTCTCAGACAATTCATGTCGGTCCACTCAAGAAAGTCTATTGGCAGTATGGCATCAAGACCATAGACAGGGACAAAGGGTGTAGCATTTAAAGCTGTCTTGAATGAAACTCTGTTAGCCCATATAGTGGCATATAGCCTATTCATTTCCCAATCAGTTTGTCTTGAACTAACCACTCTATTCAATATGAGCTAAGAATTTTATTTGTGTGCTCATCTTGTCCATTTGCTTGTGGATGATAGGGAGAAGATTTGTTATGAATGACCATAAATTCATTCAATAGATACTCAATTACCTCATTGAGGAAATCAATTTCCCTATCACTATAGCAGTTTGTAATGGAAGTCCATATATTGTGAATACATTCTCATACAAGAATGCGGTTGTGGTTCTAGAATCATTCTTCCTGGTTGCCTTGGCCTCCGTCCACTTGGTCAAATAGCTCATAGCTACAACGATATATTGAGCTTGAGTTCTATAAGCAGGTGGTTGTATTGGCCCAACAAAGTCTATGCCCCATTTTGCAAAATCTCTAGTCCCCCATCATTGGTCTTAAAGGCATGCTATCTACCCAGGTTGGCATTTTAGCTTGTTGATAGGCATCACACCTTCATACATATTCCTTGGCATCTGCAAAAAGTTTTGGCCACCGTATGCCTGCCATTAAAATTACTCTAGCTAATCCAGCATGTGCTTGTTCTAGAATGGGTTTATATTCATCTTCCTTTACACAAAGACACGATTTTCGATCCTTTCCTCTTCAAAACAATTGGTTTCCAATAAGAGAATAGTCTCTTGATTCTGTTTCAATAGCTCTTTGGCGGCATTTACTTATATCCTCCGGAAATGTTCTGCTTGTGATAAGTAAGTAACTAGATAGTTACTCCACTTAGATACAAGTGAAACTTGAAACAATGTCACATGAGGCATGTGTGCTTGTTTCTGGCATTGGACAAAGTTTTTTACAAATGAGTGAACATCACTTCTCACGGTTGGCCAAAATAATCCAAGTCTCAAGATTTGTTGCAAATATGGTCTTCTGCAAAGTGAAGTCTCACTATGGTAATGTGCGCTTGACTTAGGTATTGGGATTTCTCCTTAGTATTAATACACAAAAGCAGTATTCTAGATCAATTTCTTTTGTATAGCATTCCAACTAGCAATTGATACATAGACAACTGCCCAATTAATCCGGGTATAATAGGAAGTGGTATTTGGAAATCCACTTGAGCTAGGTCATCAAAAAAACCATATCTTCGGACCAACGGGATATCATTTCCACGGAGAATAGATATGCATCCGGTAGATCATTAAGCTTTGATTCAATTGAAGAAGCTGGGTCAAATTCTTGTATGGGTGTTTTCATGAAATCTCTATAAGTGTGATCTTTTAGATTAACCCTTGTGATTGTCCCACTTGCTTCAAATACAAGTAAGTGTTTTTCCAATCTTGAATGAGTTGTACGTGTTGCATGAATGGTCTTCCCAAGATGATTCCATAATTGAGTTTCTTTCCAAAGTCCATTATTGCAAAAGTATGTTGGTAATCAATTCCACAGGATTACTTTTTTAAGCAGTCCTAAGGGTCTTTCGATGTGTCCATCAACCAATTGCAATTTCATTCAAGTTTGTCTAATGGTCAATTTTTCCCATGATTCCCATACTGATTTTGTGGCTATGGCTATGCGTATCCCATTATCCATTATTGCCATGGTTTCTACATCATTATATCTCATCAAGGTTGTGTTTCGTTCTTCCCCTTCGTAGTATTCTCCGACTTTGTTCATTGGGATAGATCTAATCTTTTTGTTATCCAATTCATGTTTCAGTTTTCTCAAATTTTTTTGTAATTAGCCAAGTTATCCCCAACTTTTCTAGAGTTTTTTGTAAATCATTTCATAGATATGGTCTAATTTTTACCAGTTCTCCCAATGTAAGAGTGTATTGAGTGGGTGTAGATATGATTAACTGGATGTTGTCTACCTCTAGGGTCTGTTCCGCTCTTTTTACTTGAGTGGTTTTACACACTATGGATTCATCTTCGTTGTCTCTTAAGTAAGAGGGTAGTGTTTTTAGAGTCGCCGGGTTAGACATTTCTGATGCTTCATATCCCCAATCCTCATACTAGGATTGGATATCATTGTCCATATCAGGAGGTAAATGGTGCAACCAAACTTCCTCTATAGGAGCCCACTTCAAGATTATGCTCCCATCATTAATCTCCCTAACTTTTTCCCATAAATTCTTGGCCAGTCTTCCTCCACAAAAGGAATTCCATCTAAAGTGTCTTCATTGTCAGGCACTACGAGTTTTGGCTCTTTGGTTTAAAGGTAGAGCTATACCACCACTTTAGATTGCTCTTTACTGGTTTCTACCACAAGCTCCTCATGTTTTGCTAGACTCTCAAGCTTGGGTTTTTGCTTTTCCAACATTTCAGGAGAAATTCTTACCAAATTTTGATAAGCTTCAAGCTTACCTGCTTCCATGTCTGGAGAAGGATAGTTTTTCCATTTATTTTCCATGTTTTGGCCTGCTTTAAGTCTTGCTTGGTAAGATTCCAAGGCTGCATTGATTGGCTCAATAGTTTTGCATTGATTGGCTCAATAGTTTTGTCTACCAAAATTAATCCTCTAGATTTCATTCTGGTTTCTTTGATTTCACTTCCAGTTTCTTTCATTCTTCTTGGAATAGTTTCTTGGCTTTTTCCTCGATTTCAAGCCTTTGTTTCTGTTTCCTCATCTCATACCTTTGGCTTCTTATTTTCTTTGTCTTTTGAAAGGAAATTTGAGTGTTTTTTGATTGATCAAAGGAGTTATTTTCTTTTCTTAGCATGGGCTCTAGTGATCACGTTGATTGGAACAATAGGTTCACTTCCCGATGAGCTACTCGGTATCACTTGGACTACATTCACTATTGTTTTTTCCTTATTTAAAGGATTGTTTGGAAAATCTTCAGGGAAGTGTTCTCCCTTTTTGCAACATTGTATAGAAAAGGCTTCAACTGGCTTGATTTTCTTGTCAGGTTCTGGACATTCATTTTTCCAATGATCATCTGCACCACAGTTCTGGCAGCTTCCAGTCCTTGGCTTAATCATGGGTCTTACCATAGGAGGTCTAACACCTTGATTAGCTACATAGTACATCGGTGTAAGTTATTGTGTAGCATAAGTCACAGGTTCTTCCATTGGAGGTGGATGTGAATTATACCACTCCCCTTCTACATTACTGTAGATGGACTAGGCTCCACATAAGGTGTAACATGCACTAGTGCTTGCTTATCTATGACTCCTTTTGAATGTATGTACTTTACAAGCACTACATTATGTCCTGGATATCGAGGTTGTTGGCCCAACATTGGTTGTGGTCTTCTTATTGGGGCTATATTAGGTTGATATCTGTACATGGGTTGTCCTTGTGGCCTCATGGGCACATATGAACATTTCCATCGTACTTTGATGGGTAGTAGCACTCATTAGTCTCATGGTTGGTCCATTTACCATCAATAGCACACCATTTTTGTGACCTAGTTGTCCTTGTTGATGTGTCCCTTGCCCTGGTCCTCTTATTGGTGCTTTTTTCATGTTATTCATCATTTTGTTCATCCTTTTGAGCATATCTTCTATGGCTGTTAGTGGTGTTACAACAGTTTTTCCCACTTGTGCTAGTTTTGAGGATGTTGTTTTCTCACTCTGAGTATCCTTAGGGATATCTTCTTCATTGAAAACATCACAATTGTCTCCCAAGTCAATAGCATCTGATACACACTCTTCTAGGGTCAAATGTTTCTTGCTATATAGTATAGCATGAAGTTCTTTGTTCATCAATTCTTTTAGAAACAATGACACTAATCTTTCTTCTATAGGTATTTCTAGTTCTAGTAATCTTGCAATGTATTTTTTCATCCTAGTTGCACAATCCCTAACAGACTCACCTTGTTTCTGTTTGAACTATATAGATTTGAGTTACCGTATTATGTTTGATGCTAGTTTTGGAACATGCAACTACAAATCCTTGAGCTAATGTAATTAAGTGCATGATTGACCTTGGTGGAATGTTTCAAAACTGTGTCAATGCTTCTTCTTCTAATGTCGTTCCAAATCCCTCAAATTCAATGTGAAACTCAAATATGCGTTTTGCTCTTATTACTTGCTTAAAGCTAGCTAAATGGTCATATGGATCCCCAAATCCACTGTATTTTTTGACCCATTTTTTTAAGTCAGCTGGTCTGACACGTCTATTTGGTTCGGCTCCAACTTTTCTAATAGTTGGTCCTGTTTCGAGTCCTTCAAACCAATATGTTGGAAATAGTGACTCATGTAGCCCTAGACTCACTTTAGTGTCACTTGGTTTTCTTCGTAATGATGTAGGTTTGGGTTTTATTAACATTTCTCCCAAAACATAGTTCACAGAGTTCCTCTCTTGGAATAGTTTCTGGTCCTTGGCCAAATATCCAATCTCTTATAGAGTATCCTTGGTATTTGGTTTGTTCTACCTCCTCAAAACTCATCATAACAAAGTTATTGTTATAAAAATCCCTAAAAAGGTAAGTTGGTAGATCTATTGAACCCTTGTCTTTGATTTTGAAGATATAAATGATTTTTATGGGTGTTATCTACCCTGATTTGGCATGAGAAGTCCATAAAAGATCCTTGGCATTCCTATCCTCCCAAATATAGACTCTGATCCTAGGACTATCAGTGATAAGCCATTTCAAAGGTTTCAGATCAACTTGATCGTATCCCTTGAATCCTAAAGTTGGTGGACCTTCTTTTGCTGCCATACCTAGAATTATGGTATTTACTTCTAACTCCCATTTTTCTATCACATCAAGGTTTTCAACTTTTAATTTACTGAGTCCCGTTCTTATCCATATACATTTTCCCTTGTTTTTTTGCCCTGATTTTCTCTTCAAACTCTATGTCATGGTCATCAATGGGAACTGCATAATCTTCATTAGGATCTAGGTAAACCTGAGCTCCATGGCCATTAGTCCTATAAAAGGTGAGTATGTGCTTATATCTCACTGTAGTTCCGGTTCTTGAATAAGTCGAATATGAAGAAATTTCAGATGTTGAGTTTGAATAAGTGTCTGAGACTTCTTGAAAGATAGTGTCCAAGTGATCACCTTGATTCATACTCTCTTCGGTGGATACTCTACTAGCAGTCTCGCCACATATGCCTTGATTTACTAGTATACGATCAAATCTAAGGTTATATAGATTGGTTAAGCCCTGGATAGAGTACTTACCGTCGGATTGAATTGTCATCCGCTTTTCCACTTGACTTGAATGCAACTCCTGTCAAGATTTCAATTCCTCGCCTGCAACCTAATTCTTGCATTAGTTTTAATCAAGTTCGCTATTCTTTCACAAAGATTGTACAATTTTTGCTATCGATCGTGATTGATCTGTGTATATCACTTCAATTTGAGCTAAGTGAATCAACAAATGAGACTTTTAGATTTTATTCTTGCAAAGTGTTAAAATACTAATCTGCAACCTGAAAACTGAGCTAATTGATATCAATTGAACCCGATGGAACCCAAACTTGACGAGTGGCCTTGTATTATGTTGTTTTAACACTATACAAGCTCAAAAGTCAAAAATTATGTCTCTGGGTCTCAAGAGTAAATAATCACGATTTTTTACTTTTCTCAATTTTTACACTTTTCAGGCTTGTTTTGCCAAGTAATCACCTTGTTGTGATCTCCAGACAAGTTTGGTTGAGTTTGAACAACATTTGTCCAAGTTATCAATTGTTTAGTGTCTGGAGACTCTGATTCCAATAATCTGCCTTAATCTTCATTTTGTGATCCAAATTTCACCAAATTTGATTTGTGTAGTCTAATTGATATGCTTGACATTGTGGTATACTCAATTGTGTAAAATTGTCCAATTTTGTAGCAAATATAAATAATCGCAATTATTTACTACTGGGATTTTTTAACAACTTTTTGCCAAATTGTTGATACCAACTGGTTAAGAAACTCAACTTAAGCTCCCTAGACAAGTTTCACCAAGTTTGGATAATTAGTGCTCATTTGTCAACAGTTTTCTGTTCATAGACTAACTTTCTAAATCTGGCCAGAGTTTTCACTTTATAGATCCAAATCTTACCGAATTTCATATGAGTGCTCAATATAACATGATAAAATTGGTGGTATGTTTGGTTGGTCAAAAAGTTAAAAATAGGGCAAAAGTTAATAATTTGATTATTTACTTCTGGTAAATGTTTACATCTTTTTGGTCAGCTGAGCATATACACATGTTTAATACTTCAATCTAAGCCCCTGAGTCAAGTTTCACTAATTTTGAGCAAGATTTACCAAGCATCACTCATGTTCTCGACAATCACTCATGTTCTCGACAATCAGTACAGATTTCAATTTTTATCAAGGTTTTGGTCTGTTTTGTGATTCAAATTCTATGAGCCTTTACAGAAGATGTTTGCAATCATGCATAGAATCTCTGGTATAAGCCTTGGTCAATTTTGAACTGAAAGTAAATAATCAAGATTATTTACTTTTAGCCTAAAATAAACACTTTTTGAAAAACTTAATTTGGTCAAAATCCTCAAGAAAAAGTAAATAATCTGAGTTTTTACAAACTCTTGAAAATTTACCTCAATTGAATCCTTAAGCTTACCCATTGGTTCATACAACTTTTAGAGCGTTATCTCTAGTCGGATTCAGTGGTTGATAGTCTTGGTGCTGTTTCAAGCCATAGACCTGAATTTTGCAACTTTATATAAACAACTCACAATTGATTCTTGTGGAGTGAGCAATGTTTTGAGATCCACCTCGGATTCTACTTACCCTACTCCTAGGTTCTACTGCGATGGGGTTGTGGAAAGTGTCCACGAATACTTGTTTTCTTGTTTTTTATGGTTTTATAAGCCTTGAGCTTAATACTTGTCTTGTCCATCAATCATTCTCACAATCCTAATCTAACCAATCCTACAAGGTACTTAGCAAGTACAATCTACTTCCAAGCTACCTCTACACAGCAAAAGAGGAAAATCTTAAGCTATGCAGTTTTAAAGAGAAGGTTTAACTCTAGATGAACCTAGAGGAAGTAAAGGACAACTAGACAAGACGCTTGTGTTTTTCCCTAGTCTAGGTCTATTCGATCCCCGGCAGTGACGCCAAATGTGGGACGGGTTTCTAGCCTCACTCCTATCTTAATACAGACATAGCGAGAACCACGAACATAATTGTCAATCCATGGGATGAAACTGACTAGACTAGTGCATAGAGGCTACAAGAGGTTGCCAATCTCTTGAAAAACAACAAACAACTCGCATCTAACTCAAGCTACAGTCAAATGACCGAAGTCACCAAAAGCTAATCACTAATCGGAAAACAAATCATATCCATTACGGCATCAAATGATATCCAAACGTTAGAAACTTCTAGGATGTGTATACAAGACCTAAGCACACATGTTTATGGTCTCAAATCTCACTTTAGGTCAAAGTGCAAAAATTAGGATTATTAATAGCAGTGAGTTTTTTATCTAGTTGTTTTCGACCCCGAATGCATTTAAATTCTTAGCAATGATGCCCCAATATACTGCCTATGTTTACTTTGTGATTTCCTAGCTTAAACTCTTACTTATGAGATTGATGAAATTAAGCCGCGGATCGACGACACCAAAAGCTATGGATTACCATGAAATGTTTAGGTCTTACCTACGGTTGCAACGCAACAGATGACATTGCAATTTGACAACCAATGTCGTGCAGATTCGTTTCCATGATAAGCAAAAGATCAGAGAAATGTAAGCTAAGATTCTTTGAAGCCTACACATTTACAGAGCAGTGATCAGGGCTTGTTAACAGGCCGAGTTTAATTATTAATGTATGTCAGATGCAGCTTAAAATGGCCAACTGATGCCTTATTGATGCTAAAAGGGGCTTTGATTGAAGTGATCAGGATGGGATATTATGACCTAGAATTACAGTGCTTGAAGTGCTTTACCGGCTCGTCTTTACGGCTCCTCGATTGGAGCTACGATGAAGAAGTTATTGCAATTTGAAGTTTAAGTCGATTGCAGATCCGTACCGGATTGGGAAACTACAGTTGAGGTGACAAAAATGAAATGAATGCATGGGCTTGAAGGGATCACTTTGTGTAGTGCCTTGGTCTTTTTCGATCAGCGCGACGATCAGAGTTTCGGTTGCCAAGATATTAGCTGTTAAAGATTCATCGGGGGCCGATTCCGTGCCAGTCTAGTCCGCTCGGTGGGAGTGCCATCTGGGAATGTTTGAGCTTTATTCGGGTTTTGATATGTGGGAGCAGCAAGTGCTTTAGGAGTATCATGTCTGGAATGACGTCTTTTGGAATCCAATGATTGTGAGATATACCCAGTCGGAATGTGATCTCTTGGAAAGCATTGATTGCGGGATATACCCAACAAGACACGACCATCACCCTTGAGGTGGAAAGCTCTAACACCATCGACAACGTTACACCATCGCCCACAACTCATAAGTCTTGTAAAGCTTGTAGCAGAGAAAGTCCATCGATAAGAAGAGGAGGGCTCACTGTATTCAATCGAAGCATAATCCATCCAGGCATGCTAAAGGTCTTGTTGAATGGAATTGGTTATTCCATGAAGCTTCTAAGACTCGCAAGATGAGGGTCCATGACCGTTGCACTAAGACAATAAGTGGATTTGTAGACGTAGCCCAATAACTATGGCCGCCCAAGGCAAAGGGACCACCCGCCCAATTGAATTAAAATGGCCACCCAATACTTAAAACTAGGGCTTAAGAAGTGTGAACCAAGGGGGGGAAAAAAAGCTTCATGGCGAGCAAGCACACAACGAGCAGTGCCGCATGGGAGTGAAAACAGCTCGTAGCGAGCTTGGAGCACGTCGGACGAGCATGCTCGTGTAACTGAAACTGAGAAGCACCCCATGGCAGCCAAGTTTGGAGCCATTGCCATCACGTTTGAAGCTGCCCGAAATCTTGCCTGCCATGTCATAGGGTGGCTACCCATTAGTGATGTCGTTAATGGGTAGGCCAAATTTAGAAAGGAGCCATGAAACCTATAAAAAGAGGGAACTCGTGTGCTTAGGGTGGGTGACCTCTTGATTTGAAGCTTAGCCAAAGCTCGCTTACTCAAGGAAGGCAGTAAAGCCCGGATTATCAAAGTTAAGCTCTTCTAGCCATTCGAATCCTCAACCTAAAGCTCCATAATCCATCCTAAACCTATACTAAGCCTCATTAGCCATTCAAATAAAATCAAGCCTAAGGCGGATCACGATAAGCTTCTTTATTAAAGCATAATCTCTAATCTCTTAAGCTCTAAGCCTAATAGCCAAGCATCAATCTTGATCTCGTCTAATCTTAATCTTGGAATCTAAAGCGTAACCCTTAATCTCCTTAAGCCAAACCAAAATCTCCCTAATCTCTTAGGAGATAAGCCAAGTTTGTCCATTCTCACTCTCATTAGCCATATTGTTAAGCTCTAAGCCTAATCTTAAACCATTAGCCGAGCCTAAACCCATTCAAATATGGGATTTAAGCCATAAACCTTAAGCCAAATCAGACAGCCATTGGAAGACGAAGTTCTTATGTCATAACAAGAAGAAGCAGAAGGTAGAACAAAGCAAGTCATTATTAATTTTCTTGATTAGCACCTGGATTGAGCCAGGTTCCACCTTGTAAGGAGCATAAAGCCTCCATTAACAAGTGATTAACCATGGATTCTGTTGATTAACTAGTATTAAATGAACTGTTTGTTTTGAGCTCTATTTCTGCTAATTGTGTCTGTTGTACCTCTTTTCCCCACACCTCTCACAGCCAGGGGCCCGGTGCCTTCCCGGCTCACCTTTCGCATACTTATCCGGGCCGACATTCTTGGTGAACCCGACGCAAAACGAGCTGGGGTGGGAGGTCAGGATGGAGATTCCATCAGAATTGAAGCAGTTTATTGAAGATTACAACCTCAATAGATTTGATAAAAATCTCGCAGCAGCAGATCTGCCAAAAATGTTGGGCTTAGTTCAGAGATGTTTGCAAGAAGTAAAATCTATGAAGATGAAAAAGCAGCTTGATGATGCAGTGGAGATGGCACTTGATGCCGTACATGAACAGTATGGAATTTTCAAGGGCATGATCCAGATGGACTCCTTGCATGCTATCAAGTGGAGGTGAAGAGCCGAGGAATTCCAGAAGATCGGATGAGTTCGACCTTTGAAGAAGTTGTAGCCTCCGAGTTTAAAGATAAGGTACAAGAAATGGCTGAAACGTATCCCACGTAGTGGCACTATTTTGTAGATGGATTTGTTCATGAAAGATCAAAGATTATCGAGTTAGAAGTGAAGGAGATTAATGAACGGAGCCAGGTTGTTTTCTATAAAGAAGAAGGGGATCATATGCAGTTCCTTGATTATGAATTATATTTCTATAAGAAGCAAAGACAAGGCAAACACAACTTTGGAAGAAGCAGATTCAACTTCAAAGGACAATATTCTGAGCAACCGAGGAAAGGTACATCATGACTTTAATGCTAAAACACAAATATATGATTTTTTTTCAAAGATTTCTTGCATGGAAGTTACCTCGAATAATGGTTCTAGTGAAGAGCTAGACTGTACAACAAATTTTTTTCAAGCTATTGACCTTGGCATGGGATTCTCTCAACACATCTATCAAGAAGATGAGCCACTACAAGCTTCTAATGGTTCTATCAGCACTTTAGCTGAGCAGGGTAGCAGGGTAGCAGATTTATTACAGATGATTGCATAAACAAATCTATTATATATACAATGGCTGAGACTGCAGACCTAACAAAGGATGTACCTGATAATGCCAATGAACCTATGGTAGCTCTTGGCAATATGTTTGCCGCTTCTATTATCACAGAAGCAGATTCCATAATTGAAGGTTTTTTGGCCCAATCTGAAGGAGAAGGTTATAGTAGTATAGAAGAGCTTTGTGATGCATGTACCCCTTCAAAAGGAGTTCCTGATGAACCTTTTCAAAGTTATAATGGCTTGCTAAGTAGCATGGATGTAGATGAGGAAGCACAGGACGATATTGAAGACTGCCTACATCATAGTGATTGTGAACAGGATATTGACATGGATTTTACATCTATGCTTATATACGGGCTGCAAGAGGAGCCAACTACTATAGCTTTGATGAATGTTGAGACTTCCAAGGGTGATTTTCCCAAGGATGTTATAGATGAAGATTTTCAAGACAAAGCTATTATTCATTATCAACCTCAAGAGCCAGGTAAAAATCTCTCTGATGATACAGGTCCAGAAAATCCTAAGGTTTTTCGTAATGGCTCTATGAAGCTAGAGGGGGTGATGATGCTAAATCATCCTTGATACAGCATAAAGTGCACAAGGTTTTTCATTTCTTTGGACAATGTGCTAAATATGGCTGGATTTGGATACTATTCTTAGTAATTCTTATGTTAGTGATGTCCTGGATACCAGTCAAAGGGAGTCAGAATTCTTTGATTCTTTCTGATAACGACCTTAAGTTACAAAAAGATTATGAGATGTGGGTGCTTCAATATGCTTCAAGTGAAGCTCTAGTATATTGCGGAGCCCATAAATGCTATGTAATCTTAATGGTATTTGATCGAGGTGATTTGAAAGATCTTCAAAAGCAGGTTCATTATGGATGGGTACTTTTGGGTCTACATTGTGAATTCTTTCTGCTAGATCCAAGAATAGCATATTTGGAGCAGAAATGCTTGAAGTTGATTGATACATGATATATGCTCGAGTGGATATTATGCTGCGCCATTATTCGGGTAATTTCTTATTATCCCATTTGATCTTGGGGGCTACTAAAGTGCAAGTTCCAGATTTAAAGAGCTGTACTAGTTATTTGTTGTAGCAGGTTTCATGGTACAAAGTTTTGTTTTCTAGATTTATGCTGAGTTAGAAGAGTTTTGGTTATGCATTCAATAAGATTACATGGCTGGCTTCCAACTGACTTCTTTGGACAATTGCTGAAGTATCTTTACATCTTTTGAGTTGGTTCTGCTACCAGAACTTGAGGTAAAGGACTTGACGGCCATTCTGTGTGCAGACAGAGTAAGGAATACTTGAGCTTGACAGGGTTTCTTAAAGAGAGCTTAATGGTCAAGCCGTGTGCATCATTAACTCGAGCACTTGAGTCTGGTGGGGTTCACTAATCAAGTTATCCATGATTGAATGCTTTGAAGATACGGCAGATACATTTCAGAGATTTTTGATGGACAACTACCTAATGATTAAGCTAGAACATTGATGAGAGGGTATAAGCCTTATTTCATTTTTTGTACAGTCACATGAGTCTGATGATGGTAAGGAGCTTAAGGTACCTATAGAAGATGCAGATTGAAGTGCTGTTGGCACAGACCAGAGGCTCTGCAGGTTCAAAGGGGGTGGATGTCCTGCAGCTCCTCTTCCATGATAAGAAAAAGAGCAGATAAATGCAAGCTAAGATTCTTTGAAGCCTACACATTTGCTGAGCAGTGATCAGGGCTTGCTAATAGGCCAAGTTAAATATTAATTTATGCCAGATGCAGCTTAAAAGGACCAATTCATGCCTTAATAATGCTAAAAGGGGCTATTCTTGAAGTGGGCATGGATGGGATATTATGACCTAGAATTGCAGTGCTTGAAGTGCTCTACCGGCTTGTCTTTATGGCTTGTCAATTGGAGCTGCGATGAAGAAGTTATTGCAGATTGAAGTTTAAGTCGATTGCAGATCCGTTCCGGATTGGGCAACTACAGGTGAAGTGAAATAAATGAAATGAATGCACAGGCTTGAAGTGCTCACTTTGTGGAGTGTGTTGGTCTTTTCAGATCAGCAATCAGAGTTTCAATTGCCAAGATATTAGCCCCGTTAAAGATTCACTGGGGGCCACTTTGGTGCCAGTCCAGTCGGCTTGACCGGAGTGCCATCTGGGAATTTTTGAGCTTTATTCGGGTTTTGATATGTGGGAGCAGCAAGTGCTTAAGGAGGATCATGTCTGGAATGACGTCTTTTGGAATCCAATGATTGTGGGATATACCCAGTCGGAATGTGATCTCTTGGAAAGCATTGACTGCGGGATATACCCAACAATGCAAGACCATCACCCTTGTGGTGGAAAGCTCTAACACCATCGACAATGTTACATCATCGCCTACAACTCATAAGTCTTGTAAAGATTGCAGCAGAGAAGAGTCTATCGTTAAGAAGAGGAGGGCTCACTGTATTCAATCGAAGCATAATCCATCCAGGCATGCTAAAGGTCTCGTTGGATGGAATTGGTTATGCTGTGAAGCTTCTCAGACTCGCAAGATGAGGGTCGAGGACTGTTGCACTAAGACAATAAATGGATTTGTACACGCAGCCCAGTAACTATGGCCACCCAAGGCAAAGGGACCGCCCGCCCAATTGAATTAAAGTGGTCTCCCGATACTTAAAACTAGGGCTTAAGAAGTGTGACCAAGGGGGGGGGGGGGGGGGGGGGGGGGGGAATCTTTATGGCGAGCAAGCAGGCAATGAGCAGCGCCGCATGGGAGTGAAAACAGCTTGTAGCGAGCTGGGAGCGTGTCGGATGAGCATGGTCGTGTAACAGAAACTGAGCATCACCCCATGGCGGCCAAGTTTGGAGCCATTCCCGTCGCGTTTGAAGCTGCCCGAAATCTTGCCTACCACATCATAGGGTGGCTACCCATTAGCGATGTCGCTAATGGGTAGGCCAAATTTAGAAAGGGGCCATGCAACCTATAAAAAGAGGGAACTTGTGTGCTTAGGGGGGTGACCTCTTGATTTGAAGCTCTTCTCTCCAGAGAAGAATAGCAAGCTAAGCCAAAGCCCGCTTACTCAAGGAAGGCAGTTAATCCCGGATTATCAAAGTTAAGCTTTTTTAGCCATTCGAATCCTCAACCTAAACATCCATAATCCATCCTAAACCTAAACTAAGCCTCATTAGCCATTCGAATCAAACCAAACCTAAGGTGGATCACGATAAGCTTCTTTGTTGAAGCCTAATCTCTAATCTCTTAAGCTCTAAGCCTAATAGCCAAGCATAAATCTTGATCTCGTCTAATCTTAATCTCAAAATCCAGTCTAACCCTTAATCTCCTTAATCCAAACCCAAAGCTCCCTAATCTCTCACGAACTGAGCCAAGTTTGTCCATTCTCACTCTCATTAGCCATATTCTTAAGCTCTGAGCCTAATCTTAAACCATTAGCCGAGCCTAAACCCATTCAAATCTGGGATTTAAGCCATAAACCTTAAGCCAAATCAGACGTCCATTGGAAGATGAAGCTCCTATGTCATAATGGGAAGAAGCAGAAGGCAGAACAAAGTAGGTCATTATTAATTTTCTTGATTAGTACTTGGATAAAGCCAGGTTCCAGCTTGTAAGGAGCATAAAGCCTCCATTAATGAGTGATTAAACATGGATTCTGTTGATTAATTGGTATTAAGTGAACTATTTGTTTTGAGTTCTGTTTCTGCTAATTGTGTCTGTTGCACCTCTTTTCCCTGCACCTCTCATAGCCAGGGGCCTGGTGCCTTCCCGGCTCACCTTTCGCATACTTATCCCCCGACACCGGGAAGGGAGTAGGAAGCACGTGTAGGAGACAAGTGAGTGTTGTTAGCTCATGCTGTGTTTCTATTATCCAAAATTGAAAATTAACTTACAAAAATTGGCCTTTATACCTTAGCCAAGGTTTCTCTGGTCAAAAACTAATAATCTGGGAGCTCTAACTAAAGATAAGTTGATACAATCTGGAATCTTATAGGCCCGGCTCATCAATTACACTAATCATCTGGAGAATATGAGTTATAACATTCCCAATACATCAAAATAATAAGTGTTTTTACAATAGACGCTCCAAAAAATGGTATCTAAGCTAGCTTGTTGTTAACACTATGCATGGCTAAGATTGGCCCTATTATGCTACTGATGTCAATCCATGTAAACACACTATGCGGTGCAAGAGGTGGATCTTGAGTAGTGTACTCAAGGATTGTTGATGGCAAGGTATCATGTGTTAAGACTCTCTTGAAGAATAAACCCTATAGTAGTTGATGTGATACGCACAGTTCGTAGAAGAAGTACTAAAATTTTTGGGCACTATTGTGGATGATGGTTTAACCTATGCAACCCAGTTGTACTTGACTCTGTTTGGATTTGTGTGAAAGACCTTTCTATAACAAGACTTTGTCTTGGATCTGATTTCTATTTGTACTTGACTTTGTTTTGGATTTGCGTGAAAGACCTTTCATAACAAGACTTTGTTTTGGTTCCTTGTTAGTGTATAACAACTTTTTATGCACCCAGATTTGTTGAGAGTTGTTGATGAGTTGACTTTTAGGTATCCAATTCTTCCTGGGTCCTTGCATGTTAGTATGGTTAGAAGAAATCTTTTGTGAAGTAGTAGTTGTAAGTGTATCAGATGGATCGTCTTTGTCCATTGGAAATTACCATGAATTGCTTTTCACTCTTCGTTGTTGTATGTAAATGGCACCTTAAGATGTCCTCCTTTAAGTGTAATCTCCAAAATTTTAGCATCCCAATCTTGGAGTTTGGTTTAAAGGTTCGTATCCATGGAATTCCCAATATTACGTCTTCATTCATATGTTAATCCTCTATGCATATGAAATTATATGGGCAAGAGAATCCATGAGCAATGATATTCATGTTGATTTTCCCTAAAGTTGGAGTTACTTTTTTGTTGCATCCCTTGACAGTAGCTCAACGATACTCAAGTGGTTGAGTAGCTTCCCTTAGAAGAACTTTGGACTCACTTTTGGGTCTTTTAGTTATAGAGGGAGAGATGCGCTTGGCCAATGGGCAAGAGGCTAACCTCACATGAAAACTCGCGTTTTAGAATAAACTCGTTGATAAAATAAGAAAAAAAAATGACTATTCAAATTTTACAATGTCACATTTTCAAAGCGTAAATGCCGTAAACCGTACTAACTTTGTATCGAAGAATTTCAGAACTTGCCATTGAAGGCTCCATCCAGTATCTATGTTCGTGCCTGAGTGTAACTTTTGAGTAACTCTACTTCCCTCTCAGAATTGTCTTTCCTTTTTCATATTTTTGTTAACTCTACTATCTGTTCTAGTACACACCATGACTACCTCTCGAAGGCCTAGCACTACAATTCACTTTGTTACCAGTTGTAATAGTTATATTACAGATGATCAGCCGTGAATATCATCTCGAATAACTATCGGGAGTTGGGTACTATTGCAAACAAGGAGGAGGAAGAGGAGGCAATACAATGATTTCGTGGAGGCTTTCAAGGGTCAAGTTAAAGAGTTTAAAGTGTGTGCATAAAGCAAGTGGGTGAAAGAGGTCCTCATACAACATGCTTTCCAACACGTAGACTTAAGGGTGCAAACATCTCCTCCTAGTTTTCCACGACATCCACCCAACTGTATGGTATTTTGAGTATATATCTCATTCAGTGCATGTTTATTTTTAAAGGCTTGTGGTCATTAGGGAAAATTTAGACTCACAAAGGGGCCCTTTAAGGAGTTTGACTTCACCTCTCTCTACCAAAACGGGCGCATGGATAAATTTTTGCAAACAAACTCCAAAGTTGGCGGAGGTTTGACAGTTAGAATTTCATCTTCAAGCTCTATCTAACTACTGATATATAGCACACCATGAGATTCCTCATATTTTAGAAGATTCTTTTTTTGATTCACTTAGATTCCGACAGAGTTGTCACATCATAGGTGAATCAAAAAAAGAATCTTCTAAAATATGAGGAATCTCATGGTGTGCTATATATCAGTAGATAGAGCTTGAAGAGCACATTCTAACTGTCAAACCTCCGCCAACTTTGGAGTTTGTTTGCAAAAATTTATCCATGCGCCCGTTTTGATAGAGAGAGGTAAAGTCAAACTCCTTAAAGGGCCCCTTTGTGAGTCCAAATTTTGCCTAATGTTATATCTTGTTTGATATGGTGCATATATTTATCCATCGAATAGGACAGACTGGCAACCAGTTGAGAGCAAAGTTGGGATTTTTTATTCTTTCCATGCATTTAATGGTGAGCAAATGTACCGTGGAAGATTGCACAAGGAGCTTGCAGATAATGAAATATTCTATTAAGATATGCCATATTTGGAACCCCAAATATCATATGCCTGGGGTCATGTGGCTCATTTTCCACTTTCATTGTTTGACAGTAAGGATTAGTCTTTGCCAATGTCCCAAACTAGCGAAAGCTTCAGGAATATACACAAGTCCCTCAAGTATTTGATTGCTACAAACATCGTTAGGCTCACTCTATTTATGCGTATTGAAGTGTTTGTAGATTTCTTCTTTGATGAGAAAATACAAACTACCACAACAATATTCATTTGCAAGTCTGAGAGCTGTTTGGACTTTTTAGATGATAATTGGGATAGGAAACAGTCGGAGGGAATAATATGTTGAAGTCCATAATTTGCAAGTATATTAAAAACTCTCAAAATTTCATAGGTATCATTTTACTATTTTACATATCGTCATCTTAGTAGACAACTTATTCCACTTGATGAAGATATAGAGTCTAACTCTGAGAACAAACCTTTAGCAATGGAGATCTACTTTTGAGAGAGCCTACTTACTATGATGGACACAATGTCAAGTACAACTCTTGCACAACTTAGGGTAGATCTTACATATGAATACTTGTCACTGCGTGCCACAAGTGTATGCATTTAGACTCAACAATAGAGAGGTACTAAATAAATAGAGAGATTTCACTTGTCTTCAATGCTTGAAATTAATAGATACTAACACTTTTTTCCCTCAGATTCCAAGAGCAAGGAGAAAACAACATTGTGCAAGGAGTCCCTCTCACATACACTTCACTTGATTACGTCAACTGGAGGCTAGGTCACAAACCCTATGCATGCAATGAGTGCACCCAAGATGTACACCCCAAAATGATCAATACAAAGACATTTTGTGCCATTCATACATTGTCTCAAAATCACAAACTTTCTATTGTCTCAAGGCTTTATATATTGTAATTTTTTATTCAAAATTTATACAAAGGGGCGATGACTATTGCCTCCTGTTTGTGTTGCTACCACTGCTCCCCAACCCCCTGCCTTGATTTCTACCATTAATCTCCTTTCATGTGTCCTTGTTGCTACCACCGCTCCCCTGCCCTCTCCCCTAGTTGCTGCTCCTTCTCCCTCAAAGGACACTAGTCTTTTGCGTCTCTCAAATGCCTCGGCTTTGTCCATGGCTTCCCATGCATCTTGAACTTTTGAAGATTAACTTTGATCTCTCTCTTGACGTTGATGTTTTTAGCATGCAAACAAGAAGGAAAATGGGAACTTCTATAGCCTTGAACACACCACACTGTCGGAAGGAAACACCATAAAGCTGTAGAAAACACCTATGTCGAACACCTGTAAAGTCGGGCGAGAAACAGCCCTAACCCAAACCATGATTAGAATTGCTGAAAATTGAGACCATAAAGATGAATCTCATGTCATGTAGACCTACATAGAGTATCCATATGCTTGATTCCGACAACAAACGAGACAGTTACAAGCTTTCGAAGTTGGGGTATCTCTCAAGAGCTCCAAAAAAGCTAGTCTCTGCTAGGAAAAAAGATGTGTAGGGAATTGTAGCTATTAAAAAGGGGATTTTTTTGGCTATTATCCCAAGTAATTGTTTCTCTCCTCTTAGCCGACATGATTCTCTCCTTGGGAATTTTTTAATTGGACCAATTTAGGCCTTTTTTGGGTGAAAAATGAGTTGTCTGTGACCATTTGACCAAGGAATGGGGTCGGGGCAAGTGTCTGGGGACCAAAAAAATGGCAAGGAGCCTGTCCAAGAAATGGGAATCCAAAATGGGCACCCTTTTCTCCTTCAAAGTCCATGAGCCCTCATGGACCAGGCAAGTGAGCTCCATTTGCTCCTTTGATACAACCTTATGGGGTACCCATTCCCCCCCTTATGCCCTCCAATTTCCACTTCTGCCCCCCATGTGAAAATACTTCATTGCCACTTGGAAACTCTCCCCAAGCTTCCCAACTTCCCCAAAAATTCCCAGCTTCTCTCAAAGCATGATAGGACTTCTCATACAATTTTCCCCGAGGCATACCTTGATGCTCCGGTCACCGAATGACGCACCGTAACACATGGCTCGAAGCCCATCACCTTGGCTATCTTCAAAAATATAAAAATTCATCATTTCAAATCTTAGACCCCCAAGTTTGCCTAGTTTCCCTTCTCGCATGCATCCGCAATCACCTTCTAAGCTGAGACCGTCCACTTTGGATGCTCATAACTCATGATGTACAAGTCCGATTCACAAGCTATAAAGCACGGCTGAAAACATTAATAAAAAAAATATTTTGAAGTCTCGAACAACCCAAAACATCAGTATTCAAGCTTGGAAAAATCACACCTTTGCACATGAAATTTTACAAAGCCACTTCCAAAACTTGTAGGACTATGTACACATATATACACGAGGCTAGTAGGCAAGCTTTTTAGTATGAGTCAGTGACTTTATGCTCATCCAAAAAATGCCCGACATAGCTTGCCAACCCCCTAGCCTACTTAGTCATTCATGACAAGCAGAGGTTCCTAGGGTGAGCAACTGCTACATTTCATCCCCAGAAACCTCATTTACATCTCAGATGTCTCCACATTGTCTCCCTCCATTGATAGCATCTCATCTGTTACAATTGTCACCAAACGTGCCAAGTATTTCTTCAGTCTATACCCATTAACACAATATTTATGTAATGCACCACTCAAATCAGCCAACTGATATGTGCCATTATCAAACTTCTTGAGTGCAATAAAAGGACCTTCCCATTTAATTTGAAACTTCTTCTGAAAGGTATTGTCCAACTTATTATTGTAGTGCAACACCAAATCACCCTTTTCAATTTCCTTGTCCGTCACGCATTCATTGGATTTTAGTTGAGCCTTCTTTGACACTTCCTCATAGTAGCTCAAAGCTAAAACTCTATCCAATTGCAAACATTGTAAATCCAATAGTCTTTTCTGCCAAGCATTTGTTTCTCTTCATCTCCGAATGACAACAACCTAAGTGCAGTAATGTCCACCTCAATTGGCAATAGAGCTAGTGATAAGGAGAAAATCATGTGCTTGTTTTGATAGTAGTTCTGTTGGCCCATAATGCGCATGGCAACTCTAAATCCCAAGTCTTCCCATGTGTCTGAGTCATCTTTGTCAAGATCTTTACCAACTCTCCATTGACCCTCTCATTGAGGCCATTACATTGTGGATAATAAGGAGAACTGTATCTATGTTTTATATTGAGATTTTCACATAAGAATTCAAATAGCTCTCCTCTAAATCATGGTCCTCTATCAGAAAGTAGCTTTCGAGGCACACCAAATTTGGAGCATATATGCTCATAAACAAATTTTCCCATTTCCTTACTGGTAATCTATTTGACAGCTTTGGCTTCTTCCCATCATGACAAATAATCGACTGCTGTCAAAATGTAAGCATTTCTTTTTCTAGTCATAGGTAAGGGTCCATCTATTTGACAGCTTTGGCTTCTTCCCATCGTGACAAATAATCGACTACTGTCAAAATGTAAGCATTTCTTTTTCTAGTCTTTTTCTAGTCATAGGTAAGGGTCCAATAGCATCAAGACCCCATTTTTCAAACACATCAAAAGCTAGAATTGTATGTCGCAATTCGGGCTTTAAAATTCTCTTTCCCATCTTTTGCCAAGGCAAACATGACTTGCACCAATGATTAACATTCCGATGAATACTTGGCCATACATAGCCTTCTTGCAAAATTTTATGCAACATGATTTTCATGGCAAAATGGCCTCCAGAAGATCCTCATGATTTTCTTCCAAGATTTTGTAAATTTCCTCTTTCCAAGGCACACGACGCAAAACCAAATCACATCCTTTCATGTAAAGCACATCATCAAGCATTTTGTATTTCTTGGCTTTCCTTATGAATGCATACGTTTTAGAAGATAGTAAACCTTTAGGTAGAACACTTGTCATTAGAAAATCCACTTTCTTTGATAAGATTTCCTTCCCATGATATAAAGGGGCATCTGCCTTACCACAAACACACAAGTGATCATCTCCTGGGTAGCATCATGAGCTTCTTCATGTAGAGACCTCTCAATATGCTGCAAACTCCATGCTTCAAGTTTTTTGAGCAACGCCTTCACTTTGAAGGATAAATTCTTGAGTTTAGGGTTCTTATTCTTCCATACTCCCAACACATGCTTCACAACCAACAAAGAATATCCTTTAATTTGCAAGCTCGAACTCCCAATTGTAAGAAAATATGCAAACCACCTTCAAGAGCCATGTATTCTGCCTCATTGTTACTTTTTGCATCAAGTTTTAACCCTTGCTTCCTCATAACCTTCCCTTGTGCATCATAAATAAAAATACCTCTTGAAGCAACATCATGACTTCTTTGATAAGAAACATCAAAGTAAAAAAATGAATCATTAGAGATGGAAAAATTCTCGAATGCCTTTTTCCGCACCACCTTTCTTTAACCAAAACTGGAGTATCCTTATAAGTGAAAAGATGTGCCAGGGTAGACCAAGTACTTTCTTCCACCGAAAAGGTGAATTGAAACTCCTAAAGCTCTATAACCCATTTCATCACTGTTTTTGATATATTTGAATTATTGAATAGCTGGGGAAGCAATGAATAATTGGTGAGAAAACTGAATGACTTTTGCAGCAAGTAGTGTCTGAATCGTCTGCAAGCATAAACCATACTGTTCATCACCAATTCAATTTCAAAAAAATCTCGTTCATGAGGAGTCTTCACTCTGTTAGAATAATGAGTAGGCTTCATATACTGAGATTCCTCCCCCCTTTGCAATAACATAGCTCCAATAGCATCATCTCCCACTGATGGGTTGACCTAAAACTCCTTTCCCAGTCAGGAGCTTGCATAATAGGTAACGTACTCAAAACCTCTTTAACTATGTCAAAAACCTCGTCACAGTCATGAGACCATTCCAAGGGATCATTCTTGATTGTTTGTTGCAATGCATATAATAGCTGTGATGCTAAGGGTATGAAGCGAGACAGATAATTAACTTTTTGTATGAAAGTGGAAAAGTGGCCAACTGTCTGGTATGTTTTGGAGATGACAGTAACAACAAAGCCTCCACTTTCTCTGGATCTGCTTCAATCCCATTTTCTGAAATAACCTCGGGGGGTTCACTATGTGTAAAACAACCATATCACCTGCGTTCAAGACATATTTGTAAAACCCCTTATCTGTAAATTTTGTTAAGAATATAATGTACCCTTTTCTTTTAAAATCTGTAAGTTTTTTTAAAATTTGAAGAAATAATATGCTTCTATATATATATTTTTGTAAGTTTGAAGAACTTTAAATACCCTTCTGTTGAACTCACGTGATATGTTACATCTTTCTTAGGTGACCTCCCCGGGGAAATAACATGCCCAAGAAGCTTCACCCGTGGTTGTGCCAAATGAATTTTTTAGGATTGAGCTAACCCTCGCATTCATCATACCTGGAAAAAGTCATTTCAAGATTTACAACATGCTCTTTCCTTGAACTGTACACGCAGAAATCATCTATGAACCCTTTGACAAACTTTCCAAGGAACGGGGTAGGACCCTATCTACTTTTCTTTCAAAGGCTCCTGGCCCATTTGTCAACCCAAAAGGAAGGCAACAAAAGGAGAAACAACCCCATGACGTGATAAAAGTAGTCTTTTTCCGGTCTTCGGGAGCAAGGATAAGCTGAAAGTATCTTGAATACCCATCAGAGACACTGTATCTCTCAAAACCAACCACTACATTTAACAATTGATTAATAAAAGGCAAAGGATAAGGATCGTTCTTGGTCACCACATTTAGTGGCTTGTAATCAACACAAAATCTCTAATGCCCATCTTTCTTTCGGGTGACTACCACAGGGCTCATCCATTCAGCATTATCCATTGGCACAATGAACCCTGCATCCAAAAGCTTATCTACTTCTTCCTTTGAAGCATCCATCGGTTCCTTACCCATCCTTGTTAATTTTTTCCGTATTGGCTTTGCCTCTTCAACTAGCTCAACTTCACAGGATCCCCAACAAAACCCCTTATTTCTTGATATGAGGTAATGAAAAGATTTGGAAACCTGTCTAGCATTGCTAAATACTCCTTTCTTTCTCCTTGTGTCCAATAAGTACTCAATATATTTTGAATTAACTCTTTCTTCACTACCAATTCCTATTTTGGTTGCATCAACTCTTCTAGTTGCTCTAAATGGCTTGAAGCATTAATATTCCCTGACAATTGCAGCACCTCACTAACTTCTCTTGGTTCCTCATCCAACAATAAGAATGACAATTTACCCTCCTCGTTGGAACTCAAAGTAGTGCTACTTTCTGAGTCTTTAGAACTATCATCACTAGTAGTTTCGGACTCACCATTCTCACTCACATCTTCAAGTGCCATAGGCTGTTTGGTAGTCATATTAAACACTCTCTTTTTGCCCTACTGGTCATACACACCGATTGTGCCCTTGCGCTAATCTTGCATGGCACCCATAGATCTCAACCAAGGTCATCCCAAAATGAGAGAAAAGGATCCCAGACCAGCTGGCATAACATGAAAGTTTACCATAACCTTCACATTAAAGACTTCAACTTCCAAATTCTTGATCATTCCCAAACATTTCACTTTGGCATGGTTTGCTAGTTGAATCCAAAACCCAGAGCTTCCGCATGTAATGAGACACTCTCTCAACACATGACTATGTGATCACCAAACTTGAGCACCTCCATCAATATAGGCTTCTCCCATGCCCACACCTTTGTGCCAAGCATTCACCACAGAACAAATGTCGGGTAACTCTCCCACAGACAACAATCTAACTTGTCTATGCTTCGACTTTATTTCTGGATTCACTAATGACTTCCACTGCCTTTTAAGTTTGGGCGCCATATTCATCAACTATCCAGAAGTACAATCTACTTTCCTCCCAATCAGGTCTTCCTTTAAACTGTAAGTTGTTTGGCCTTCTCCGAACAGTAAATCCGCCACTTCAAATTGTCTACGAGGCTTTTTCTTTCTCTTGGCTTTCGCATCTTCATCCTCTTTCTCCTTTGCTTTCTTCTTGCTAGGAACTGGTGCTACATAGCCTTCTCTCTGTCTTTTGCCTAATGGCAGCACATCTGCTTCTTTCTTTTCGACTCACACAACACCCACATGACCACCAGAAGTTGAAGCTTTATTTTCTTGTCCAGTACCTTGATCTCCCCGTATATTCAATGCATAAACATTATCTCTATTAGGAATCTGCAGAGGAAGTGGAAACATATCCCCTCCCATCCTTGTTGGCTTTGGACAATAGGTGCTGATGTTACCAAGCTCACCACAATTATAGCAAATAGGAATGAACCTCCTTTGCGACTCAAAACCACCTTTTCCATTCCCCTAGATAGCATTAGGATGAGCTTCACATGCTTGATCCATCCCTCTACCACGTCCACGACCACGACCACCTCCACCACCAAGAACACTAAGTCGTAATTCCTGCATCATGGTCATCATGTCTTGAATATCTCATTGCAATTTTTTGGTATTAACATCCCTTTGAACTGGTTGGCCTCCAGCTTCTGCCTGATTCTCCTCCTTTTGGCTACCATTATTTTTCTTAGGGACCGCTTTCCTGTTTCATTAAGCCTTTCAGCTTTCAATTCTTTCTCTTTGCCAATGGCAACTGACTCCTCGAAGGTGGTGGGCCTTTTGAGCTTACCTAAGAACTTAAGACTTTCTTTTAGGTTTGCTACAAAATGGTCCTTCTTTAACATGGATGGAGGGATCTCATTTCCCAAAGCCCGGGCCCATTTATCCCATAAACGGGTAAACAACATCAAATAATCATCAATACTTTGATTAGCCCTTTGAATGTACCCCAGAATTTCATGCCAAACTTCATCAAGTACTTTGATGGATCGATATTGTGCAAGGAAAGCTTGCTTCACACGATCATAGTCTAAAACCACCCCTAAAGTTTGGGCCTGCATCAACTCCTTAAAATTGTGTAACCAAAATTTTCCCTCATCTTGTAAAGTATATTGCAGTAGCCACAACAATATAGCTTGATCTAGTATATTTCGCAGTAAGCAATTGACTTCCAACTTTTCAATAAACATATGTGAATTTTCATTAGGCAATCCATGAAACTGTGGGAACTTGTCTGCCATGTTTGATTGCCACAAAAACACTTACATGTGATGTTGAACTCAAGGGATGTCGATGGATCGCTCCAGTACCTAATCCACCTCACACTGGGTAACACAGTCCCCTACTACTTGGCTTCACAAAATGTCATGACCCTCCAAAGGCTGCAATAAAATTTTATGACCGCTTCAAGTGATATCCACAATTTGTACATACATAGGCGGTTGTCCATAAGGACCCACATCCCTTTTACATTCACTGCCTGCAGAATAGACATATTTCACAGGAATTGGAGCATAGGAGCACTTGCTCCTCCATGGGGGAACCAAAACAATGTTAGCATGCAAACAAGAAGGAAAACGAGAACCTCTATAGCCTTTCACACACCACATCGCCGGAAGTAGACACCATAAAGTTGCAGAAAACAGCTACGTTGAACACCTGTAAAGTAAGGTGGGAAACATCCCTAACCCAAACCATGATTAAAATTTTTGAAACTCAAGACCCTAAAGATGCATCTCATGTCATGTAGACCTCCATAGAGTATCCATATGCTTGATTTGGACAAGAGACGAGAGAGTTACAAGCTTTTGAAGTTGGGGTATCTCTCAAGATCTCCAAATAAGCTAGTCTCTGTTAGGAAAAAAGATGTACAGGGAATTGCATCTATGAAAAAGGTTTTTTTTTTGCTCTTTTCCCAAGGAATTTTCTCTCTCCTCTTAGCTGACATGGTTCTCTCCTTGGGAACCTTTAATTGCTCCAATTTTGGTCTGTTTTGGGTGAAAAATGAGTTGTCGGTGACCATTTAACCAAGGAATGGGGTGGGGGCAAGTGTCCGGGGACCAAAAAAATGTCCAGGCTTCTGTCCATGCAGTGGGAACTCAAAAAGGGTGCCCTTTCCCTCCCCCAAAGTCCAAGAGCGCTCATGGGCTAGGCAAGTGAGCTCCATTTGCATAAATGGAAAAATCGAGAAAGACCAAGCGTACGGAACACTCTAGCTTCATGGGGGATGGGGGGGGGGGGGGGGGGGGGGGGGGGGGGAGGGGAAGGAAAGCTGGGGGGAGAGGTTGGGAGGAGAAGAAACCAAACACGTTTCACTCTTTAGAGAGTTCATCAGTGGTGTTTCCAGGGAGATTGGGGAATGTAAAGAAGTTATGGGAAGGGAGTAGGGTTTTTTTTAAGTAGGGTGAGTTTTGGGAGGGAAGGTGTTTGAAAAAGAAGGCGGGAAGTAGGTTTTGAATTTTGAACTTCTAATTCAAAAAGACTTCAATCTAGTTGTGTGTGAGAGTGACATGAGAATGAATACTAAGGGTAAGCCTTATTAGACATAGGTTTTAAGAGGGAGAAAAAGAGACTCACTTAGGGTGAGTCGTTAAGTTGGGGGGGTTTACGCAAAAATTATGAGCGAAGGAGTCTTATCAAAAATTAGGTAATCCTTATGGAAGGATTCCAGAGATTGGTTTGGGTAGAACGGTAAGGGATATGCACGGTACTTGTTTTGGTAGGGAGAAAAACAAGTAAATTAATTTAGCGGTAGAGATTTATGGTAGAGTATTGACAACGGCAGTTAAGAGTAGTGTCAGAGGAGATTTAGAGTCGTGACCAAAAAAGATTTTGCCCGTTTGTGGGGTACTAAAAACGTTTATCCCGTTCACGGGGTGCAAAGAAAAAGGGTTTTGCCTATAAGCTGGGTACACCAAGAGGGATTCTGTTTATACGTGGGGCACAAAAAATTGGTTGTGCTCGTAAGTGGGGTTCAAAGGTGATTTTGCTCATAAGTGGAGTTCAAAAAGAATTGTTTAGCTCATAAGTGGGGTACAAAAGATGGTTTTGCTCATAAGTAGGGTACAAAAAATTGTTATGTTCTTAAGATGGGTACAAAAAACCTCATAAGTGGGGTAGAAAAGTGGGATAGATAGTGACAAAGTATGCGTATACTTGGATATGGGGCAAGCGGTGATAAACATGCGCTGAAGTAGTATGATCCATCAACCTGCACAGAGAGTAAGGTAAAGACAAATGAGGGTTAGTTTGGGTAGGTTGAATGTCATTATGGTGCATAAGGTTTGTTTTTGAGGAGTGTATGTAAATTGGGTCCTGTGGTCCAGCTTGTGATGGGTTTATTTAAGTGAGAGAGGTTTGGAGAATTTAGGCAAGCTTGATGGATAGGTTTACCAATTGCCAAGGAGGGTTTAAGTTTTCTAGTTTTGGGGGTAAAAGGTATTTTAAAGATGGTTGGGGAGTGGTGGTTTTTTGTTGAGGAAGGTTTAATCAAGAGGTTTTCCCTTTCTGAATAAGAGATTGAGTTGAATACTTTGAGAAGCACTTGCCTAGGCTAGCCTCTTTTCCTGAGTCTGATAAAAAAGAGATTCCTTGTTCTAAGGTAGTGTTCGAAGGAGATTTCTCTCATAATGTACCTTCTAAGTTCTGACTTGATGAAGGCTATTTTCTGGTGGGTAGGATGCCAAGAGATCCATGGTATATAGTGGAAAGAGTTTAGAGGTTTTTGGAAGCAATTAGAGTCTAGGATGCCATGGGTTAAGAATTTGGGTCCCTTGAAGAAGTGGATGTCTAGGATTGTGGCTTGATTGGTAGAAATGGAGGGGGTGATTTCAATGTGTTCAAGTAAAGTTCTCGCATAGGTGTTGAGGGCGACTGTTAAAGACTCAATGGGGCCAGTCCATATTCCAAAGGCATCATCGATGAATCTTCTGAAGTATGCCAGGTTTGGGTCATTACGAAGTGGGGATTGGGATTCTAGGTGGCAAAGGAAAAGACAAGCATAGACCACGGAAAAATTGGATCCCATCACTGGGCCTTTGATTTGTTTGAAAGTTCTATTATTGAAACTGATGTAGTGTTGTGTAAGGATGACGGTAGAAAGAGAGCTCTGTCTTTTGCCTAATGGCAGCACATCTGCTTCTTTCTTTTCGACTCGCACAACACCCACATGACCACCAGAAGTTGAAGATTTATTTTCTTGTCCAGTACCTTGATCTCCCCGTATATCCAATGCATAATCATTAGCTCTGTTAGGAATCTGCTGAGGAAGTCGAAACATATCCCCTCCCATCCTTGTTGGATTTGGACAATAAGTGCTGATGTGACCAAGCTCACCACAATTATAGCAAGTAGGAATGAACCTCCTCTGCGACTCAAAACCACCTTTTCCACGCCCCTGGATAGCATTAGGATGAGCTTCACATGCTTGAGCCATCCCTTTACCACGTCCACGACCACGACCACCTCCACCACCAAGAACACTAAGTCGTAATTCCTGCATCATGGTCATCATGTCTTGAATATCTCATTGCAATTGTTCGGTATTAACATCCCTTTGAACTGGTTGGCCTCCAGCTTCTGCCTGATTCTCCTCCTTTTGGCTACCATTATTTTGCTCAGGGACCGCTTTCCGGTTTTTATTAAGCCTTTCAGCTTTCAATTCTTTCTCTTTGCATTAGGAAAAATTTGGACTTACAAAGGGGCCCTTTAAGGAGTTTGACTTTACCTCCCTCTACCAAAACGGGCGCATAGATAAATTTTTGCAAACAAACTCCAAAGTTGGCGTAGGTTTGATAGTTAGAATGTCCTCTTCAAGCTCTATCTACTGATATATATCACGCCATAATATTCCTCATATTTTAGAAGATTCTTTTTTTGATTCACCTATGATGTGACAACTCTGTCGGAATCTAAGTGAATCAAAAAAAGAATCTTCTAAAATATGAGGAATCTGATGGCGTGCTATATATCAGTAGATAGAGCTTGAAGAGGACATTATAACTGCCAAACCTCCGCCAACCTTGGAGGTTGTTTGCAAAAATTTATCCATGCGATCGTTTTGGTAGAGAGTGGTAAAGTCAAACTCCTTAAAGGGCCCTTTGTGAGTCCAAATTTTGCCTAATGAACTGGTTGGCCTCCAGCTTCTGCCTGATTCTCCTCCTTTTGGCTACCATTATTTTGCTCAGGGACCGCTTTCCCGTTTTCATTAAGACTTTAAGCTTTCAATTCTTTCTCTTTGCCAATGGCAACTGCCTCCTCGAAGGTGGTGGGACTTTTGAGCTCAACTAAGAACTTCAGAATTTCTTTTAGGTTTGCTACAAAATGGTCCTTCTTTAACATGGATGGAGGGATCTCATTTCCCAAAGCCTGGGCCCATTTATCCCATAAACGGGTGAACTGCATGAAAAAATCATCAACACTTTGATTAGCGCTCTGAGTGTACCCCAGAATTTCATGCCAAACTTCATCAAGTACTTTGATGGATCGGTATTGTGCAAGGAAAGCTTGCATCACACAATCGTAGTCTAAAACCACCCGTGAAGTTTGGGTCTGCATCAACTCCTCAAAATTGTGTAACCAAACTTTTCCCTCATCTTGTAAAGTATATTGCAGTAGCCGCAACAATATAGCTTGGTCTAGTATATTGCGTAGTAAGCAATTAACTGCCAACTTTTCAATAAACATATGTGAATTTTCATTAGGCAATCCATGAAACTGAGGGAAATTCTCTGAGGGAAAACTCAAGGGATGTGGATGGATCGCTCCAGTACCTAATCCACCTCACACTGGGTAACCCGGTCCCCTAGTGCTTGGCGTCACAAAACGTTGTGATGTGTTTTGGCGAAACGGTGCGGACCACCCCAAAGTCTTTGCGAGATTTTTTTTTGTTCTCTCAGACCTCTTAGATGTAAATAAAGAATGCTTGTACGAAGTGTACAAAGGCGGTGTGTGCCAGCTGTCTCTATGCATGCGTGCCAGTTGTGCGGGTTACATAGTTTTGCTGTTTTTGTACATAGAAGTGTCGAGACTTAAAAGTGTGAGTAAGTGCTTTAAAAATATGAAGAAAAACTGAACTTTTATTAGCTTGGGGTCGTGAGTGAGTGGGAGTTTTCAGCTGTGAAGAAGAAAGCCTCTCTTGCTGCAGTCTGCGGTGGTGCGTGGGGGTTGTGTAGTGGAGGTGCCCGTGTGTGTGTGCGAGGGCCTGGAGCCTTGATTGGAGAGTGTTTCTCTCATCAATAAGGCCATGAACATGGGTGGTGACCTCTGCACTTTCACCCATCTTCTCTCTTTTTGGTGATGGAAGCTGCGTGAAGCGAAGCATATCTGTTAGTGGCTTGCTTGGTGAGCTACTTGTTGGTGGAAGCTCTAATGTCAACCATGAGAGAATATTAGAGGAAGTTTTGAGGCTAATGAAAGAGGGTCTTTGCTTTGGACATTTTGATGATATGGATGGTCATATGCTTTGTGCTAGTGGCTTTGATATGCTTGCCAAGCTGGATGATGGCATGCCTTATGGTCTTAATTGTGATAGGCAAGAGAAAGTGCTCTTTTGTGGTTTGGCATGCAAGGACACTTTGAATGTCTTGACTAGACAAATTATGCTTCAAAATGTAGATGCTTTGATGGATATATTTGAAACCAGTGATTTGTATGAGTTGAAGCATGAAATTTTTGGCTTGGATTCAACGCAAAATTATGTGTCTGATAGAGGGAAAAGACATATGTCTCGTGTCAATAGCATATGGGATTTGCTTTGGTGGGAGAAGCTCCTACTATGTTATGCATATGTTTATTGGATGCAACATGGAGGTGGATGGTAAGAGAATCTATGTTATTTTTAGCTCTCATCTTATATTTTGGGTCTTTTATGGCATGAAAAATAGGAGAATGTTTACAATGATGTGAAAGTATGCACATGAAACACTTGAAAGTGTTCCATGCTTGTTGGGGGGGCAATATGTGACGTGTTTTGGCGAAATGATGCGGACCACCCCAAAGTCTTTGCGAGATGTTTTTTTGTTCTCTCATACCTCTTAGATGTAAATAAATCGTGCTTGTACGAAGTGTACAAAGGCGGTGTGTGCCAGCTGTCTCTATGCATGCGTGCCAGTTGTGCGGGGTACATAGTTTTGCTGTTTTTGTACATAGAAGTGTCGAGACCTAAAAGCGTGAGTAAGTGCTTTAAAAATATGAAGAAAAATTGAACTTTTATCAGCTTGGGGTCGTGAGTGAGTGGGAGTTTTCAGCTCTGAAGAAGAAAGCCTCTCTTGCTGCAGTTTGCGGTGGTGCGTGGGGGTTGTGTAGTGGAGGTGCCTGTGTGTGTGTGCGAGGGCCTGGAGCCTTGATTGGAGAGTGTGTCTCTCATAAATAAGGCCATGAAAATGGGTGGTGACCTCTGCACTTTCACCCCTCTTCTCTCTTTTTGATGATGAAAGCTGCGTGAAGCGAAGCTTTCTTGTACGCGTGTGCCTGCTACTCAGGTTTGGCAGTGAAAGCCCCTTGCTATTGTTGTGAATGGGAGGTTGTTTCCTCATGTTTTCCATGGTTTTTTCTGTGTTTTTTTGCTGAATATCACGAGTTTTTGTATAACTCATTATTGGCATGGTTTTTGATGGCTTTGTGTACATGGTTGGGAGCGACTATGGAGCCCCTTCTTGCATATGCAAGGTCTGCTGAGATGGTGTGAGGGTATGGTGTTTATGAACAAAAGTGCAGAGATTTTCCTTGGTTTTCATTGGTTTTTTTTCCAAAATTTAGTGCCTTTTTTTCTTCCTTGATTGCAATTGATCATAGCTAGGGCTATGACAGTATAGAGGGAAGCTAGTCGAGGGTAGGCAGGGTTTTGTGCATGCAAGGGTGAGTGTGTTTGTGAGTGGATATTGAATCCTATCCTCTTGTGAGAGATACTTTACTTTTCCTCATATATCTTGTCAATATGGAGGTGTTATAGAGGCCACCCCCAAATCCTTCACAACGTCATAACCCTCCAAAGGATGCAATCGAATTATACGACCGCCTCAAGTGCTATACACAATTTGTACATACATAGGCGGTTGTCCATAAGGACCCACATCCCTTTTACATTCATTGCCTGCAAAATAGACATATTTCACAGGAATTGGAGCATAGGAGCACTTGATCCTCCATGGGGGAACCAAAACAATGTTAGCATGCAAACAAGAAGGAAAACAGGAACCTCTATAGCCTTGCACACACCACAACGTCGGAAGGAAACACCATAAAGTTGCGAAAAACAGCTATGTCGAACACCTGTAAAGTCAGGCGGGAAACAACCCTAACCCAAACCATGATGAATTTTTTTGAAAATGGAGACCCTAAGGATGCATCTCATGTCGTGTAGACCTCCATAGAGTATCCATATGCTTGATTCGGACAAGAGACGAGAGAGTTACAAGCTTTTGAAGTTGGGGTATCTCTCAAGAGCTCCAAATAAGCTAGTCTCTGTTAGGAAAAACGATGTACAGGGAATTGCATCTATTAAAAGGGGATTTTTTTGGGCTCTTTTCCCAAGGAATTTTCTCTCCTCTTAGCCTACATGGTTCTCTCCTTGGGAACCTTTTAATTGCTCCAGATTTGGTCTTTTTTGGGTGAAAAATGAGTTGTCGGTGACCATTTAACCAAGGAATGGGGTGGGGGCAAGTGTCCGGGAACCAAAAAAATGTTCAGGCTTCTGTCCAGGCAGTGGGAACTCAAAATGGGTGCCCTTTCTCTCCCCCAAAGTCCAGGAGCCCTCATGGGTTAGGCAAGTGAGCTCCATTTGCTCCTCTAATACAACCTTAGGGGGTACCCACTCGCCACCTTATACCCTCCAATTTCCACTTTCTCCCCCCCATGTGGGATTACTTCATTGCCACTTGGAAAATCTCCCCAAGCTTCCCAACTTCCACAAAAATTTCTAGCTTCTCCCAAAGCATGAGAGGACTTCTTGGACAATTTTCCCTAAGGCATACCTTGCTGCTGTAGTCACCGAATGATGCACCGTAACACACGGCTCGAAGCCCATCACCTTGGCTATCTCTAGAAATATAAAACTTCAGCATTTCCAATTTTAGACCCCCAAGTTTGCCTAGTTTCCATTCTCGCATGCATCCGCAATCACCTTCTAAGGTCAGACCACGCGCTTCGGATGCTCATAACTCATGATGTACAAGTCCAATTCACAAGCTAGAAAGCATAGCTAAAAACACTTATTAAAAATCATATTTTGGATTCTTGAACAACCCAAAACATTAGCATTCAAGCTTGGCAAAATCACACCTTTGTACATGAATTTTTACAGAGCCACTTTCAAAACTCGTAGGACTGTGTACACATATATACACGAGGCTAGTGGGAAAGATTTTTAGCATAAATCAGTGACTTTATGCTCATCCAAAAAATGCTTGACAACGTGTAACCCAATCCTTTATTTTTGTGGAGTCCGCACAATATTGATTGATTACGTCTTGCATGCAGCGTAACCGCGAAACGTTTCAGACCCAATACGTTCCACCTCAAAACGGGGGCGTTTCACCCAAGAGAGCAGCCTCGGTGAAACATATGATTGAAATGCCAATTTTGGGCGTATATAGTATTATATATATACACATAACCGGTGTGCTTATGTTAAAAACCCTAAAAAAAATTAGGCGTTTCAGCAGAGGCGTTGATAAACCACTTTTTGCATGTACAAAGTAGTGCGTATATGCATGGTCATATGTACAAAAGGATGTAAATACATGCATTTGGGAGATTTGCAAAGTGGTTCTGAGTTTCAAACATGGTGAAATGTGTGCACATTGTAGATATTCATGCTTGCGTGCCGACAGTCGGGCACACGCACTTTCCTGGACACAGTGTTGACGCCTTAGATATGGTTCCACGTGGATTCTTTTGGCTCTTGGGAATGTGTTTGAGCTTTCTAGAATGTAAATAATGCATCGACAAGTGTGGGCACTGTCATTCTACTCAAGAAGTTTGGGACATGCAGTAACTACCTATTTATGATGCCTGATGTGCGATGATGCATGCATCACCCTAGAAGTGGTCAAAAATGGAATTTGGGAATGTGTCAAAGGTCTTTGAGTATCAAGAATCAAGCCTAAAAATTTGGGTGAATTTTGGAGTCAATTTGGAGTTTTTCCCGCAAAAATGCCCACCGGGGGTCAAAACTGGGTTAAAAAATGACCAAAAATGGTGTGAAAAGGTTTCATTTTTCCACATTACTCACGGTGCCATGGTTCCAGCTGAGGGAGTATTTTTGAAGCCAAGTCTTGGCACTTTCACCTCTATGTGTGGGGAAGGAAGCAGGGTTCCTACAAGTGGTCTAGTGCAGTCCTGTCGCGTTTGCATCCTGTTTTCGAGTGTGTGGGGGATTGAGTTAGAGCTTTCTCTCTTCAATTTTTCACTTGGGAGATTCTATGGAAGTTCTGAGGTTTCCATGGATGTGTGTGTGTGAGGAAAGACTATGTGACCCTGTATCGATGCCATTAGGGTTGGCGCTACTCCAAAGAGTCCAACAGAGTGGAGTTTGATGAAGCTTTTGCAATGATTTGAGAGAGTCCATTTGTGGCTGGAGTTTTTGAGTTTTTGATGTTTTTTCCTGTATATTTTGGTCACCATTAAGTATGATTTCAAGTGTTGATCAACTCGAATCACCTTGTAGTGTCTGCGGGCAGGCAAGGGCTTGTAGGTCGAGGCGTTTGGAGTTAGAATTGAGCTTGTGGGTAGTATTTTTATTGAGCTCTTGAGTGGTGGTGGGTGTGGGTCGGAATTCAAGTAGATTTCTTGTGTGGTGTTGAGTTGTCTGGGTGTGTGAGTGTGCGCGCGATGTCTTTTCCTCCATCATCCGTTTGTGCACATAGAATTTGGATTTTGAGCAGTGATGTATGCACATTTTGGATGTTGAAGGGAATTTCAAGATGGTGGTGCCAATCCAACCATCTATTTTCACAAGTTGCGAGGATGCAGAGGATTGGCTTGCATCATATGAGTGTGATTTGACATGTTTATGTTGTGGAGTTCCAAGTGAGGTGCAAAATCTTGTAGGCATCAATCTGGTGGTTAGAGGTAATGCAAGAAAATGGTTTGAGGGCTTGTCACATTATGACATACTGAATTGGGACAGGTTAAGAGATGCTTTTTGAAGCGGTTCAAGAAAGTGATCCCTCACCAAGATGCATGGAAACAGGTCACTAGTTTGTTTATGCAAGAGCATGAGTCTGTTGCAAAATTTTGGTCAAGATTTGATGATGCTCGGAGAGTGTGGAAAGATGCTCTATTGCATGTGGAAGCCATGTCTAAAGAGGAGTTCTATTCTGGTTTTACAATTAGCCACAGAGTACAGGTATTTACAAGTTTGTTATGATCGGTCCTTAAAGTGAAAGTGCAAGACAAAGAGCCCAGTTCCATGCATGAAGCATTGAAGATAGCGTCACGAAAGGAGAGAAAGTTATGTGTTGCTAGAGGCATGAAGTGCCCTTTGTCTGTACCTGGTATGGATAGTGTGGATGACCTTTATGTGCATAAATTCACAGTTGCAGGTGCTCATGCTAGCAAGGATGATAGCTTGGATATAGGTATGGATGCCCATATGCACAAAGTCGATGCAAATGAGGTATGTAATGCAACTTTAGAGACCGTACACATGCCTATGGTGTAAAATGGCAAGGACATAGTAGATGAATGCAAAAGTTTGAGCACTAGCACGACAAGTAAAGATGATGAGAGTGAAATTGACAAGGACGAGGCAACTTATGATGGTGACACATCTGATGCTTGTGAGAGTTGGTGCGATGATGTATGCCATGATGACATAGAGTCACCAGATCGATTGAAGGATATGGTAGCCTTGCACAAAGAGCAACGTATCTTTTGGAAAGGAGCTTTGCAGCAACAAGATATGGATGCTTGCTTTGATGATGAGATGGTGGGATATGGACAATGGCTTTCTACACCGAGTGAAGATGATGCAAGAGAGGATGATGCTATGATAGATGATGTGACCTTGGGTCCATGGGCTTTACCAGAGCTAGGGGTTGGGCAACCCTCTAGTGGTCATGATGAAGAGGTTTTGGGTCATGAAGGTGATAGAAGCGAGTTCTATATATGCAAGGATTTGATGCTAGTTCCATCTCCAAGGGATGTTCGTGATGATATGCGCCACGGGGTTGTTAAGTATAAACTTCTTGAGGACGGGGTAGACAAGGAGGTTAAAGTGATCCTTTGCTTGCACAGTGATCTTATATAAGCAATTTCACATGCTTCAATGTATGTTTTAGCCATATTTCTTATCTCTGAAGATCTTGATTGGCAATTAGCGAGTCTTGGGGCTAGCATGAAGACTTGATTATAAGGTGCTATGTGGCTTTGTATGCACGTTTCCAGATTTTCAAGTGGAAAATGTCTTATGTGGAAGAAAAAGAATTGCTAGTGATAGTGTTTTTGAAGAGAGTTTTCAATTTCGGAGTGGATTTGTTAATGCTTGGAGTGATGGTCTCTTGGTCATGAAAAATAAAGAGCAACTGTTGCATCAAGGAGATAATGTGAGGTTTATGATTATCAATGGGATGAGCTTGAGTCATGAGATTCATTTTGAGGTATCTATGGTTTTGAGTGATGGTAATAGCATATGGTGCGGCATGGCATGTGCCAACCTTGGAGAAGATTCATATCATGCATGGGATCCAAGTGGACAGTGGCATTTGGGTAAGAAGATAGATGCTTTGTTCTTTAATGTGAGTGGAATACTTGGTGCTATGAATCTTGATGAGTTTCCCTATGATCCAAAGTAAGTTTGGGGTCACTTTTGCAGTTTTATGACACTGTTTGATGCGAGGGTTGAGCATAAATTCAACTTGGGGTTGGGCAATGATGATAAACCACTTTTTGTCTCCACAAAGAAGTGCGTATATGCATGGTCATATGTACAAAAGGATGTAAATACATGCATTTGGGAGATTTGCAAAGTGGTTCTGAGTTTCAAACATGGTGCAATGTGTGCACATTGTAGATATTCATGCTTGCGTGCCGACAATCGGGCAAACGCATGTTCCTTGATACGGTGTCGACGCCTTAGATATGGTTCTAGGTGGCTTCTTTTGGATCTAGGGAATGTGTTTAAGCTTTCTAGAATGTAAATAATGCAAGAAACAAGTGTGGGCACTCTCATCCCGCTCAAGAAGTTTGGGACATGCAGTATTTTACGGTGCCTGATCTGCGGTGATGCATGCACCGCCCTAGAAGTGGTCAAAAATGTAATGTGGGGATGTTTCAAAGGTCTTTGGGTATCAAGGATCAATACTACAAAATTTGGTGAATTTTGGAGTCCGTTTAAGGTTTTTCCCCCGAACAAGGCCCGCCAGTGGTCAAAACTAGGTTAAGAAAAGGTCAAAAAAGACCAAAAATGGTGTGAAAAGGATTCAATTTGCCACATCACTCACGGTGCCATGAGTGTTCCAGCTGAGGAGGATTATTGAAGCCAAGTCTTGGCACTTTCACTTCTCTATGTAGGGAAGGAAGCAGGGTTCCTACTACAGGTGGTCTAGTGCAGTCCCGTCGCGTTCGCTTCCTATTTTTGAGTGTGTGGAGGATTTAATGAGAGCTTTCTCTCTTCAATTTTGCACTTGGGAGAGTCTATGGAAGCTATGAGGTTTCCATGGATGTGTGTGTGCGAGGAATTGAGGGAAGAAGGTGCGGCTTTCTGCAAGTCTATGTGACGCTCTATCGGTGCCATTAGGGTTGGCGCTACTCCAAAGAGTCCAACAGAGTGGAGTTTGGTGAAGCTTTTGCAATGGTTTGAGAGAGTCCATTTGTGGCTAGAGTTTTTGAGTTCTCGTTGGTTTTTATTGTATATTTTTTTCACTATCAAGTGTGATTTCAAGGGTTGATCAACTCGACTCACCTTGTAGTGTCTGCGGGCAGGCAAGGGCTTGTAGGTCGAGGCGTTTGGAGTTTGAATTGAGCTTGTGGGTAGTATTTTTATTGACCTCTTGAGTGGTGGTGGGTATGGGTTGGAATTAAAGTAAATTTATTGTGTGGTGTTGAGTTTTCTTGGTGTGTGAGTGTGCGCACAGCGTCTTTTGCTCCATCAGTGTTTCACCTGTATACTAATACGTTTCAAGCGTTTCACGTTTCACCCTGGCCAAAACGCGTTTCACGGTTTCGTTGCTTGCATGTCTCAAAACTCATCTTGAATATGGTTATACCTCTGCATGATTTCTTCAGTGTGGTCTTGTTCAAAATCTTCAGCTTATGCACCCACTTTCCTCTCTTGACCGATTATGCACCAAAATTACAATATGCTGAATGGCCATGAAAGAAAATTTGCACACATCAAAGGGGTTGTAGTTATGTAATTCAAGGTCCTCTAGATGCGTGATAATAAGAAAGTAAGTAAAGAAGTATCTTCTTTTCATAAAGGCATTGCAGTGATACAAGCACTTAAACAACATGCGTACTTACGTTTGGTACATCCAAAATTTGGCTTAATAGGAGCATAGAATTCATACACATCCTTCAGCCACATCTAAAATTATCAGTTTGAGTGGGCACGCTGACCCAGTGATGCTCAATGGTAGCACCTAGATCATGTTAAAATGTGATCCACACAGCAAATAAATTTTATTGTGGAACTACATACATAATCACTTGCTCAGTAGGGCATTAGAAACAAACACTACATGCGAAAGAGTAAAGATAATCCGTATGGCTTTACACGCCCATTGAATCCCCTGCTTTGCTTGGAGTTTCCATGGTAGACGACCTTTGCTTCAATGACGAATAACACTAGACTCCAATATTCACTAGACAAAAAGAAAACCTTAAAACTATCAACGATGAGAAATAGCAAGACCCTAAATCCAACATAGCTTTGCATACCAACGCAAAACTCATCTTTGATTGTAAGCAGTGACCAGAAAGTGTACTAGATCCTAGTTTACTCTGGTGAACCAGCCTAACAATGTTAGAAATGACATTCGAATGTTCTGAAGCATAGGCGATATAAGCGAATCTATTCCATAGATTTTGTCTTGCACATTTGCAGGCAAAAGCGAGATAGCGTGTCTGACATGAAAAAGAACTAGCCTTTAGAATGATTACTGGATATATAGAGATAATTTAGAACAAAGCAAATATGGATCTTGAAATGGTCATATGAGTCCCTAATCGCTTACTTCTGACAATACTAAAAGCGATAAGTATCCGTAAAGATTTCCAAGTGTCTCTATTGGCTTGCTATTGTCCTCAAACTAAGGTCAGTACGGAGCGAATAGCGACCTTGTAATTTTTAAGGGTCCCTGTTTGCTTAGTACTAACCCCAATAGCTTCACATAATGAACCTTATCTTTACCACATAGTAGTGTGGATGACTACATCTGTTGCATTGGCGTTGGAGAAATTTCACATGCAGAGAAAACATTGTCGATTGTGGTTGATAACAGAAGCTGCCCCTCTGATCGTCCGAGAAGAGGATTATGTGCTTGAAGAGGTGCTGAACTAACAAGCATTTATAGTTCCTCTTCATTTTCTTTCTTGATCTTCTCTACAATAGTCGACTCTTCTTGCACACGTTCTTGCTCTTCGCTAGCTTGTCCTTGCTCTACGTTGGTTGACCCTTGCAAAGAGGTACTTGCTTGTTGCTTCTCTTGTGCAGACTCAGGCCCTACCTTATCAAGCTCTTCTCTTATCGGCTCACAGCGAGAATTGGCAGGCTTCTCCCGGGTGAACTCTAGCTGAAGGGTTGTGGGATCCTCTCTTTTCTCCCTGTTGGGCTCTAATTCTACCTCTGTGGGTTCCTCTCTCGTTGGTTGAGGCCCTAAACCAGGTTGCTCCTTCCTGGTGGTCGCTGTCTCTACCTTTGCGGGCTTGGGCTCTCACTCTACCTGTGAAGGCTCCTCTGTGACCTGTTCAGGCTCCTCCCTCTTGACCCATGATCTTGTGCGTTTGTTTCTCTCAACCCTTGAAGCCTCTACCTATCATGAACGAGTATGAGGGGGGGGGGGGGGGGGGGTGCTAAAAATATTGTTGTCCTCTTGTCTCGGATTGGCACTGGCTGAAGCACCCCTCTGTAGCAAAAACGCAACCAATGGAGGGTGTCAAAATCCCTAGGCATAATCATGACACGATGTGCATGGGCCACCAAGATGTAGACGTCACTAAAAAAATTCAACGAGGTAATCCTCTACAATCTCCTATAGGCAGAGAAGAGCACTGTTGGCCCATCACATGCCCACTATCCAATTCTTGCATATCTCTCGCATCACTTGTTGAAAGGGAAGCCTTGGAATGGCCTTGCCCTATGCATTTCAATCCTATGCATCTCGTATAGGACGCATCTTTGTGCCTCGTATCGGCATCTTCTTGCTTGAGCATGCAAAGACTCACATGTTTCCCTTCTAGGTGTGGCCTTTCCATGATCCATGTCTACAAATAGCATAAAAAAGAAAAAACCACATTATGTGAGTGCATGTTACTTTCACATAAGGGGATCCACGCATCAAACATAGCTACAAATATTATGGTCATTATCAAGCAAACCAAAGCAACAAATATAGTAATGACGCCCCTATTCGCTTGGCAATGAACTTGCAAATTTAAACTCCAAAAAATAATAAAATATATACAAATAGCACAACAAAAATACAACTGCAAGGAATATGGTCAGTACCAAGAGAATCGAAGCTTGAAACAAAGTTCTACCACCCCTATTCTCTTAGTACTGACCTTTCAAATTTCAACTGCGGAAAAGAATGATAGGATACCTGAGCATTGTGTAGAGATAGATCTGCGTCAACAAATCGAGGCAGAAGAGGACATGGCAAGTGGGTGGGAGTTCTTGTCCTTTTACTATTTTCACACTGTGCGAAGGCTCATCTAGGACGGAGATAGAGTTAAAATGCAAGCCAAGAGCAGGCTGACGCTCGAAGATGGGGTTACCTACCTCTAAACTTTGGACCATGCACCTCCTTAATGAGCACCTTTTCTATTTTCATGACATTTGGTGGACCGTAGTGCATGAGAATATGAGTCCGTTTATTGTGCTTACACTAGTTGTCCTTGTGTGATGGCCAACCCATGTGTCCTTTTGGAGTTAGGGGTTAGCATCACCATCTCCAAATAGAAGAAAGATATTGGCCTTGCCTTTTTTGCGATCTTGCTCTTAGCCACTTCTCTTGATGTTGCTCTAAAACCTACAAAGCTTTGATTCTGTTACCGCTACATTGCCTTCTCCTTTTTGCGATCGTGCTCTCATCCACCTTTCTTGATCGTGCTCTCAGTGACCTCCAAAGCTTTGGGTTTGCTATTACCTGCCCATCCACATCCACCTCGGTGCCATTTGATATTGAAAAGGCAAGCTCTCTCTCTCTCTCTCTCTCTCTCTCTCTCTCTCTCTCTCTCTCTCTCTCTCTCTCTCTCTCTCTCTCTCTCTCTCTCTCTCTCTCTCTCTCTCTCTCTCTCTCTCTCCTCCCCCCCTTGGCTAGCTCTCCTGTGCGTGTGTGTTTCACGTCTGTGTGCACCTTCCTCTCACGGGGTTAGGGCACAAGGGGAGAGTAGTCTTTAAGACCGGAGGACGGTAATAATGGGTTGAGATTCTCCATGCATAGTTCAATGCATAGTGGAATAATGACCCTTGTCTGACCGTGCAAGGCTATGGTTGCTCATTTAATGCTCTATCTAGGAATCGTGAGTGAGTGGACTTAGACAGGCTATGGGCACATGAGGCTTTGTTATTAGTTATTGATAACTAGGCCAATTATTCTTAGACAAAGTATTAAATGAATAACTAAGCCTCTTGCATGGTTCTGACCAAGCCTCTCAATGCACAGGTCAAAACCAGGCCAATAGGGGCCCTCTGTACCAAATGGATGCGGAGATACTGTGAAATGTACTGATATATTCTCTTGGGTTAGAACCAAGTGAAGAAGGGATTAAGATTCCTTCAAGCCCTCTTTTTGCTTGATTTTGATCCCAAATATGCATGGATAGTACTGAGACGATAACCTTGGTCAGAACCAAGCGAATATGGGCCCTGGGGGATTCTTTATGCGCTTACTCGATTGGTTTTGACTTTTACAACGTCTTTCAATCTACTAAAAAAGCGTGTCAAAACCAAGCAAGTAAATACCTTTAGAGTATTAAATGAATAACTAAGCCTCTTCCATGGTTCCGGATAGGCCTCAAACGGGCCAGAACCAGGCAAATAGGGACTCAATAATTTTACAAGGGACTCCTTTGCTTGGTTCTAAACCTTTGTGCCGAATGGACATGGAGGTACCTTGAATTGTACTGATGTATTCACTTGGATCAGGATCAAGCAAAAAAGGGCCTTAAGAATCCTTCAATTCGCTTGGTTCTGACCCCAAATGGGAGTGAGTACAACATGAATAGTATCGAGATGATCACGTTGGTCACATTCATTATATAATAGTAGCTTTGTCTTGCTATTTCTTTTAGACATGCGGAACATAGTAGTAGAGATGGACGATGTAGGAGAGGATACATGTGAAGAAAAATTGGTCACGTTCGTATACAACGTCCATGCTCATGAACGTGCACCAAAGCTATCAGTAATGTTTAATGCAGAGTTTTGTATCCAATAGATTATTTATTTCTTGATGGAGTATTTACAAAAGAATTTGAAACAATATGAATCAATCATTAGTGATAGCTCCCTAGAAATTGATGGCAAGCAATTTGTGCATCCAATAGATCTTGACCCTGAGAAACGTGCTACAAGAAGGTTATATCGTTGTCTGGAAAAGTGTCCCTCCAATGCACTGCTTGTCAAAGAAAGATGTCCTAAGCACTCTAAAAGGTGTCGCTTAGTGGAACTCAACCATGGGTTTGTGTGTTACTTGTACGTGTTGACGGATGGTGAGGCAAGGACTTCCCAGTCATCAAATTTTGATAGTTTCCCATTGGCACACGAGGAAGAGGTAGAGGACATGGAATAGTTTGACCTAGAAGAAGAGCGGGTAGAGATATTGAAGGAGACATTGATGTAGGCTTAACTCTTGCTTCTCTTGTGCAAATACAACACTTGGAAGCAAGCAAGAAAGCCCAAATGAGGAAGGGTGTTTTCCTCTGAGCTGTGCTACCAGTTTTGTTGTGGCCGATGGGGTGCACTATATTCTTTTCATAGATATTATGCATGAGCTAAATATATGGAAGGACTATTGCTTAGCTGCAATTGAAATTTTTTATGAGAGAGACATGGGATTTGTGGAGGATGGAGTGGAAAAACATCTATTTTCTAACACAACTCTCCACGATACACAATTCACTTCAGGGGGGTCAACTGATCAAAGATATATTCAACAAAGGATAGTCTAGAGAAGCAAATTTACCAGTAGTAGACGAGTAGCTTCAATCAACCACAAGACATCTTGGCTTAGAAAAAGTGGGTATTCCCGTGACACCCCGGCCCATATGACGAATAACCACTCAATTCACTTGTGCGGAAGGTCCATGTTGGAAATGGACAAGAATCAGATGGTCATTTCTTTAAATCATGCAAATGGTTTTTCCCATGTCCCAATATGCAATATTGAGATAAATCTGATTGTTGATAGGTGTTTGTGTATGATGCTAGTTTCCTTAGAAGAGCAGGAGGCTCAAGGCAAGGACTTGTCACTAGAGTGCAAGGCAAGGACGTTGTCTCAGCACATCGAGCTTTTTAACCACAAAAATATTTGTAGAAACAATTCAAGTACTTGACACTACTATACGCATATCAATACCAACCCATGAATGTTTTGATATTGTTTTGTAGATCATAATATACCACAAGGAATAATTTGAGTATAATGTAAAGTTACCTTTGTTTAGAATGAAAGCTATTACAAGATTGTGTGGTTGGTATCCGTGCCACTGAATGCACAAAGGATAATCATGATAGAGAAACAATCTGCTCTATGCTTTTATGGTATCGAGTATGGGTGCCAAGCACTCAAGGGCCCCTGTTTCATGTCGTACACAACTCATGCCATGGCAGTAGGAGTTGAAGACCCGGAGATCTTGGATCCATACAATAAAAGGCTATTTTTAAGGGATAGAAGGTGTTGGATGCCCACGGGGATGCTGCCATCAATAGAGGAAAGAGTTGGGCTAACGGGTGTGCACCTCAAAGAGGTACACAGTGAGGAACAAGGGGGTGCAATGAAGAGAATAAAAACGACGGGATCATGCCATCTTCTCCCGCTCTGAACTCGTGACTATCGCCACCTTGCATGGTGCACCCCCGCATTTGAGTTTCCCCAAGCCCTTTTCTTCCTCTCGTTGTGGATGAGTTATAAATAATGTGTAATTTCTGAACTCTTAAGAATCTTTTTCTACCTTGCTCTATGTATAAGTTGTCTATAAGTCCATTGGTCTAACCCTAATAGGCTAATGGATCTATCTTTGCCTCCACCATGTCTGGTGTGCCTAAAGTAACGTGTTCTTGCCATGTAGTGCATCTTTTCCATGCCTTGTGTGGACCATAGCCATATGTTTTGACAAACTAAGGACCATGGTTGAACAATATGTGATACACTGGAATAAAACAAAATGATGAGTAGAGTAGGGATTTATGGAGCATATGTTGTTTGCATATAGAACATGCTAACTCACCATGTAATGAGTGATATGTTGCCCACCCCACCCTGCCAAGTATGCCTTCTTCTAATCCAGCAAGGCTGCTTGAAATGATGTGAGCTTACTTTTGTTCCACAAATGCTGCTCAATGTAGTGGAAGATTTTACCGAGTGATTTCCACACGTGTGCCATGTGATTTTTGATTGACCCACCACCAGCATTGTCTTTAACCACTCCATGTAGTTGTTTCCATTTGTTGTGAATAGGTTTATCTTCTCCTCTCTATCAGAATCTTTGAGGCTAAACCCAAGAAACCTTCTGGCCTTCATGCCGCCTATCGACGCTATCCTTGGTACCTTGTAACAATCTTGAAACATCTTAGGGTCCTCTTCAATTTTGACATTTTCTCCATGCAAACCAACGTCTGAGAGAAATTCCTCTAACGCTTTGATGATTCTTTTTGACTCACTCATTGTCTTTAAGTTCATGCAAAACATATGTACAAATGACCCAACTTTTTAATTATTTTGCAGAGTGCATGGAGTGTACAAACGTGAGCTCTACATAGAGGAATTTCAAGCACTAACCGAAAAGATTAATCTTGAAGATGTCTATTGGGAACTCTACTCCATTGCACACTCCCAAGAGATTGTGCATTGGCCATGCAGTATAAATATGGATTTTCCACAAATGCACCACGTGTTATGTTGTACATGCACTTAAGAGTCTTCAAGGCACCTGTCATGTGCCATTCAACTTTGTAGTCACCAAACCCTTACACTAAAAGCACACCTCCGTTTCTTTGGTCACTGATGATAGAAGGAATATGGGTTTGACTAAAAACCCAATGAAGGATTCCAAAATTTTCTTTATCGACCTATATGTAGAAAAAGGAAAATAAAACCAACAACCATACATGCAATATTTTTGTTATTATAGATTGATCCAAGTATACCTCAAATGAACCTAGCGTCAGAATATTATTTTTGGACTGCATGCTGAAATATCATGGGTCCTCTTTGGTTATTGATGTATTGCTTGCACTTCCATTGGATCCGGCTGATTCTCCTTCATGAAGGATCCCCCCTTTAAAACTATCAAATTTCTTTTTAGTTATCATCTCTTCAATTGCATGTTTTGGAACTAGATGACTGTATTGCACACCGGTAATGGAACCTACTCCATTCGAGTTTGATGTAGCAAAGTCCTACAAAGAAAGCACCATGCATCATGATCAATAATAAGAAAGTGTAAAGCATATATATGATACAAATACAAAACCAAACTTCCAATTACCTTAAAAATCGTTTTTTTTTTTTTAGCTTGTCACTACCAATCTTCATATTCTCTATGTTACATAGATCTCGTTTTCTTTTTTGACTCCCAAGCATGGTGTCTTTCACCATGCTTGGGAGTCTTTCACACGCAAACTTATGCTCTTTTCTCAAGGATTTGGATTATCTCTTTGTTTGAGGAATCTTCTGAGTGCATGCTTCATTAAGTTTCTTTAGCTGCATGTTCTCCATCGCTACGAGGTTTATTTTCTTTTTCGCATTCAATCCTCACATTTCCAAACATTTAGTGTATCCAAGTAGCCCATCCTTGCCATCACCTGTGAAATGTAAAAAGTTAGTGATATTAACAAAGGGAGGTGACGCATTTGTTGTAGGATCCTTTGAATAAATAGACCCATTGGTCCACAAATCCAAATAAGTTCCTTGTTTGTCCTTCTAAGTTCCTTCTCTTGTTGGGATAAGAAATACTCCTTCCTTGCAATGGTGCGTATGCTTGCAATACATCAACATGAAGATGATATGTGTTCTTTCTTCTGGTAAGTGTTGAAGATGAAGGGGCTGGGGATTTCAAGTTTAAATTGATGTTTTCATCAAGAAACGAAGTGTTGCCCATTCCTATGAATAACAAAATATCTCAGGTTTTGGTAGAGAAGGCATGGAAGCTTGCATTTGAAATCATTGTAGTCCCACTGATAGAGTTCCTATAGCTTATGTTGTTGGAGGGAACGCTTGTAAATTAGTGTTTCAAATCATTAGTCATACGGTTATTTAGATTCTTGATGACTAGAGAAAGAAGGAAAAGAAAAGAAGATGGCAGCTACCAAACATTGAATGTCATTTTGGTTGTTTGTTGGTGCAAAAAAGAGTCACCTAAAATATACTATCTAGCATTTTGATTTTCTCTCTCTAAGATGACGTGGAACTTCTTATAGGGCCCAAAAGTGAGTCTAAAGTTCTCCTAATGTTTGCGATAAGTAGAATAGCTGATTGCATTGACTCTAGTCGCTGTATCTGCTAAGGCATTGACTATGTAACTCTCTGTCAGATTCAATGTGATCCACATATCAAGACTATCCAGCTATTCTTCATCAGTCTCCACCTCATTATCTGCTTAGGGTTGAATCTAGAGGGTATTGAGGGGTAGAGCTTGAGGAACTGGTTTCCTTGTTGCTTGCCTCTTCAGAATGCAAATGCATGCTTCCTCAATCACCTGCTGTTTTAAAATATTTCTTTCCTTCAGTGCATACATTCTTTGCAAAGGTCATTAGTCAAGGACACGTGGTATTTGTAAATTCAACATCCACTAATCCAATTCTCCAGGATTTCTCCATCTAAGGTAGCTAGTCTGATGGGACCACTCGGTGAAACATCTTCAATGACAAAAGGATCGTGTCCCTTTTTCTTGAACTTGGGTATATGTTGTTTCAAGGAGTAGACAGGAGCCAAAGGTGAGTCAAAAAATTGTATCAGCTTTTGCTTTTCTGCATATATATGTGCAATGACTGCTAGTCCTTGTTTATCTGGTTCTTCTAGCTCAAGTCATTTTGACAACTTGTTCTCTTTCCATTCCAACTCGTGTGCAACTCTAAGAGTGGGTAGTAAGAACTCCATTGACAGTATTGTATCTAATCCATAGACTTGCTAAAAGGAGTCGTGTTCAAGGTTATTTTGAATGAAACTCGATACACCCACAAGGCTGAATGAAGATGCATCTCCAATCTTGTTCTTCTTGAACTAACAATTTGGTTTATATAGAGCTTAGGATCTTGTTTGTATGTTTGGCTTGACCGTTTTCTTGAGGATGATAGTTTGCAAATTTGTTATGGATTACATGAACTCGTTTAATAAGTGTTCCATTAGCTCATTGAGGAAATTCAATTCTCAATTTTTTATAAGCTCAATAGGAAGTCCAAACCTAGTGTATATGAATTTGTGGAGTAGCACAACAGTGGTTCTAGCATCATTCTTCCTAGTGACTTGTGCCTCAGCCCATTTGGTAAATTAATCTATGGCCACAATAATATATTGCACACTCAAAGTTTTGTATGTTGGTAATTATATTGGACCCACAAATTCTATACCCCACTTAGAAAATTCACGTGCTCCCATCATAGGTTGGACTTGAATAATATCAATTTGTGCTGGCATCTTTGCTAGCTAACATGGATCACATCGTCAAAGAAATTCTCTGGCATTGGCAAACAATAATGGCCACCAGATGCCTTCCATCAATATAGCCCTGGTTGCAGTTTCATGAGAGAAATGTACTCCTGCAAGATCCATGTGCGCTTGCTCCAAGATAGGAAGATACTCCTCTTCATTGGCACACAATCTAAGTTGTTGGTCCTTTCCTCGTTTGATAGAGCTGATTCCCAATCATTGCATAGTTGGTTGCTTTAGTCTCTATTCCCCTTAATCGTTATTCACTCATCATCTTTTGGGAATAGTATTTTAGTCACATATTCTACCAAATATCTACTCCATTGTGGTGTCGTTGAAATTTGAAATAATATGGCCTGGGGTAGGGCGGGCTTTTCTATACATTGAGAGAAATTGTTTACATAATCATGAACGTCTTTCTTCACAGTAGGCCAGTAGACTCCTAGCCAAGTCAACCATCATAAGGTTTGTGCTCGTGAAAAATATAGTCCTACTACCATGGTATGAGCTTGACTCAAGTATGCTTCTTGTTCCATGGGATTAATGCACAAAAGGAGGATACCATCCTTGTTATTCTGATACAATCTTCTAGCCATCAATTGATATAAGGCAAATTGATCTATCAACTGTGGTATAATAGGAAGTGGTATTTGGGAATCTACTTGCACTATGGTCATTAAGGATACAAGATCTTTCGACCATCTTGGAATCATTTCCATAGAGAACAGATAAGCATCTGTTAAATCATAAGCATCTGTTAAATCATACTCTACCCCTTTGGGTTCTTCCCCTGAGGTGAGCATTGACAAATGATTCGCTCTTTGGTGAGTGGTGCCCTTTTTAACTACCAGTATAAAGTCGAGTTCAAGTAAGATGATGAACCATCTCACAATCCTTCATGTATTTCATGGATTGTTCATCACCAAATAGAGTAAGGATTGATGGTCTACAAAAAAGAAAAACTTGTTAGCTAACATGTAGTGTTTGAATTTCTTGATTGCATATACCATACGAAGAACTTCTCTTTCATTGATGGTATAGTTCCTTTCTACTAGATTTAGTTTTTGAGTAGCATAGGGGATAGAAAAATCCATTGTCCCCTCTCTTGGTTGAGATAAGACACAATCAATAGCAAAACTGGAAGCATCCACATGCACATGGAGCACTTTGTTCCAGTCTGGATCTTTCAATATTAGTGTTGTGGTGGTTAAAACCTGTTTAAGCTTCTGGAATTATTCCTCGCATTCATTTGTCCATTCAAACTGAGTGATAAGGCTATAAATGGGTTTGACAATGATTGCATACATGTAGATGATAATGGCAATGACCCATAAATGCATGAACTTCCTTAATATTTGTTGGTCTAGCCATTTTTTTGATGAGTGCTACCTTCTCCATGTCTGTGGAATTACCATTTTCTGATACAATATGTTCAAGAAATTTTCCCTCTCTAACCATAAATACACATTTTTTTGAGTTTAACCAAATCCTATATAGACGGAAATTCTCAAAGACACATTGTAAATGTTTGAAATGACTCTCTCTTTTTGTGGAGTGCACACAAAGATCATCCATGTATACTCTATCAAGTTACACATATATTACTTAAAAGCATGGCTCATTAGCCTTTTGAAATGTTGTTGGTGCATTGGTCAATCCAAAAGCTATGACCCGATAAGCAAAAAAATCCCATTCGATTGCGAAAGTCGTTTTATGTTGATCTTTAGGATCTAGAGAATTGGTTGTAACTCCTTTCCAGTTGATTCTAGCATATGGTCTACGATAGGAAGAGGATAGTTATCTAGTGGATGCATTCACCTTCTTTAGATCTACACAGACTCTGATTTTTCCATTCTTTTTTGGCACCACCCCAATAGCCTATAGGTGGTACCAATCAGTGTGTTCTATTTTGTAAATGAGCTCAGTCTCCTTGAGCTTCTCGATCAAGGATACACATGATGGGACAACATCCAAAAAAATGATGAATCATACTTTAACATATGCACAAATTAGGCAAAAACTTGAGCACGAGAGAAGGCTCCAACAAAACTAGAGCCTTAAACTTCTTTGGATCGGCTTCAATTCCATTTTGTGACACCACATGGACTAGCATTTGTGCTTGAGGTTGTGCTAACTTGCACTTCTTAGGGTTCAATTGACCTTGTTCTTCATCGAGTCATTGAAAACACAATTGTAGCTTTGAGAAGTGTTGCACTCTAGAGCTATAGAAACCAATATCATCCATGAATACTCTAATAACCCTATTCTTCCAATCTTGGAAAGTAGCATAAGCGTTCACCAACCCAAATGCCATCTTGCGATAGGCAAAGCATCCCCATGGAGAGATAAATGTAGTCTTCAATTGGTCTTCAAGTGCAATCCCTATCTAGAAATACCCTGAAAACCCATTCATAATGGAGTACCGTTAATGGCCCGCTACATGATTCAAAATCTCGTCTTGGAATGGAAGTGGGTAGTGGTTCCGCTTTGTGACTTCATTGAATGGCTTGTAGTAAACACATACTCTCCACTTCACATTCTTCTTATTAGGAGTGATGACCACTAGAGAAACCCACTCCAAATCTTTCAAATAATAGATGATACTTGTACCCAATAGCTTGTTTATCTCCTGCCAAAGGGATTCTATTTGTTTCTCCCCTATCCTTTTCTCCTTTTTCCCTTTCTGTTTTAATCCCTCCTTCAGAACAATCTTGTGCTCCATTGCAAATAGGTTGTGATAGGACACACATAGGTGCACATAACTCTCATTCTCTCACTTTGTCAAATCCTTGCTCAACATACCTGCTACTTCCTTTGATCCTACACCATGAAACTATGGCTTCACCTCCTCTTCCACTGAGGACTCTTTATGGTGAAACCAAACAAGTTGGCATCAATTTTTTGCATGTCGTCTTCACTCCCTTCTTGATCTGAATCTCTGTAGCCTTCATCGTATGTCGTCTCGATCTCATACACATAGTTGTTTGTCATATCATCTTCATCTCTTGTTTCCATAGGATGGAAATGGATCTCTTTGGTTTTCATATCCAACACTATATGCCTCCATTTCTCTCTTCTAGGCAAGGTAAACATCTCGATTCCCAAATATTGATTGGCTCCGATTGCTTAAAGACATGGCCTCCCCAAATTGATAGTGTATGTATTATCTCCTACTTTCATCACAAAAAATTAAATTAGGCATTCTATACCCATCACCTTCACCTTCACATCTTGAGCCATAACCAAACACCTAGCTTTAGCATGGTTGGACATCCTCATTCACACGTTTGACCTGGCTACGGCCTTAACACCTATCTATTTCATAGCTGCTTCTCTCAAGACACAAACATGTGCTCCGCCATCTAAGTAAGCATGTTACTGCATCCCATTCTAGAAAATGACCACATCCATAAGGGGGAGAACATGGACTGTTCTCCCCACCCTTAAGGCCATAATTTGTATTGCTTGCACATTTCCCTTAGCTCTTGGCAGGCTTGTGGTGACACTCATGGACCATTGTTTTTTGTAATTTGTATTGAAATCCAACAAATGCCCATATGTAATATTAGCCTTCTACCTTTGCACATCACTTACCAGATCATACTTGGGGTAGCCGCATCCTAGGTGGAAGTCTACTTGTTTGATCTTGTGGTTCCTCCTCCTCTTCCTAGTCTCAAGCTGCTCTTTGCCCTCATATGTCTTCTCTCTACCCTTGTAAGCTCTTGTTTCTCTCTTGGTATTTGTCTCCCTTTCACCTCTTTCCCTTTTATTGGTCAAGAATTCAACCTCCTGATTATCCAACCTAATGATATTTACTCTGGGAACTTCACCGCCATTCGATGAAGCTCGCTACACTGAATTTTCAATTGCCTGCTATCTCTAGCCAATGAACTTCTCTTAACCTCTACCTCTGCCAAATAGCAGGTGCATGCCTCCTCTTTCTCTTGGTGGATGGGGAACAATCCGTTGCATAGTGTCCATCTTAACCATGGTTGTAACACAGGCTAGACAATGGCTTGGTCCTGCCTCTTGCTCCTCTTGGTTTTCCTCTATCCATTACGCTTAGCCTCAATTCCTACATCTACTTAGGTAGATCTTGAACTATTGTCACCCAATTTTGTGGCACAATTGCTACACTACACCTTGGTTCCCATGATTCTCCTCTTGAACATCATCTCAATTGCTCTGTAGTTGGGGTCGAGCCACTGCCTCGTAACCAATTGTACCCGACTCAATCTTTTTATTCATCTTTTTGCTCTTTGATCATGCAATCGCCCACTGCACAATTGTAATTCTAGGCTTTCAAACTCAACCTTTTCTCTAACTTTAGGATGTAGGCATGCCATGAACTTGTCCAGCTTGAATTAGTCCCCATTAGCCAAATGCATGGTTGCCGCTAATTCTTCCCAACATGTTTCAAAATAGCTTGAAAACAAAGAAAAACCCTCACTTACATATTCCTTGAGGGCTTTAAGCTTCACATTCATATAGATTGGAGATGCTTCCCTACTGAAATCATGCCAAAACAGTGTCCGTAGAGCCGACCATGCCTACCTCAACTTGCCTTCCAATGCTTCGTACCATACTTTAGCTTTATTGCACATCACCAATGGAAATGTCTACACCATGATTTCCTCATTCAGCATACACATTGAAAGAATATATAGTTTGAAATCTACAATCCATTCATCAGGATTCTCTTTGCCTGTGAAAATCAGACCATAGCTTTGTGATGCCATGTCTACCTTGACAAAGAACCGTGCTCCTAATTTAGAGAAGAAGCACCAGCAAATGGAAAGGGGGAGTGGGATACACACCTAGAACACATTACAGAAGTCTCTCTATAGACCAAGATATAAGTAGCACCCCTAGCCACTCAGATTCACCTTCAAGACAACACCATTTCAAATGCAAACATCTACTACAGTATGATAACACATAGCCACATACCTTGGAGAGCTTGTAACTCCCACCATGTACTTATGACACCAATTACACACCCCAATATCACGCACAAACGTCTCTCTCCCTCTCTTTTCAGAACACACCCTCGATTTGAGGTTACACACAACCACACTAACATCGAAACCAAAGAGCAAAGCAGTAGAAAAGAGAAAGGGGGGTGCGGAATCAGTAAAAGACTTGGTGGGGAATTGAAGAAAGACAAAGGAATGGTGAGCTTCTCCTTCCTCAAAAAATATGGTTACCGTCTTCCTTGTGTACTCTGCAGAGTTCTTCTTCTCCACGTTGAGCCCTTCTAAAAAATGACAAAAAAGCCCCCTTTATGGAGCATGCATGAGTTTTTAACAATCTTATCTTTATCCATCACTTTTTTAGCAACTTGGAGTGTGAGCAATCTCCTTGCTATTGCTGGATGGACTTGCATGATAAGAACTGTGTGAGGCCCCTCTTTAGCTTGGGGGGATGTCACGGCATCGTGACAACCCTCTGTGGACCTAGCCCCTTAATAAATTATTTTAATACCTGAGGGCATCTCACAAATGCCTTCATTTTGAACTACCATGTCATCACAGTAGAGTGCCACCCAAACGCCACAACAAGCTGTCAAAATATGCAATGTGCCACCCGACAGGGCCGTGAACAGCACACGGGTGTACATGCCATGGCCATGAGATGACAAGGAGCTCTCATTTCTCCACTTGGTACCAACTAAGGGCCATGATCATTCTAAGAGATTGAGTTCTTTTCCGTGCATGACAGCCGCTCCAAAATGAGAAAGAGTAGAGAGAGGAGGCGTGTGGGAAGAGAGAGAATACAAATTCTATTTTGCTGCAGTTTTCGCCTCGATGATTGCCACACAGATAGCTTCAGTCATTGCTGCATAGATAGATTTATCATTTGTTTCAGTTATAGCCTCTTAGATACCTTATCATGAACGAGCCATATATATATATATATATATATATATATATATATATATATATATATATATATATATATATATATATAGAGAGAGAGAGAGAGAGAGAGAGAGAGAGAGAGAGAGAGAGAGAGAGAGAGAGAGAGAGAGAGAGAACAAATGTGTTACAATGTATGCTAGCAAAAGATCATTAACAAAGAGGTCACAAAAGCAAATGATTGACATTAGCTACAAACATACTCATTATGATGCATTAAAACATGGCATTCATTAATCATCCACTACATCATCATCTTGTAGTTCCATAGCCATGACGTGGTCTATGTGGAGTCCCAATTCATCAAAATCAGCAATATAGGGATCAAAACAATCATCCTCATCATCATTCTCTTCTTCTAGATCTTCATCCTCTTCTTCACCTTCTGTGTCTGATTCATCATCATCGTTGTGTTCATCCACAATGGTTCCTATGTTCATTACCTCATCTAGTATACATCTTGCTCTTGGAGTGACTTGTATTACAAACCATTACATACATTTGTAAATACTTGGAAGATAATTCACTTGCTCACAAATTTTAGAGGAGATGTAGATATCACTTGTGCCCGTGCGGAATCTCATAGAGTCCACCATATAGATATTGATTGCATGTCTAGATGAGACACCTGCAAACCACTTCACATCAAACACATATTTTTGAAAAGTTCAAAAATCTACTTGGTAGATTCTTTGAATAACTCCAGAATATCTATTTTCCATATTGTTTGGAGTTTGCGCATCAAAATTTCCCGTCGCTCCATTATCATTTGTCATTTGTTTTTTGTCCACATTATCAATTCAAAAGTGCCTTACTTCATGCCACATTAAGTTGAACATCGATGCCTGTTGGAAGTTAAACAAGTTCAAGTATAGGTAGCTATATACTAATACTTTATATTGTGCATGGTGAGTTTAATTATCAATTACCTTTGGTAGACAACCTCGCACATACTCCCGCTCCTCATCGCTACATGCTCACCCTCAGCTTTATCTTTAGTCATTTGTTCATGCAACCAATCGGGCCTTATGAGTTTTGGAAACATGGCAAGGTAAGGTGGGTAAACCACATTGCAATTTATTTTGCGAGAGTGTACTTCCATTTACTCTTTGCGATCTTCTTCATGCTTTCTTTTCAATTTTGTATACATATCTACCCACTTTTGCATCAATGGTGCATTAAGGACAAGGTAGTTGTTTATTGCATCACATATGTGTCTTTCCATGAGCTTTATCTTCCCCTTCACATTCGGCATATGAGAGGCATGCTTGGATCTTATTTATCAGTCCCTAAACGTTGTATCATTTCATCCACTATAGCCATGTACGCAGGGATGTACACAAACGAATCTTGAACAATTCATCCTTCGTCCATACTCTCCTTTGGCTATAAACATAGCCTCATGAAGTCCTTGAGTGTCTTAAGAAAATTCTCAAAGGAAGAAGATTTAATGGAAATGGACCACTCCACAAATCTCTACTCATCCACAAGATGCAGTATAAGATGGAGTTGTCTCACTAGTATGGACCTCGGAAAGATCTCTTCAATGAGAACAACTGCTTCTTTGGCTAACAACCTTGCAACTGGTATGGATGCAACTTCAATCTCCTTAGAGCTCACCAACCTGACAAGCTCTCCCATCTTATATATAGCATCACATACTTTCTTGCTTTCGAATCCACTGATGCTCAATGGTAAGATGAACTGCATAGTGTTTTCAAAAGCAATAACATTAAGTAAGATAAAACATAAAGGATGGATAATCACCTGGAGCATCTTTTGCCAATCGTGGGATTTCAACCCGTGTAATAGGGGTCCATCAACTTTCTTTGTCTTTGAGAATTATCCGTTTAAATACCGCATGTAGCTTGTAGGTGTTCTGATGGAAGCAATAACTTCTTTCACTTTGATTTGGTCAGGATCCATGGTGCCTTTGGAAGACAATACTTTCTGTTGTCTTCCATCACAAGCATTGCTAATGCTAGAAAAATATGCGTTGATGTTTCATGTCCTTCCTAATGGCAACATTGTCGCACTTACCTATGATGTGGTCCCAGATCATCTATCCTACGTTTTTGAATATGTGCATTGGATCTAGAAAATGTTGAACCTTCAAATCGGTCCAGTAAGGCAACTCAAAAAACATAGAACATGGTCTCATATTCTTGGGTAGCTACTGGGGAAGGGGGTCCATTGAGCAATGCCTATCCCATGATTTTTTCCAGTCTCTCATTTTCCATCTATATGGGGCCTTTCCATTCAAAGGTTCTTTGTATTTTTCATGTGTTGGTGGTAGAAAACAATGACTATTAAGATAAATGACTTTTTTGAGGTGTTGATGGACGCTTTGTAATGAGAGAGGGACCACATATAGGGCACATTGCATGTTTCGATGTAGAAAAACCTGTTGGTAGTACATTATATTCTTAATTAATATGGCTACCTTTGGTAGACAATAACCAATAATTGATAGCATGAGTTTCACACCTCTATCAGAGGGGTTTTGGCATGTCTATTTGCATGCAATGGGCTCCCCAAATGGGCAGCCCATTCCATGCTACCCGTTTAGTATGTATAGGTTGTATTTAATTTATTTTTTCTCTCTTTTTCAGTTGTGACATGGCCGAGCAAGACAAAGACTTATTTCGCTCTTTTAGGACAACCGTGGGTTCATCTTCTAGGAATCCTTTTGGGGGCTCGAGTCCCTATGACCACTCCCCTCCTTGTCCTCCTCCTCATTTGATCCCTATGGATCCCCAAATAGCCTCATTCTTGCACGTGTAGCAAGAGTATGAGCAAGCTTTGTAAGGGATCTTCTCTTCATATACACCACATTAGCTGTCCCAGTATGGGATTTCTCTCTCACCCTTGTCCATGCCCTCGCAGGCCCCCCACTACCTTTTCTTCACCGTTTCCCTCGACACCCCCCACTACATTTCGTTCACCCTATCCCTCAGTCGGTGCCACTACATTCCCTTCACCATTTCCCTCGGTACCCTCTTCTATGATTCCCTCGCATCAACCCTCCCCGCCTCGACCATCAAGCCATCATAGCCCTTGTGGTCATCAATATTATTTAGGGTAGAGTGAGCGACGTGGTTCGCGTGGCTATGGGGGATGACAAGAGTCCATCGATAGCCAGCGGAGAGGAGGACCGGGGGGAGCCTCTTGCTTCACCACTTGATCTGGAGGAGGTGAGGAAGGATCCTCCATTGACTTTTCAGATCTAAGGTACAGATCTAATGTGGACATTCCAGATGCCGATAATGATGGAGTATATTGTAGGCGTCATTGAGACAACCCCCTCGACCTTAGCACAAACAATGGAAAGCACTTCCATAATCACTTGAAGAGCTTGATCCACTCTACCTACACTAGTTTCTTCATCGACTGGGAGAAACAAGATCGTCAGTACCTGCAGTGTATTGTTGATACAATGCGGTTGTGGTTTCCTAATCCTCAGGGCTAGTCTTTTACCACGCAGTGGATGGAAGGTTTTATCAAGAACTTCCTTCGTAATAAATGATCCATCGTTCCTAAGGCCGTTAAACAATAACACAAACTCCCCAATCTCCAAAAAAGGGGATGCCAATATGCATAATGCAGAGTGGGATTTTGCTCTACAAGAGAGGGATAGTGGAGTCAACCATCCTCAAGAGAGACAAGCAAGGGCAGGACAACAAGCTCACAATTGGGGTTATGGAAGAAAGGATGTCTGGAAGGACAAAGTGGTAAGTAATGTTTTTAGTTTTTATCTGAACCATAATCTTGATAAAAACTAATATAATTAATGCTTAATATCCAGGAAAACATCATAGGACATCTAGTGTCAAGGGAGGTGGTGAAGTATAAAAAATGCAACGACGAATACATTACCTACCTGTAGATGCTCCAACAAGGCCACATCAATCAAGCATAGTTTGACGTTCTCATCAACACCTTGACCACTACGCAAGTACAAAGTCAACCTAACTAATTAATGCTTTTGTTTTTTACTTATTTTAATGTTTACTAATTATGTGGTTTAATTTGTTATTTGTGTTGACTCGAAGAGGTGGCACTAACGAGGGCGAGGATGACAAGGGCAGTTAGGGTGGCGAGGACGACGAGGGCAGTTAGGGTGGCGAGGACGACGAGGGCAGCTAGTGTGACGATGAGAGTTACACAATCCCCTCACATTTTGAACGCTCGGTCAAGAGCCCTTGTACAACATAATCCCCTCACATTTTGAACGCCCAACCAAGAGCGCTTGTAATATTTCACGTATATTTTGGATGCGCGACCAAAAGGCCTTGTATGCATTTTGCGAACTCTCGATATCAATACAAAGAATTTTATCAAGAATTTTTTTTTAAGTTTCTTGTGTTTCAAAACCTGTATGATATTGTGAAATCGCAAATAATAAATAAATGTGATATTTAATATCCAAGGCATTAGGAGAAATATGAACCTTGCATGGGCCTTGTAAGGAATCCTAATTTTTAGGGATTAAGGCTAATGTTGTGTGGGGTTTATGGGGCAAGGGCATTGAAGAAGGTAGTTTTGAGTAGGCTTTTCTAGCCTTTTTTTTAGACAAATGTAGGATGTGGACCTATAGGGTTGCTTTCTCTCTCTAGCTTTTTTTAAAGTGAAGGAAGCATAGGGGTGTGTCCACATCAGCAATTCCGTGGGTCAAAAAGAGTCAAAATTTGACTTTTTTTAAAAAAAATCATTTTTATTTGTTTTTTACTTAAAACTCCCTCCCAACATATATACATACCCAAAAAAAATTGACCCATTTTTTAACCCACAAGCTTAGAAAGTCCATTTTTTCAAAAATCTTTTCCCCCAAAAAGTAATGAACATTTTGTTCTCTCCTCCTCCTCCCTCCTCCCTCCTCTCTCCCTCTCCCTCTCCTCTCCCTCTCTGCCCCTACCTTCCTCCTCCTCCCCAATCTCTCCCTCCCCTCCCTCCCTCCTTCTCTCCTCCCATCCTCCTCGGCCTCTCTACCCTTCCCCCTCTATCTTTTCATCATTTGCTTCCTCACGCAACAGCTTCCATGCTGCTCACGGACATCACAAATGGTTTGCTTCTACCACCACGTACTCCGCACACCAAAAGCATACATATTCGCTTACCCACGGCATTTGCACCGAAGACCACTAGTGAAGGTGATCAAAGGTCATCACAGGAACGTCGCACCGCTTGTGAGACCAATGTTGACATTTGGGTGGATGGCCATTTGTACCCTTACGATCCTATAAGCCGCTTCCATCCACCGTTTAATAGCCTTTCCACATTTCTTCAATTTCTTGGGAGGGGAGAAGCAGGCTTGTTAGGCTATTGCAAGCGGCTGTGTATGGGTGCAGGTGCTTCTTTGCATATGTGGATGCACGAATGTCAAGCTCTTCACCTCAAGACGACGGCATTACAAGAGAGTGTTGCCTCTTCGGAGAGGGTAGTTAAAAGTCTTGAACAACAAATGCAAGAAAAGGAGTCCCACATCCAGAAGCTTACCAACACCATCACATACTTGAAAGAAACACCCCTTGGTGCAAGGGAACGCAAACGCGCGTATTCATCCATTGAAACTCTTGCACATTCTAGAGGAGCACGCAAACGACGAGTTACAGCCACAAGGTGATTTGGTCTTTACTTGCATGCTGCATTCTTACTTCACACTATTTTCTAACATTTATGTTTATTTGTTGCTAGAAACTTCATCCAGGAGGCATGCGGTGGAACAAGCCAAGATAATCGAGTCAACCTTCTCACTAGTTGTCTCAATACCGAGGACGTTATTTCTATCTTACAATCACCTGGAGGTAAGCACATTAAGGATGCAGTCACCAAGGACCTTATTCGTAAATTAAAAAATGTGGTTAATGATGATGACGTTCAACAAGCTTTTGATGAGGCTGGAATCAGCACCAAAGCCTATCACGCTATTTTTCAACTCCTAAAGGATGCCCTCAAAGAACATGGCATTGTGGAAAACCTATTTCCCGTTCCTCACAAGGTCAAGCTCGCAAAGAAGGCCACAAACGAAGATGTGTTCTCCCGCATTGGGACATACCTACACATTGAGGACACAATGCCAACTTCCCTTTATGCTTCGTGCGCAACAAATACAAGGGGAAAAGGTAAGAAACAATCCATAAGACCTTCGAATAAGGGCTTTCCTTACATAATGTGGAACAATATTTTCGTGGATCTTAGAAGGCTTCAAGAAGCCATGCTTAGATTTTATGAGTTACCTGAAGAAGGTGACACACTTTACTTTTTTCTTTGGTATTATTCTTTTCATAGAAGCTAAAGTTTAAGGTCTTAGCACTATTTATTTTGTAGTGCTTGGCACAAAAGTCGCTTTTTTGCTGAAACTCGATGAGTGTCAAATAGTGAAAGGCCGAAGGTTAGAGAGGCTAAGTGTCACTCTAATGAAGGAGGCCCTTCTGCAAACCAAGCGAAGGGATTCAGTCGAGCCATATCCCACCCTATCTTTTAGCGTGCAATCTGAGAAAGACATTTGGTGGTTGGGTACTATTGAGGTTCCCAAAGAGACCAATGGAGTACTTTCGTGGATTTTTGAGAGAACTCCATGGATCACAGAAGTAATACACTCCCAAATTGTAGGTCAGAAGTTGGAGATTGAGGGCTTTGGTAGTTATGATGTGGAGTGGCACTTAGGTGGGGATTTGAAGACCATAAAGTGTTTGCTTGGCTGCAAACAAGGGGCTTCTTCTTTCATGCCTTGTCCATTTTGCACTCGAGGGTACAAACCTAATGGACAAAAATCACATAAGAGCATTGCAAAGGCCAGTTACATGCTTCCATGGCAAGGGCATGGAGAACAAGGGTTCGATTGTCATGATGTCGGAGATGAAGGTAGAGAATGGGAAGCGTCTATTCTGAGATGTCCCATGCTCAATGCCCCATACCGTGATCAAAAGGACCACACTTGGAATCCAATATTTTGATTTCCTCTATCGCATGTACATTTTTGTACATCACACGCATTCATGCGTATTTTTGGTAGGCTATTGAAGCTCCACATTGACTATGCTTTCACAATGAAACCGTTGGAAAAGTCCCAAGAAGCGATCGAAAGAGTGGAGGTACTCTTGAATTCCATTGGCTGTCACGGTGGAAATGTGTTACCATATACATGTGGTAGTGATGTGTGTGAACACACTAGGACCGCCGGGGCATTTTTTCCCTCTTTAGGAGGTTTTTTCCCCCGTGCATTGTATATACGCCCATCACTCTAGGGCTATCTATCTTTCCATTGCACACTAAGTAACATACTCTCTATTGTGTGCCTTGAGCTTCCTTCGTCTTCTCCAAGCTGTGTGTGTTTCTCTGCAACCCTAATTCCAACAATTGGTATCAGAGCAGGTCACGTCCTCCCGGGCTTAGTCGCCAGCTGCTCCAGCACACGCCTGCTCACTTTCTCCGATTTCAGTGAGCTTTGGCAAGCATTCGCAGGTCGACAAATATTTTGGGCGAGCTCGAAGAGCTCGGTCTGCTCAGAATTTTGATTTGGGCTCATTTCGCCCTCCGTTTCCACTACGGGCAGTACTGCACAGGTTATTTTGTCATTTTGTGCAGATTTTCTGTCAGTACCGTTTTCTGCATAACAGGTGCCTTATAGTCTTCTACGGTTTGTGCTATATAGCACAAGTTGTTCCCGCTCCATTTCTCCTATTTTCGGGCAGTTTTAACATCAGGTGCAGCATTTACCATGGCTGACAACAACAACACAGATGTGTTCAAGATGTTTGCTGCTGAGGACAGGTTGGATGGGGACAACTACCCTATGTGGGCTTATATGATGCAACACGTTCTTGTGTCAAAAGGTGTCTGGAACATTGTGCAGGGCATTGATGTACGTCCTGGTTCTGAAGATGTAGGCGATATTGAGGATGTTGCAGGTCTTGCTGCAAGGATTGCAGCTGTTAGAGTTGTTTTGCCTACATCAGAACAAGCTCGTTGGGATGTTAAGGATGCGCAGGCTCATGCATTGATTGCGTTGTCTGTGAAGCGCACCATTATTCCTCACATCCGTTCAGCAAAATCTGCAAAACAGGCTTGGGATATTCTAGCAGGTCTTTATGCAAGCCGCAATGAGGCTAAAATTGCTTTGCTACGTAAAGAGCTAGAGTCGAAGATTATGCATGAGGAAGATGATATGGACACTTTCCTTGCTAGTGTCAAGGATATCAATGAGCAACTCATTTCTGCAGGTGAAGTCATTTCTGACAGTTCCCTTGTGCAGACTGTTCTTGATGCCTTACCAGATTCCTACCAGACTTTTGCTAGTACTTGGAGACTGATGACCCAAGGAAATCCTGAAGTTGTCAAGTTTGATGCATTATGCACATTGCTGTTGCAAGAGTCACTTTCTAGAAAAAACAGGACTAGGCAGCGTGCAGTTGAACAGGCTTTTATTGCTTCTCAAAGAAAGGGTGGTAACAGTAATGCAGCCACTTCTTATGGTTCTGCTGCGAGTGGCAAAAATTCTGTTCCTAATGCTTCTGCTGGCAGCACTTCGTCTGGCAATTCTGGTGATAAGGGCAAAAAGAAGATGCGTTGCCATTATTGTAAAGCCAATGATCACTTGATCAAGTCGTGTCCTAAGTTGAAGGCCAAAGAGGCTAAGAAGAAAGAGGGTGGTTCCACTGCAAATGCTGGTTCCACTACAAATGCAGCCATTGTTGAGTCTTCTGTGAAAGGAGATTGTGATGCTGATGTTGATGCAGAATGGGCTTTTAGCGCAGAGTGCACATACAATCCTGCTGTCCATGATGCATGCTTGTCAGTTGCTGCAGATTCACATGTGTGGTATTTCGACAGTGGTGCTACAAAGCACATTACCTCACATCGTGAATTGTTTACCTCTCTCGAGTCTGTCCCTCATGGGAATTCAGTCACTTGTGCCAACAACGCCTCTTATCCAGTTCAGGGAGTTGGAAAGATTGTGCTCACTGCTGCTAATGGCAGTTCCTTCACACTTGTTGATGCACTTTATGTACATCGGATCAAGAAGAATCTCTTGTCTGTATCCGCACTTGCTAGACTTGGACTTGTAGTCAAATTTGTGGATGACAGATGTACAGTTCATGATCTCAGTTTTGGTGATGAAATTGTTGCATCTGGGCTTTTTTGCCGTGGGCTGTATAAGCTCACTTTGTATGACAAGTGTGGACAAAATTTTGCAAATGCTGTTGCAGATTCAAGGGCTATTTCAGATGCAAAACTTTGGCATGCACGTTTTGGTCATCTGAATTTTGCTAGTTTGCTGCGTTTGCAGAAATCTGATATGGTTGCTTCTTTGCCGCCTCTTGAAGCACCTATCAAACATGTTTGTGAAGGCTGTATTCTGGGTAAAATGCAGCGTTCTAAGTTTCCAAAGGATGGTTCAGTTAGGGCCACATGCAGGTTGCAGCTGGTGCATAGTGACGTTTGTGGGCCCATGCAAACTCCGTCCTTGGGCAATTACCTGTACTTCGTGACTTTCATTGATGATTACTCCAGGCATGCATGGGTATTTCCGCTTAAAGCAAAGTCCGAAGTTTTTATGTGCTTCAAACAATTTTTGGCTATGGCTGAAAATGTCTCAAAATGTACTATGGGCACCCTCCGTTCCGATCGAGGGGGGGAGTATATGTCTCATGAATTTAATGCATTTCTGGCTAGTCGTGGGATAAAACACCAATGTACAGTGCCTTATACACCTCATCAAAATGGTGTTGCTGAGAGGAAAAACAGGTCACTAACGGAAATGGCACGATGTATGGTCAAAAGTCAAGCTTTGCCGCATTCTTTTTGGTTTGAGGCCATCATGTGTGCCACTTATGTACTTAACAGGTGTCCTACGAAAGCTTTGCAGTCTATTACTCCATATGAAGCATGGCATGATAGAAAACCTTCTATTGAGCACATGCGTGTTTTTGGCTGTTTGGCATATGCTTTGGTGCCACAAGTGCAGCGCAGAAAATTGGATGATAAGGCTGTCAAATGTATTTTTGTTGGTTATAGTGCTGAAAGCAAAGGTTACAGGTTGTATCATCCGCAAACAAAACGTATTTTGGTTTCACGGGATGTAGTGTTTGTGGAAGATTCTGTTCAACCCTTGCTGTCATGTACTAGAGACAGTAATGTAAGCTCACAGGACATTTATGACACTTTGTTGCCTCTTTTCAGTGGTGGAAATACGAATGTAAGTTCCAATGAGGCAAATGTACAGCCTATGGGGGTTTCTGAAAATGTTTTAGAACAGCCTATTACTGATGCAGATGTACATGATGTACTTGATGAGGAAAGGGCTGAAAATGAGCAGGCTAAGGGTATGCCAAAATGGCAGGTGCACACTTTGCGTGACAGTAAATTGGATGCACCTTTATCTAGTCGTACTCGTTCAGGCTCTCGCCATGCATCTTATGCATCAGATTGTTATGCTTTGGCTGTGTCTAGTTTACATGATGTTGAGGAGCCTCTGTCTTTTGATGAAGCACAGAATTCAGAAAATTGGATTGCTGCCATGAAATCAGAATATGATGCACTTATAGAGAATGACACATGGACTTTATGTGATTTGCCTCCTGGCAAAAAGGCCATTGGTACGAAGTGGGTTTACAAGTTGAAACGCAATCCGGATGGTGAGATCGATCGCCATAAGGCTCGACTTGTTGCAAAGGGTTATGCACAACAAAAAGGCATAGATTATGAAGAGACTTTTTCTCCCACTTGTCGTATGACTACTGTGCGTTTTCTATGTGCATTGGCAGCTCATTTTGGTTGGGATGTACATCAATCAGACATTGTTACTGCTTTCTTGAATGGTGACATATTTGAGGAAGTTTATGTAACGTAGCCTCGCGGTTTTGTCATAAAAGGACAAGAGGACAAAGTGTGCAAATGTAAGAAGGCTTTGTATGGGTTGAAGCAATCTCCTCGTGCTTGGTATGAGAAAGCTGACACTCATTTGGTTAAACGAGGCTTTCGTAACAGTCCAACAGAAAGCACATTGTATGTAAAGCATGAGGATGATGTATTTCTCATTGTGGTTCTTTATGTTGATGATTTGCTGATCACTGGACCAAATGAGAGACATATTGCTGAATTTAAGGCTGATTTGAATGCTACTTTCAAGATGAAAGATTTGGGGCTGTTGCATCATTACTTGGGTATACAGTTTAAGCAGTGTGATGGTGGTATTGCCTTGTGTCAGAAAAGTTACATAGAGACATTGCTATGTAAGTTTGGACTTGAGGATTGCAAACCTATTGCCACTCCCATGGAAACAGGTTTGAAGTTGAGTCTACATGATGCTGGCGATCCTGCTGATGTCACTCTTTACCAAACTGCTATTGGCTGCCTCATTTATGTATGCAACACGAGGCCAGATATTCAGTTTGCAGTCTCGCAGGTCAGCAGATTTATGCATAGCCCAGGGTCTAAGCATTGGCAGGCTGTCAAGAGGATTTTCTGCTACCTTAGTGGCACTTTACATCTTGGCTTGTTTTATCCCAAGGGGGGATCATTGCCGCCAGACTTACATGCTTTTTCGGACTCAGATTGGGCTGGTTGTTTTGACACGCGAGTGTCCACAAGTGGTTTTTGTTTCATGCTTGGCAGTTCATGTATATCATGGTTGAGCAAGAAGCAACCTACTATGGCCACTTCGAGTTGTGAGGCTGAGTACAGGGTAGTCTTCACAGCTACGGTTGAGTGTGTATGGCTCAGACGCCTTATGGCTGACTTGGGTGTTGGACAGGACACTGCCAACACTATCTACACTGACAGTCAGAGCGCATTGGCAGTTGTGAGGAACCCAGTTTTTCATGCTCGCACAAAGCACATTGAGGTGCATTACCACTATGTCAGGGAGAGGCTCTCAGCAGGAGAGATCAGCTTGGCTTATGTGCCAACACAGGACAACCTTGCAGATATTTTCACAAAGGCATTGTCTCGTGAGAAGCTTGAAGCTTTCCGCAAAGCTTTGGGCTTACTCCCCTTTGTGGACTGATCCTGTCCTCAGGGCATGGCACTTCCCTTTACTCATGTGCCAGCTCTCGTTCACCGCATCACTCCAGGGGGGATTTGTTACCATATACATGTGGTAGTGATGTGTGTGAACACACTAGGACCGCCGGGGCATTTTTTCCCTCTTTAGGAGGTTTTTTCCCCCGTGCATTGTATATACGCCCATCACTCTAGGGCTATCTATCTTTCCATTGCACACTAAGTAACATACTCTCTATTGTGTGCCTTGAGCTTCCTTCGTCTTCTCCAAGCTGTGTGTGTTTCTCTGCAACCCTAATTCCAACAAAATGTGTCTATAGTTGCTGCAAAGAACACAGGGGAGGCCCATGAAATTGCTCAACAAGTGTCAATGAGTGGACAAAAAGCTAGACACTTTTTGAAGAAAGTTTCCCAAGGAAAGCCAAGTCGATAGGATGCTCAAAACAGCTCCAACCAGCAGGCAGGTAACCTTTGGGAGCTTTGGAAGGAGTTATGCAAAGCTACTACTGACAATGATTCAAATGGCGAGCTTGCAAACAAGCGCAAGGAAGTTTAGGCCCATTTTGATAAAATGGTCAAGCTTATGAGCCTTAACAGCACAACAGAAGAACAACGGCAATCATTTCAAGAAGCTTTGGCGGATTTTAACAAGGTCTTCACCCTTTCCTTGGGTGAAAATAACATCACACATTACATGGTAAGTCATTCATGGTGTATTCATTACAAGGGATTGTTTTTATTTACTAATGTGGATCGTTTGCTCATGTGAACAGCATATCTTGTTAGCGCATGGTGCATTTTTTATGCACAAGTATGGATCGCTTGAAATTTTTAGCACTCAAGGCATGGAGAAGTCCCATTATCGAGCAAGGGGAGTGTACTTTAAAAATACTCGACATGGTGGTGGAATGGTGCAATCCAATTATTTGGAGGAGATGTTCAACTGGTTTTTTCGCACAACATTTTCTCGTAAGCTCACAATGGAGCGTGCGCGACAATCCAAGATTGCTATTGAAGTGTGCAAATGGAGTCTTCAAGAGCATAGCAACAAGTGGAAAATGTCGCAAGGTCCCACCAAGCATGCTGCATGGCGACGATGCAGAGTGCGACAAGGATCAAAGTGGATACTGCGTGAGTCACTAAACGTGAACGCAGGGTCCAACTCTTAGCGACATGTTTATTTAAAAAATAATACTTCTTTTAAAAAAATTAGTGTGAACAGGGCCCTTTTTAAATGGGCCCTTATAAATATTGCATGATCTCATAAATCACTCATTTCTTAAGAACAGGTTAGCTCTTACCAACTAAATGGCGCGCACCAAACAAACCGCGAAAGAGCATCCGCTTGCCAACAAAAACACCCTCCAAGGATGTGAGAAGCCGTCATGGCTTAAAGGCACAAGAAAACGGCCACGAACACCTGGCCGTTCCAGGAACTCTTCTGGTAGTAGGGAACGAGATTCATCAAGGACTGTTGAATCTCCACCTCCTCAAGATATAACACCTAGAAAGATAATGAAGCAACGTGCCCAACGTTGGAGAGAAGCAGAGGGCCAGCAAACATCAGAGTCCGATAGGGAGCAGCCGTCGCACCCCTAATCACAAGCAGGACCATCCAGGACTCGGGTGGTCAATACAGACACCGAATCAGAAAGTGAGCCACCATGGCTGCGAGAAAAAATACCGTGCACACACCGGGTGGCCGTTGGGGGGAAGACATTGCCTCAAGGCAAGGGAGCTCTCCCCACACGACAAGATCGGCAACCAAGGGAAGAGGAAGAATCAGAACAGGCTGCAAAACCAGCCCCTAAGCATGTAAACAGACGCAAGTCTAAGTTTTTCAAGAAGCCTTCACGCCGCCCGCCAGCAAATGTGCAAGTACCCCCAAGACAACCGCAGCGGCGCCGAAAAATAGCAAGGGCATTTGCAGAAATCCGCCACTACCAGAAGACGACGGAGCTCTTGATTCGACGCGCCCCCTTTGCTCGCACTGTAAAGGAAGTGCTTCAAAGCTATGGAAATCAGTATAGAATGCAAGCAATACCGCTAGAGGCTATTCAAGAAGCTGCAGAGGCCCACATCATTTCAGTGTTGGAAGATACCAACCTATGTGCCATTCATGCAAAGCGAGTGACAATACAGCGAAAAGATATGCAGCTTGCACGACGATTGCGACGAGACTTCGAGCATTAGCCGAAGTTACCCCTCTTTTTGTATTGCACACCCTTATCTTTGTAATGATTTGACTTTCCAATGACAATATGATCAACAGTTGTGTCTACTCTGTCTATTATCTTTGTAATTTCAAGTTCTGTATGTAATTGCAGTCAATTTCAGTAAATTTGTGCATTTTAAGTACCCTTAGGGGTAGATAAGCCTACAAGGGGCAGAAAAAGGCCTGGCCACAAGGGCGCGCAAATGGCCCATCCAAAACTGATGGATGGGCCATTTGCACACCCTTGTGGCTAGGCCTTTTTCTGCCCCTTGTAGGCTTATCTACCCCCAAGGGTACTTAAAATAACCAAATTTACTAAAACCTATTGGTTTTGCATCAATATTTTATATGGATCCTTATGGACACCTTTTTTTGGTCATTTCAAGCTTTGAATTCCTTATAGGATATCAAAACAAATAACATATTGTGAAACCAAGTGTCCAATGTAATTTGACTTTTTGGTGCAAGGGTGTAGTAGGTAGAGCTAAAGCAAGTGATAGTTTGCTGGAAACTTCATTTCATAATTGATTTGAGCTTTTCTAGTGTCCTTGAGTGTGAACATATACTGGAATTGCCATAAAAAGGTTGCATTTAAATGAATGATGCAAAACCAATCCATTGCAATAAATTTGTGCTTTTTAAGTACCCTAGGGGGTAGATTGGCCTATAAGGGGCAAAAAAATGCCTGGCCACAAGGGCGCGCAAATGGCCCATCCAAAACTGATGGATGGGCCATTTGCGCGCCCTTGTGGTTAGGCATTTTTTGCCCCTTATAGGCTAATCTAACCCCCTAGGGTACTTAAAAATCAAAATTATACTCAAATTGACTGCAATTACATACCTTGAAATAACAAAGTCAAAAAACAATTCATATCACCAATTGAAACAATTTTCAAGATTGACAAATCAGATTGAAAAGAATTTGCAATATAGAGAGACAATTTCAAATATTTTTTATTCCTTCTAGCACGGTGATTTTACATCATGTATCTGAGGAGTTCAGAATTTTTTTGACCATTTCCTGGCGCCTATTTTGCGCGTAAGGCAACTCCCCAGTCAAGAGGGACTGCGCTATGGTTTTTGGGTCAGTTGAGCCAATGGAAGCATGTATCTCTATCTGGGCAAGCACTTTACCACGAAAGCCAGTGCCAAACGCTGTGCATACAAGGGATCTACGCACTAGGAACACTTGATGCGCAGTTTGAGCAATGGTACTCAAACACAAAAACTTGCTCAAAGCTCTTAACGACCAAGTCATAAAATGGGCTTGGGGATTAAATTCATTATGGATAATGGCCACATCGCCAGGGGGGAGTTGTCCAAGGTAATGCGCAAGGGAAGCTTGAGGTCCAAATCCCGTCCGCTTGCCACCGGTCCTTGCAGCAAAATCATCAACCTCCACAACATCCTGTCATAAACCGATGAAGGTTGAGAAAAAAGACAACGAAGGATAAAATAGTAACATGAAAATTAGGATACAATTTACCTCCTGCTCCTTGTCGTCCTCCTCCCTGTTGCCCTTTGCATCCAAGTCAATTCTCCCATGCACCACAGATACAAGCTTTGGATCATCAGATGGGAGGTTGCATAATGGCATAGGCATCCTAGCAGCCTCAACCTTGGCTTGCGTGGCTTGGAAATATTCATCAGCCACGTGCAACTGCTCTGCTGCCAGGACCTCCGCACATACAACTGCAATAGTGTTAGCAACAGAGTCCCCATCTGGAAAGAGCTTGCTTTCTAGGGCATCTGATGTATTGTCTAAGGGACATTTGCTGCTGTTGCATAGCACGCTCAAGCATTCATCCATGCGCATGCCAAATGCTTTTTCCAAATCATGCAGGAACACAAACTCCTCCCCATCCACTAACACTGAGGAGAAGCGGCTAATTTCTACCTCTGGGATAGCCACATCCATCAGTGGTAGTGGCACTGGAGTGTCACTAGGGCCAGCCGCAACTATGGATTTCTCAACCACTTCCTCAAGACCCCTAGGGTACTCGAGCTGGTGTGCTTTTCCTTCCACTGCAGGGTTCATGGGGATAACCTGCTGCTCCTTGGTGTCCTTGATAAAGGACCCAACTTGAAGGTGTGGTAAGCGGAGCTCCTCCAAATCAGGTTCCTCGCTCACCAAGAAGATAAATGTTGCGAGCCGAGAAAGGTACTCCACCCCCAACTTGCGCTTCTTGAGCGTTGACACCCTAGGGGCTTGCTCTTCCAAGTAATGGCCTGCATTGGTTGCAATTTCTTGGAATTGTTGCAACCGCTTGGAGAATGGGCGATCACCTTTGTGTATATAGCGCAAAAGATCACAAGGCACCCAGATCCCTGCATGTGGGGGGATAGATACAGAATATTTTATGATGTGCTCCTCCATGAACGCAGAAATCTCCTCAAATGCATCCATGTGAAGGGCAACTGTGGCGTCAAGGTCAGGGAGACGAGTAAAAAAGGTGTGGAGGTCCAACTTCCCTTTGTATTTGGTGTCCTCGAGGAAGAGGATGAACCGTGACAAAGGGGTGGATGTGGGTACAGATGTAGAGGCTGTGGCAGCATCCATGTTTAGCCTGGGGTGTAGATAGAGAGTGGAGGAGCTCAAGAGTTGCAAAAGTGAAAATAGTGAATGAGTTAGGTGGCCCCCCTTTTATAATGTACCCTTTTTTTAAGACATTAAAAAAAAAAGGCACTTTCACCAAAAAATGATTTCTCATCCCAATGCAAAAAATTATATTCAAAGGCATGATTTGCCGAAGCAAATCATGTTGATTACAGCGGGGATCAATATGAAAATTGCAAGAGTTACAAAGTTATAAGATCGATAGCATAGCTCCATCTATCCCCCAGTCCTCCTCGACCTTCAATTTTTCTTCCATTCTCTTCCCAATCTGCGGACATTCATTACAATAAGCATCTAATGATCGACAAACCATGATGTATTGAAAATGTGGTGGAAGGATTCTCACCTTGTGACCTTGTAAACGAAATTGTGCTTGTTGAAGGGCCTCAAAACCCATAATAACCAAATGTTCTCGAACATTACTGAGAGTCCAATGCTTGTTCACTTGGACTGCCTCCAAAGCATCGTTGGGCATCTTCACTGCAATGTCAAAGCTTGCAATAGCTCCGTCTACACTCTGTAAGGGATTCCACACTCCAAGCTTGCACATCCAACGATCATAGTGAAATCGTATGTACAAGGAGGTGCGGGATTTCAAATAGCGCATTCCAATACCTGAAGCTCCAACCTTACAACGGTACCGGTCCCCGTTGTGCATGCCCTCCACAAAACCCCAGTCCTCTTCTAAAAGCCTTCCTAATTCCTCGTAATGCGCATCTTTACATACAAGCATTGTGGTAGTCTCCACAAATCCAAACTCTTTAAAAATGTGCACAAAACAATGAATATGCAAACACCAGCTCAAGCCCACAGACCTAGAAGCTTTAGAGTATTTCAAAGAGTTTTGGACATCCATTATCATCTTTTGCTTGAAAGATGCTACCGACCAGAAATCTGGGACCGGCCACTCCATACTTAATAAGGAAGTTACTTTGATGGGTTCAAGCGTTCCAAATGCTTGTGTAGAAGTAGGGACAATATAGGAGTGAGAATAGAAGAAAATCCTTCTTTGAACCAGTTTGGTTGGGCAAAGATGCGGGAACATTATTGCTCCAATATCCGCATGTATAGCATTGAATGTGCCGGAGAGACTATGTAGTGGCTGTTCCTCCACCAACGTGGATGGAAATATGACTATAAATGCATGACAAATGTTAAGTATGAATCCATAATAACATTACACTGTGATTTCACACCTAGCTTTGTATTCTCAAAACATGTACTTACAATGTGTTGGAAATCGAGGTGGTTGTTGCAAGTGCATGGTTGACATTGAGAAAACATGTTGCACAATGGCTATGGTCCCCTTGTCTTTGCGGTTCTTGAAGCCAAGGAGATTTTCTTTCCAATGAAGATCCAAGTTTGCACGATTCCGCACACGATGAGGGCCAACAACAGATGGTTGCATGTATATCCCATTAGGGGAATTTTGAGGTCATTTTTGTGCCTTTTAGCGTGTAGAGAGAGAGTGTTCTCAACCAATGGTTGAAGAGATTCCGTTACGGAACCTCTATTTTTGTAAACTCACAAAAAAAGCAAATAGTCTATCTTTACCGCAACTTTGAGCTGGTAAATAGCAATGTAAACAAGTAAAAGTGCAAAGGCATTTAATAGCTGTCGCTTTTAGAAAGATGTACTTCTCATATTATATTATTTTCATTTTGCACGTTGCCATCATAAAACAACGTTTGGATTATATCTCATGATCTTTTCCAGTTTTGAACCGTTTTTTGCACATTCTGCTTATTCTTCTCTTGAACTTAGACTAGACTTCTCTGCTCATTTCTTTTTTCACCATGGAATCTTCATCACGATCAAAACGACCAAGAACTTCCATTGAAGCCATTATCACTTACAACACGACTGATCAAAATGGACAGAGTAGAATTTCTATATTCATGCCCATTGTAGTTTCTATAGACTTGTTCTCTAATGCTGAAGTCAGAAAATCTAGAACAATGTTTTCAGTGAAGACTTTAGACTCAGCAAATGTACTTGAATTTGTGGATGAGGGTTGGAACACCAAAACAGTGAATGGAATCACTTGTTATGTGCAAGCTGGCTCAATTTCTTGCAAATACATGATAGGGACACAAAACTTCATTATGTCATTTTATTACTGAAGATGGCACTATGTTGGTGGTCAGCTAACTCCACTTGATCAAGACATGGAGGACTTCATTGACAGCCCAATAGAAGACATTGATATATGGGTAAACAATGAGCAGCTGTCAATTGTAAAGATAAGAGGCATGTGTAGCTTACAACAATTGAGATTGGACCTGCAAAATGATGAAATTGAACTGCCCACAACATTCTGCTTTCAAGTAAATGGTAGAAAGGTAACTATTATGCCTAAAAGTCTCTTGTTCTCTTATTGGTTCTTTATTTAACTTTGACTGTTTTTGTAGGTATGAAAAAGGAATGAAAACAGGCTACAGTGCAAGGACATCTTTGATGGCATTGTACATTTGGTGCCTTAAACATCCTTCAAGGAAATTTTGTAACACATGCCCTGCGAGGATCTTATTTTGTATCACATGACCTACAAGGATCTTATTTTGTATCACATGATTTAAAAGGATCTTTATTTTGTTATTGAAATGCAACTTTTTCAAACATCCAATGATTTGATTTTGTAACAGAGTCTTAAAACAAGTATTCAATTTCAAATATTTGCACTTACATACAAGGGTCCATACAAGGGCCAATTGGTTACAAGTGGGCTATAGAATAGACAATTGGATACAATAGAGAACTGAGAAGCTTGATACAAGTGGGCTACAATAAGCTAGAATAGTTTTTTGGCAAGAGTTTTCCTGTCCCTAGGGGACTTCCTTAATGGGGTTGGTGCTTTTGCAGGAGATTTTCTTTTTGAAGTGGGCTCTTTTGTCCTGGGAGATTTTCTTTTTGAAGTGGGCTTGACTGGAGGGCTTGAAGGCTGCTTCCTCTTTCTCTTATCATCCATCTCTTCACTTGCCTTTTCCTGCTCACCACTCTCTTCTTCATCTTCCAGCTTTGCTTTCCCCTTCTCTTCAACATCATCATCTTCAAATAACTCTTGCAGTTCTCCATTTGCTTCAATCATATACTTGATAATCCTTGCTCTTGTCAACCATAGCACTCTCTGTTGATCTATACAAGGCAATAGAAAGCAAGTTTTAGGAACAATAAAATGAGAAAAAATACAATTGGCAAATATGAAATATGCTATACTTCTATATCCTGATTGTCATTGCAGTATATGAAGTCCAAGAGGAGCTTGGAATTTGTCAATACCCTCCATCCACATGAATGGCTTTCAGGCTGGATTGGAACCTGCAATTCATTACATGTATTTTTGGGAAAAAATCTTTGAGGATAATCCATTGAAGTGAACAAAGCATAAAGAATTCCAACCTTCACCACTACAAAATGGATGTCATTGAGAATCTATAAATCTTATAGTAGCACTATCCAAAATTCTTTATAAATGAGGTTCTACTTTACTAAAAGTATGTGCTTATGGTTTACAAAATGTGTCTGCTGCTATACTTACAATTTTTCTTGACCATGTACTCCAGCAAGAGAATTGACAAAGTAGCATTTTCTTTTCACAATATCAATTGCAATTAAACTCCAATGTGAGCTATAAAAACAAGCCTCAGTTAGCCTTCTAACGTGAATTAGCAATTTCTCTTCACAAGGTGTAGGTAGAAAACTTACCTCTCATGATAAGGAATCAAGAAAAATTCACAGATTTCCAAGTCCACATGAGTCAACCACTTTGTGAGCTCTCTAATGTTTGTCTCTGTCGTGAGAAATTGGGAGATAGCAGGGTCTAAAATCTCCACCTTTTGTTGAAGGTCTGGCTCATATGAATGCATCATTAACCTGGTAAAGAGTTCTTGTTATATAAAGAGTTCTTGCTATAAACAAAAATACAGAGGAAAACAAAAACAACCTAAGGCATGTGATAAGGAGTGGAGAATTCATCTCCTTGGTCCAGTCCTTGAGAATTTCCAAGGTCTCAGAGTCAAGTGAATTGTAATCCTCCCTAGGATCCTCCCCACTGAATAGAGTGACAACAAAACCAGTAGGATTGACACTCCTCAAGAGGGACACTGGCTGAGGTTCCAACAGGTCAAGCTCCTTTCTCTCTGCAATTTCCTTGTCTTACTTGGCTCTCTTTTTCCTTTCCTTTTCCTCTTCTTCAGTAATATCAAAAACTCCTACTTCAGGCTCCTTGGGCTTCCTCCATGGAGGAATGTTGAGAATATTGAATGCCTTTATATCATGCATAGGGACAGGATCCAAAATTTTTGAAAACCTATATGTCAGCCTCCTTAGAGTGATCATGTCTTTGTCCATCATGTCTTTGTCACTCTTATGTCAGCCTCCTAAGAGTGATCATGTCTTTGTCTTTGAAAACCTATGGGCATGAGCTGCACAAATATAGGCATCTTGGAAAATCTCAATCATAAAGTCCTCAGAAGCCTCCTGGATACATGCCAATGCAGTACTAGTCCACCTCATGGAAATCTTATACTCCTCTACAACTTGTCTGCACAGTCTCTGGAAGGGCAGTTTGGGAATTGCAAGATTGATGGCCTTTATGGCCTTCCTTATCTCTCTTAGACATTTGACCCCCTGCTTGAACTTTCTCTTTGTAAGGAGAGGCTTAAGCTGCACAGGCTTGGAAGCTTTCCTCTGATGTGTATCTTTCCTTTTGCTTGTTTTAGGGTCGGGTAGAGAAGAATCCTTCCTCTGAGATTTGGTCTTCTTTGTGCCAGCAGAGGTTGGTTTGCCAGGATCTTTAGAAGTGGATGGTTGGTTTGGTAAAGTACTAGCTCATGCTTTGCTAGGCTTAGGAATCTCTTCTTCATCTTTGGATAGAGGCTCATCAACTTTCCTTGCAGTCTTCTTGGTCCTTGCCATCTTCAAAAGGAATAGGAATGATTGTTGCACAACAAACAACAAACATTTTTTTCCTATTATGACACCCCGTGCGGGATAACCATAGCATTGGAAGTTTCCACCTTCCAAGCGGCTCGCGACCGAGTGACACCCCGTAGGCGAAATAGCAAAGCGAGGAAAAAGTTCACACATACAAAGATCGCGCACGGGGTGACGATTGTTTTTTTTGGTCCTTGCCATCTTCAAAAGGAATAGGAATGATTGTTGCACAACAAACAACAAACATTAGTAACAAACAACAAACATTTTTTTCCTATTATGACACCCCGTGCAGGATAACCATAGCATTGGAAGTTTTCACCTTCCAAGCGGCTCGCGACCGAGTGCACCCCGTAGGCGAAATAGCAAAGCGAGGAAAAAGTTCACACATACAAAGATCGCGCACGGGGTGACGGGGTGACAATTGTTCCAAGTGCGGGTAAAATTGGGTTGTGAAAGCGCCGCAAGAATCGGATAATAGCGCAGCAAGAATCGGGAAAAATTGGGCAAGAATGTGCTCAATTTGAGTGCTTCTCGGGCTTGTATAGGGCGCTATGCGCAACTCCCTAGGTGCACAACTCCCTAGGCGCATACTAGCCGTTGGGCACAAACTTAGAGGCGGAAACCGCTTGGCACACCCCCCGAGGCGGCATTTTTGGCCATATAAACAACCTACCCAACCCACTTTTCCGCTCATTGTCCTTCACAAGGCTAGAAATAAAGCCTCCAAGCGACACCCCGTGACACCCCGTGCGCGAATTTTGAAGGTGTCGACCGCTTACCCAGTGACACGCCGTAAGCGAATTTATTGAGTGCCAACTCTCTCCTCACCCTCACAACTCGCATAGCAAGTGACACAATTTGTTGTAATTCTTTCTTGCTTGCTTAGATTTACAACTTGCATACTTGTTTGTAAACCATTATTAGTTTTTTGCATTATTAAGGAAGGGTAGTTTATTGATATATTTTAGTCATAGAAGAAATATATTTCTTAATGTCATGTCTACTTCTTAATGTCTTGATGGACTTCTCTTTTCTCTTTCTCAGACATTTGTGGATTGTCATAATGGATACAGAGGATATGCAAGAGACCGCTGATGAGAGGCTGATGTCTTTTCTTTACAAAGTTAATGAACTTGCAAGATTTCAAAGTGTCAAAGAGATTTTTAATGATGCCTTTGAGCTTCAACTACTTGTGGATGGCTTCTCCACACAAATTAGTGAATTGATAGAGATATATACAGCATTGACCAAAGATCACAGGCTTGATAATCTTGTTCATTTTCTTGATATATGCAACGCAGGTAGCTTGGCAAGGACAGGTATTGCAAAGAAGTGTTCAAGCCTTCATCCAGACTGGAAAAAGATCATAAAGCCTTGCAAATTTCATGGTAATATGCATTGCCAGTTGGTAGAGTATGACCTTGGACTTATCATTTTCTTCAGTGTACTCCCAACACCAGAGGGCAAACAGATTCCAAAGCTGAGGAGGACCAGGAGGAAGAGGAGGGAGATGGAGTTCCATGAAGAGGAAGAGAAACTACAAAGCATTGAGATGCTGGACATTGTAAAATTTAAAGCAGAAAACATCACTAAAGTGGAGAATGTTGACATTGAGGATGAAGATGTTGATCCTTTGCATTGCACAACAACATTTTCCACATACAAAGTTAACAAAAAGGAATATGTTTTGTTGAATGACATTCAGCATCTTTTTGATCTAAGGGAAGTTTTGGCTGAGTGGGGATGTAATGACAGGATTCATTGATTACTCTTCTTGCCCCTTAGCAGTCTTGGACATAGAGGCAGAAAATTTTATTGACAGCTCAAGTGTTGGAAAGCTTGTGCAGGACATTGTTCTGAGATATGAGCAACAGGGTGTACGTTTTGAAGAGGAGTTCAATGAGATCCAAAAAAGGCTTAAAATAGAGCATATGGGAGAGGAAAAGACCAGAGATTATGAAGTAAGGGCAACTAGATCCATTGATATATGGGAACCTGCCTTTTTTGAGGAGGATGAGTCTCCTAAGGTATGTTTATGACCATTTTTCTTTGTCTAATTAATGTGCCAAACAATTAACCAAGACATATTTTTGCAGATTGAAATACTGGACACAGGCAAATTCCTTGGCAGGGGAAAGGGTTCCAGACCATTAAATTTAGGAAGGAACCAGAGCTTGGGACACTTTATTGGGAAGCTCAACAAAGAGACTGTCATTATATTCCATAACAAGTTTACAAGAGAACCATTGCTGCCAATGCTTGCAATTAAAGCACTTGCAAAGGTTGTTGGTTCATATCAGCTTCCTCCAGGGTTAGAGAAGTTAATATTGGTGGAAAAGGAGGAAGCCATCAGAATTTTTGGATTCTTCCCTGGACTTATTGGTTCTAGAGCTAGTTATTTTGCCACAATGGCATCCTATGTGCTTGCCCACATCCTATGGGACCTCATTTCTTGATGTACCTTCAAGACCATGATCTTTGATGGCATTGTGGAGAGCTTTCCACTGGTTATACTTCACATTGGATGAACCCTTCTTGGCATTTACCTTTGCTAGTTTGCCATGAAACCCTAGGAAAGCTCTGGCCTTCACACCACCAACAAAGACCTTTCTAGGCACATTGTTTCCATTTGAAGATCTCTTCAGGTCTGCTTCAATCTTAACCTTATTGATAAAACCCTTTCAATACATTTCATTGCAGCATCTCTAGCTGCTTTTGGCTGTAACTTCCAGGCAAACCCCACATACAGATGTACAATTTTCTCCACAATTCTGCAAAGAGCATGCAGAGTGCATATGTGGACATTAGCAAGTTGAATATTTAAAACTGCTTTGAAGTTTGGATCTTGAGTATGCCTATTTGGTGCTTTGTTCCAATTTGCAGGATTACATTCTTTTGTTGATGCCATACAATACAGACAAGGGCTCTTTGCCATAGCTCCTTTGGAGACATTGTACATACATTTAAGGGTTTTAAGGTCTCCTCCCATATGCAATTCCACCCTGTAACTTCCAAACCCTTCAACTTCAAGCTCTTCCCCTAATTCTTGTGCATTAATGACTTCGGGTATTGTTGTTTGATGGAAAACCCAATCCAGAACATCAAAGTCTTCACTCTCTACTTCAAAAGCACCTAGCCACCAAACATTCTTCTTCGATTGCATGCTGAAGTACTTGGTATCCTTCGGTTTCAATGCTCTGTTCATTAAAGTTATGGAAATCCTCTCAATTTTTCTGTTCTTAACAATCTCGCATTCATCAAGCTTTATCACAAAACTGACAACACCATTTGCTTCTGTATGCTCCAGCTCATAGAATCTGATCATTTCCTTCTGAAGTGTCTTCAAGTCAAGGAAAATATTATTGAACTCATCAAATTGAAGATCCCTCTTTTTACCATGATAGGTACCATGAATGTGGTGAGGCTCACCCAACATCTCCATTATCCTCTCATTGATCTTTTTCCTTGCCTGCTGCACAATGGATGGCTTTGGAAGCAAAGAGGACCTGACTTTACATTGCTTTAACCTTGAGTTCACATTTCTAAACAGCTTGCTATAACCATCTCTGCTAATGCCTACCTTATCCATAGTATATTGCATATCCTCCTTGTCCAAGCAAGAGCTCTACAAAAATCCCTCAATGCACTGCTCCTTTGCCTTGTTAAACTTCTTCTCTGTGAAAATCTTTTTGGCAACCTTGGGAGGTAAAACATCACAATAATGTTTAGCTGCCATTTCCATGTTTGATGAAGAGTTTGGTTGTAGCAAAGTCCTAAATCAAAAGGTACAAAATTAACTGATTATTGATCTTGTCCAAATGACACCAACAAAATAAACAAACAGTGATCAACTAAATTAAATCATTTAGTAAAGAACAGCTGCAATAGGGTCTTAATAACAACCTAACAAAAAGATTAACAACCTAACAAAGAAAAGTAACCTACGCATATTAACAAAGAAAAGTAACCTAAGCATATTAACAAAGAATAGTAGCAACTTAACAATATAAAATAAGCATATATACCTTGCTGCTCTGATTCTCCTGCTGCAACCTCCTCCACCACGTCTCAAGGCTTCAATGTTCTTTGACTTCTTTTCTCTTTGTCTGTTTCCTAACATTGTATTCTTTCTTTTAGCTTGTTTGAGCTGAGTTTGTAGCTTTTCATTGCTCTCTTTACATTCCTCAAGCTGTTGTTTAAGAGTATTTATCATTTGTTTGGCCAAATGATCTTCTAACTTAAGAATATCTCTCTCTACTGCAAGACTCTGTGTATAACCCAGCAACCCTCTTTGACCATCACCCACAAATTTTATCAAAGATGAACAATTTGATAATGGGGGAGTGCTCTTTGTCATTGGGTCCACTGGATACAATCTTTCATCAGTCCAGAGATCAATGTGTTTTTTTTAATCTTGCCGCATTGCTTCAAATATGGACGAGGACACCTCTGCACATTTGTTTCTCTTGCGCACTAGACAATATTCTTCATTTAGCTCAATGTGTAGATGGTATAAGCTTCTCTTCTCCATGGAAGTCTATTAACAGTATTTGTTAGAGATAGTACTATAGAGAAAAGCTCTGCAGATACGAGGAAGAAGACGACACAGAAAAGGTTTGTTTCAGCAAGTGAAATTTTGAATTTTTGGCCAGAACTGACGTTTTCGTTAGTTTTGGAGGGAGTATTTTTTAGAATACTAAAGATCCTAGAAAGATTTGACAATGACATGTTTCCGCGGAGGTAAAAAGGACGCAAACTCACCTTTTTACAAAAATTTCACTATTTTTTAAATAAAGTATATATTCTCTCTCTACATATTCTTACAGGGCACAAAGTGACCTCAAAATTCCCCTAATGAAGCACCTTTGGTGAACTCTTGTGGCACCCACTCATCATCTACACCTCTAGTGTTGTGGCATGCAAGTGCTGTGACCTCATCCTTTGGTCGCCTTTGCGAAGTAGAGTTGGCCATGGTTGAGCAAAGCAAACTAGGAGGAGGAGAAGAACCTTGCTTGTTGCTACAATGTAGGTGTGATAAAGTGATATGAGAAAATGGTCAACCCTTGTGGCAATGGGAGGAGAAGGTGGACAACCCTTGCTTGGTGTGGCACTGGGAGGAGAAGTTGGATAAGCCTTGCTTGGTGTGGCAATGGAAGGTGGTAGGGGAGGAGAGAGGAGCTTCCTTGCTGCAGCAACGGAGATGGTGTAAAGAGAGAGAGAGTGTTGGAGTAGAGGATGAGTGTGATGGTTGCAACCAAGGAGGGGTTGGAAAAGGGGTTCTAGAGAGAGAAAATCCCTTTTTGCCTAATAACTAATTTTGGGGGAGCTCTGGATAGCAAAAAAAGATTTTTTAAAAGTTTTTAAAAAATTTTGAATTTTAGGGTTTTTGGATGCACGTTTTGACTTTTTGAGATCAAAAAATGCTTTTTTGACCATAAAATAGTTTTAGGGAGGTTTTCAGAAGATGAAATTTGAGTTTTGAAATTTTTGAAAAATTTCAAATTTTTTGGATTTTTTCAAAACCGGATCAAAAAGGAGGGAAGTTGGAGGTTCCATATGGCCCCCCCCCCCCCCCCCCCCCCCACCCCACCTTCTCACTAGGTAAGAGTCCATTTAAAAAGTGTAAGACTACTTTGTCCCCCTACATTTTTGAGGGCATAGAGTGTGTCCACCACCCTCTTCTCATTGGCTGGCCTCTAATTAACCTTAATCCCAAAGGGCCCCTAGAGGGTTCATATTTTTCCTAATGAATCTTTGGAAGATGCAAAGTCTTTACATATGGGGACTTGAATCATCCGAGATCCTTGGATACTTTTTTAATAAATTTAGTGGAGGGTATAAACTGGCTCTCACAGTGAGTATACACGCGACAATCAACGTGACAACTATTGAACGCATACCTACACTGATACCCTCAAGCATTGCTGTGAGCTGGACAACCGTGCTACTAGTTGTGGTGATACCCATGTGCCCAATCCTTTCTCTCTCTTGAAATGCTTGTTGATGCACGGATATTCCACAGTCATTCAACCCCCTTTCTTATAGTGGGTATTGTAAACATACCCTAAGTGAGCCACTTGATGCTGCACATGTGGGTTTATGGCATGTTGCAATGTGGCACTCCCTTCTCGACTAGCCTCCAAGGCCCCCAAAAACTTCAAAAAACTAGCCCTTTATTCCACTTGTTTTCCACCATTTTTCATTTGTTGTAAAGTGGACCATTGCACAAACCATAAAATCCAATTGAAGCCCTTGCTAACTGACTTCAAATTGTGCACAGCTTGTTGCATTTGGAGACAAGGAAAAAACATATGTGAAAACCCTCTTGCCAAGTGCCCTAGAATTCAACTTGGCCTATCTTGCTGCCTGAGACTCCAATCAATGACCCATTGAATTCTATAAACTCCACATGATGTGCACTATCTTTTTGAACCTAACTAAGGATAGCAGAATACTAGATGGCATGCATATCAATGCGATCAAGTTAGCCCATAATTGGCATCTTGCAAATCTTCCATTGGCCATATCTGTCACATTTGAGACCCGATTGATGATCCAAAAAGACCAGCATGGTCCACAACTCTGGCACTGCAACCCTGCTCACTCCCCGAGGAGGTCACCTAATAAAAATGTAACCTATCACGTGAGTTCAACAGAAGGGTATTTAAAGTTCTTGAAACTTACATAAATATATATATAGAAGGGCATTATTTTTTCAAATTTTAAAAAAACTTACAGATTTTAAAAGAAAAGGGTACATTATATTCCTAACAAATTTCACAGATAAGGGGTTTTACAAACATGTCTTGAACGCACGTGATATGGTAGTTTTACACATAGTGAACCCCCCGGGATTCACTCACTCTAGCTCTAATCTTACATCCACTTTCCCTATCCATCAAGAATCTACAAAACCTTCCAAACTAAAACTCCCATAACTTTTGCACCATAGCTTTGTTTGAGGAGCTATCTAGAGTGCATTTATAGAGCACCTAGAGCACTACATTCCAAAGCACCAACTCAATGTTTTAAATATGTGGGCTTGGCATGCCAATTGGCTCATTTTGTAGTCTTTTTAAACTAGAAATCCATATAACACATACATTTTTGCTATCACTTACATGCCTAGGGTCTTCATACCTGCTCCCTCCTCCAAGCATGGTAGCTCCCTAATTTCACCTCCATAGCCCAAATTTTAACACTGGTATCAAAGCCTTAGGGTGTTGCATTCTATAGGTGGTGACTTGGCAGTAGTGCCCCCCTCAAAACATTGCCATTTAATACGCTGCAGGAGGTCGAGGAGCTTGTTAAGGCCACAATTGATGTTGTGGGTAAGGCTGCTACATCTTCCTTGCATCTCAAAACGGAATGTTGGAGAGGGGGAATGGGGGAACACGTTCTTCACAAACACAAGGGACTCTCTATAGCTCAGGGTATCCACAACACCCCTATCCACTCGGAAAACACTTTGCACTAGCAGACCACCGCCTGCCCAATTTTCTCACACGCTCCCCCAAATCCACTACGCAACGCACACTACTACCACGACTTGTCTCCACCGTTACACACACTCACAGCCTCTCAATCTCACTCTCTCACACAAAACACGTCGACCCGGGGGGAGACACACATCCACGTAGCCGACATCGAGGGGAAACATGAAAGCAGGAGAAAGAGAAGGGGCGAAGAGGAAACAACAGCAAGAGGGGCAATGGTGTCTTGATTGCACTTCAAAAAGCATGTACATTGGCTTGCACTGCCATCATTTTCAAGAAAAAGTTACAAAGGGGCTAGCTTGCTAGAGAACTCCACTTTGCAGGCTTTAAATTATTAACAGCACCAAAAAAAACAGGAAAACAAAAACCTCTAATTTGATCCAATTTTGACTTTTATAGGGGGGGGCTTAATTTGGGAATTTGCATTTTCATTGGTCCACTGGCATCTTGATTTGTCATTTTTTGGGAAGGGGGCACCACCTTGCTCTATCTGCTCTCTTCTTCTCCTCTTTTGCTCGGGGGGCGGGGGGGGGGCATTAGCAATGTCGCTATTGCCCCCTAGGCATTTTATTTTTTTTACTTTTTTCCTCCTTCATTTTTTACCCCTTTGTGGGCCTAGCTTTGCACTACTCTACTGGCTTGACTTTGACTCTTTCCCTCTCTCTATCTGACTCCTTTATCACCTCTCTCTTCTTTTCTCTCTCCTCCTTTGCTCCCTTTTGGCCCCGGCTCTTACCTTGCTCTTGCCTTGGCTTGCCTCCTGCTCAACTGGCCCTTTTTCTCAACTTGGCCACCATCGGGCTTTCTTTCTCTCTCTCCCTTGCACTTTACTGCCGTGGGACACCCCAATTTTGCACCTAGCCCCTCGGCCAACCTGGCCCTTGCTTCACCTCTGTGGGACCGACCTCCTCTTTACGTCTCGAGGAGGGGGGGCATTAGCGATGTCGTGTCTCCCTCCTATAGCTCTCCAAAAAGAGGCCTTTACGGCCATGGGAACGAGCGCCCATTGGGCTTGCCATGTCATCAACGAGTGACGCCCTCTTCTTCCTCACGCGGACGCACGCCACTGCGGGCCCCGCCCTTGGCCAAAACTGCCAAATGCGTCACCCTACAGGGCCGCCGCCCGCGAATGCAACGCCGTGCAGAGTCGGAGCTCCGCCTTGGCTCCCAAGGAGCTTCCTTGCTTTATGGAATGGCTCACACCCAAGCTATATACCCCAAGCATCTGCATCCCAAATGCGCATGTGGGTTCATGCTTGCACACGTGGCAACCTCAGGGCCCTTGGCCTCCAAGGCCTTAAAAAACCTGCCATTTCAACTTTAAAAAACCCCCTTTTTTTCCTTCCTTCTCTCGGTGCCCATATCCTGCTCAATGGTCGAAAGTTCGAGCCGCTAAGTCGTGCCGAACCTTTGCCATGCCGGTCCCGGACCGTAAAATGTCACCGCCTTCGGACTTCTCTGAGCTCATTATCCAAGGCCATTAAAACTGAGAAAATCATATGCATGCACTTCCCCGCCAAATGCTTCAATGCTTCCTTTTTCCCCAGGCCGGAAGTCGATGCCCGGGGCTCAGAATCACGAGCTCCAAATTCCTATTGATTCCACTTGGTCCATTCTACCTGCTTGAACCCTATTGAGGGCTAGAAAATGCGAGATGGCACATTCGTCAATGCGGGCAAGTAAGCTCAGACTTGGCCCCCGAAAAAATTTCAACTGACCATATCTTGCCAACCAGAGCTCCGATTCAGAATCTGACAAGACCGGCATGCTCCACAACTCAAGCACTACACATGTATCCACTAACACCTCCCTGGGCCACCTGTCCCCAGCTGCCATGTCCATCGGGGATCTGCTACACCTTCTAACTTTAAACTGCAATATCTTGAGCATCGGGGCTCTGTTTGACGAGCCGTCTGGACCGGCTTCTAGAGCACACCAAACACTACATTCGAGAGCACTGACTTGGCATTTTGAAAATATTCATCTTCCATCCCATCTGGACCATCCTGCAACACTTTTGGCCTAAAAAGCCGCTTTAAGCATACATTCATGCTACCCTTTGGCTGCCTAGGGCCTTAGCACTTTCCCTATCCTTCTGCACTGCACCTACCTGCAGCCTCTACCTGGCATAGACCATCTCCTAGCTAAGACCAACTTTGGATGCACCAACGCTGTGGCAGATCCCCAGGGGGTGTTGTTGAGCCAAGCAGCATATCAAAACGTTGTTGAGCCAGGTTGCTTCTCAAAACGCCCCATTTAGTGGAGTTGAAGGCATTGAAGGCTCATCACTACCCATAGCATATCAAAACGTTGTTCCTTGGTCTTGACGAGAGCTTTGCACAATACATCATCTTGAAAAAGCAACAAGGAAAGGAGCATTTCTTTGGCAATATTTACAGGATCTCAAAAGGCCGGCAATACTCAGGAAGTGAAAGCATCTAGAAGCCGGTTCAAGAGCATCTTGTGGCCCTTCCATTGACTTGATAGTTGCAATTGTACCCGATAAAAGTGATGCCAAAAAAGAGCAACAAGGTGTAGCCAAAAATCATAGCTCACGTGATGATGTTCCAAGTACTTGTAGCAAACACTTTACCATGAAGTATTTGAAGTTGAAGATTCACGCATGGCATCAAATATTGACAAGCTTGACAATGGGGACCAATTTCAATTTACATCATAGGGTAGAGAGTTTTTTTTTTCTATCAAGCCTCCAGAAGCTTTTGGCATTCCAAAAAAAATTGCAATCTGGATCTTCTCAAGTGCAACCACAAATCATCTTGCAGATTTCAAATTGTTTTTCTCCCTGTTAAGTATCATAAACTTATGGTTTGTCTTTTATCAAAAAAATTATATTTTTTCAGTTAAATCATCTTTTACTTTATCTATTGGAAATCATGCCATCATAAAAACTTGTACCGGTTAGACACTGCCACACATACATAAGTGGTAAGACCTCCCAAAAACATTTGTTCTCATCCCATTTTTGTCCTGCTTTTCATGAGGTTACTAAGTACACCTTATACCCAAGCTTTGGTAGTGAACCAAAAACTACATTTATTGGTAGCTAATTTCTCAACCTATACCCTATCTCTTCAAGGGGGGGTTTATTATGATAGCACCAGGTTATGGATACACCAAAATTCTTGGTTGTGAGAGAACCTAAAACTCACGGTTGGCGAGTACACCCAAAAAACACCATTTTAGATGAAATGGGAAAATCCCACAACTTTGGGACTAATTTCAACGCCTATGGATTCCTATTTCCCATTAAATTTGGGAATGTGACAACGAGATAGATTCTCAAGAAAATGGTGGTGTTGAGAAACACCTTTTAAAATTTTTATTTTTATGTGGGTGTTTCAAAACACTTCATAAAAGAGATAGATTCTCAAGAAAATGGTGGTGTTGAGAAACACCTTTTAAAAATTTTATTTTTATGTGGGTGTTTCAAAACACTTCATAAAAGAGATAGATTCCCAAGAAAATGGTGGTGTTGAGAAACACCTTTTAGAATTTTTTTTTTAATGTGGGTGTTTAAAAATACTTCATAACCTCATTCAATTCTTCATATCCTTGAAACTCATCTCTCTCTTCCTCTATCTCTTGCATTTGATGACTCCCTATAGTCTTTGGCCAAAATGTTGTATATTCACCAATGTGTTTATTGGTTGGTTGTTCAAGCTCATTGATTATGTTTTGCCAATAACTGATAACAGGTTCCATGTATTTTGTGGAGTCATGGTCCTTTCCCTTTAATAGAGAACATCTTTTCCAAAATTCAAGATATGACTTAATCCCTTGAATAACAAGTGGACTATCTCTCACATAGTCTGCTATAGGTACCACATCTGGACAGCCTGTTGGTAATTTTGGTTTTCCCTGGTCATCTTTTTTAGACAACTCAATTCCCGACTCCTTTGGCATACAATCGGGTGATTTGGGATGAATTTTGTACTGCATTACTGGTACTTCACCTTGCATATAGAAACGAAATTGAAGTGGCTTAGAGTGTCCGACTAGAGCATCTTGTCCGTCACACATGTACCCTTGCACAAAGGATTTAAAGTCGGGAACTTGTGTCATCAAAAATGGTGTTGGAGCTGAGCTTTCACATTTTTGAAAATGTTCCATCAGATGTGGAAAAGTGAATGTCATTCTTGATCGCAATCTTTCTGAGAACCTACTAAACATTGCATCTATGTCCTCATGTGTATGTCCCATCATTAAGAATCCCAAATGCACGATTTTGAAAACTCCTTTTGCTAATAACAAGGATAAGTATGCAAACAAATGTCGATTTTTATTCTCTCCTACACAATTATCTAACTGTAGCAAAAGATTCTCAGGCAATTTTTGACATACAGGAGTGGATATGGTATCCACAACACATTGAGAGGAAGTTGATTGTATGTGTACAATCTCTTCATTACATCCTTGGATGGCCAATGGTGGTGTCATTGTTGATGCATTCCTCTCACGCTCTTGCTTCATTTTGTTTTGGAGGTCTAGAGCTCTCCTTGAGTTCAATGCATTGAATAACGTTACATTGCTGCGTGGCATACCGTCATGGCATAAATCTCCTAGTCCATGGTTTTCTGTTCTTTCCAGATTCTGTAAGCATAATGCAAGGGAACCAATTGTAGCATTGGGATATGAAGGCCATAGACCATTAAGTGAGAAGTGACCATACATTCCATGTGTTATCATACATGTTAATGATACTTGCAATTGATATGCATTCGCATAATCTTTTGACATCACACGCAGCCTAGGTATTGCTGTCTTTTTTTGATCCATTTTATCATGTATAATGCATAAATACTTATCCTTTTGCAACTGGGAGAACTTACGCCAGGTGTAGTACACATTCCTACAACTTTGTTGTTGCAGCATGTGAATTCGACATTCATCCTTCAAACGTGCAATCATCTCGTCATCCTTTGTTGACTCTAGTTGAGACTTTATCCGACTACACACAACACATTTGGAGAACTCGCTTGTTTTTGACAATGTCACATTAGCAAACTCTGTATTCCAAATCCTATTGAATGCCGTGCTAGACATTGGCTTGAGACTCATACTGTCAAGTGTTTTATTGACATCATGTAAAACGTCTACTTGCTTGTACGTGTTTGGTATTGCAAGCAAAGTTTCCCTAGTACCATCTTCCATGGTTCTACTCTTATGTGGCATTCTCTCTGAGTTTTCATCAACAAAAGAGAGCATCAATGCCATTCCCATTTCTGTATGGTCTCTTCCTTTTCTCATGACACCATCATTACCATGCACTGAGAGTCTAACCCCATTCTCAAAATGTTCACGGTAACGATAAAATGAAGTTTTTGGAATGCCATGAATTTCGTACCAAGCTCTACTGCAAACCTCACTGCCATTAAAAGAAAACACATAGCATGTCTTTGTAGTTGTTTTATTCTCACTCCATGCAGTCAACATTGTATCATACACATAGTTTGTTCTATTTTGCAAACTTTGTCCCCAAAATTCATTGTGCATAGCCATGACCTTATCTTGATTGGCATATTGACAACTCCTTTTGGAACAACAATCTATGGTTGAAACAAGCTGGACAGATGCTAGAGATGCTTGATTGGATCTCTTAGAAGCTTTCACTGACATTTTTGGCTTCCTATTTACAAAGCAATATTTCCGCTTTTTTGAAATAGGCTCTACCCAAATAAGCTAATTCAATGCATGTGTCTTGTAACGCATGCATAGCATGTAGATCCTCATAGCATAACTATTCTTTTCCATCCATAGTTGTCACTCTCTTGATAGGCCAACAAGCTAGATTAATGCTGCATACACTAGCTTCTACAGAAATAGTACCCTCATCTTCATAGGATGTTTCGATACCAATACCAATGTTATCTTTAGGTAGCTCACCAAAGTTTACAGAGTCAAACGGACACACATACATGACAACCCCTTCGGCTACTACATGTGTTTTGCTTTCATCCCAAAGTTGAACCCTCTTATCCTTCCAAACCTCTCTGTAGCTCATTCCATTACATTGTGCATCCAATGCTCCTTCTGCTTTGTCAGCCTCATGCATAGAAGCCCCTTTGTATTTCTTCTCATTTATATGTTGCAACAACCCACTACTCCATTTCACAATACTATGAAAAGCATCTCCCACTGTCAATGCATCCATTGTTGGAAAAGGGATGAGTGCTTTCTTTTCAAAACACAAATCAACTGCCATCGATACATTTCCTTCCCCAAAAAGCATGCCAGAACAATATGCACTTGGATTTATTTCAAATACAGTCCCAATGGCAACCTTTTGTGTCGCTACAAACATGCACACTCTATCACCATGATTGAAATTAGCCATACCTGCAAGAAGATTTGCAAGAATAATTGTTAAACAAACCTCTTGCAGAGTATATTGATTTACGTAGCATAAAGCATAACAAGTATGTATGTAGGTGTTTCATGAGAAGCACCCTGTGACCTGAAGGTCATAGGGTTCCCTCTATGCTACTAAGAATCTCTTTGTGCTCTATGCTCAATCGTCTATGCTCTATGATCTATATTGACTTCCTATGGCCCCTAGACCACAAGGCGCCCTCATTGTTTCCAAAAAACCCTCATTGTTTTGCTATGGCCCCAGGGCCATAGCTCTCTATGCCGGTATAAATCATATTTGCTCTATATTAGCTCCCTAAGGCCTGAAGGCCATAGGGTTGTCCTCAAGATCACCTCATGGAGTTTCATGTCAAGTTTATATACATCCTATGGCCTTAGGGCCATAGGGAGTTTCATGTCAAGTATATATACATCCTATGGCACCCCATGACCCTAGGGCCATAAGATCTCCAAATGAAACATAAGGCAATGTATGGCCCTTGAGCTTATACATTGCAACCCCATGACCCTTGGGCCATAGGATCGGCATATGAGACATACGGAAATGTATGGCTCTTGAGCTTATACATTGCAACCCCATGACCCTTGGGCCATAGGATCGGCATATGAGACATACGGCAATGTATGGCCTTTGAGCTTATACATTGCAACCCCATGACTGTAGGGATATAGGATTTCCAAATGGAACATAGTGCAATGTATGGCCCTTGAGCTTATACATTGACACCCTATGGCCCTAGGGCCACAAGACTTCAAAACATACAAAAGGTCCTAAGCCCAAGGGTGTGAGTTCAAGGGTGGCCAAGATGTCAATGCAGCCCCATGGCTTTGTGGCCATAGGGGCTGTGGAAATCCTATGGCCCTGTGGCCATAGGATTTCCAAATGGAACATAGGACAACGTATGTCCCTTGAGCTTATACATTGACACCCTATGGCCCTAAGACCACAAGACTTCAAAACATACAAAAAGACAACCTATGGCCAAGATGTCAAAGGTGGCAAAGATATCAATGCAACCCCATGGCCCTAGGGCCATAGGATCTCTATATGGAACATGTGGCACCCTATGGCCTTTGAGCTTATACATTGCCACCCCATGACCCTAGGGCCATATGATTTCCAAATGGAACATAGGCAATGTATGGCCCTTGAGCTTATACATTGCCACCCTATGGCCCTAGGGCAACAAGATCTCACGACATACAATAAGAGAACCTAAGGCCCCTAAGCTCAAGGGTGCGGGTTCAAGGGTGGCCAAGATATCAATGCAGCCCCATGGCCCTAGGGCCATAGGATCTCTATATGGGACATGTGGCACCCTATGGACCTTGAGCTTATACATTGCCACCCCATTACCCTAGGGCCATAGGATTTCCAAATGGAACATAGGCAAGGTATGGCCCTTGAGCTTATACATTGCCACCCCATTACCCTAGGGCCATAGGATTTCCGAATGGAACATAGGCAATGTATGGCCATTGAGCTTATACATTGCCACCCCATGGCCCTACGGCCGTAGGATCTCCATATGGGACATGTGGCACCCTATGGACCTTGAGCTTACATATTGCCACCCCATGACCCTAGGGCCATAGGATCTCCAACTGGAACATAGGGCTATGTATTGGAGCTTATCCATTGTCGCTCCTAAATCCTAGGGCCATAGGATTTCCAAATGGAATGTAGGGAAACTTATGGCTCTTGAGCTTATACATTGCCACCCTATGGCCTTAGGTCCACAAGCTTTCACATTGCCACCGTAGGGCCACAAGGATCTCACAAGATAGAAGAAGAAAACCCTAGGACATAGGATTTTCAAATGGAACTGAGTGCACGCTTTGATCCTTCACCTCCAACATTGCCGTCCTATGGTGTGAGCCCAAGGGTGGCTGAGGTGTCTTCATAATAATTTCGGCCATTCAAGAGATATCCGCAAGTGGCATAAAATTAAAAAATAATTAAAAATAAAAAATAAAAAAAAATTCACACTACGACAAACTTTGTCATAATGGTTTTCAAATACACTTATTGATATTGGACAAAAAAATAGCGCACAAATTCGGGATAATTTTTTTAAAATTTAGCTATTTTTAGTGTATTTTTTACTATGCAGATTTTGCTTCTGGAGTCAAATTTTGCTTCATGGGTGTCGTTCCACTCGTACTACAAAGATATGGACATTGACAAAGCCTTTCAATTTCGGAGCCGACGAGCTATGTCTCATTTTCGCACAAAGCCTAGAACTCTAGTAATCTCGACTGCAAACCCGTGAGAACAGCCCCTACATTCAAAATTCGAATTTTGAATTTCTAACCTAACCTAACTAACCTTATCTCTCTCTTTCTCTCTCTACCACAATTTTTTTCGCGTTGTCGCTCTCTTTCTCTCTCTTGTTTCTTGCTCGAAACCTACACGGAAATCTGCACAGAGCTTGTCTTTCTCTGTCTCTCTCTCCCTCTCTCCCTACGCATACAGTTCTATGCCATCGTTGCGACGGGCACACAGATCTACCCGAAGCCATCGCCACAACCTTCAACAGAAGGACTGCTATTGTGACCTCCCAAACACAGATCTGTTACCATCATTGTCGCGGCCGCAATACACCTAAGTGACTGCTTGCTACTACTGCAGCCGGTTTTCATCAAACATAGATTTACTCAGAGGTAACCTGTAGAAACCCTAATCTTTTTTCTTAATTCGGTTTTAACTGTTCTTAATCTAATTACGTTTTAGCTAAGTTGTGAATCACCTCTCTCTAAAACAATAAACAAAAAATCATTAATTACATCTCTAAAACTGTAGACTTTAGAACTATAAAACAGAAAAATCTCTAATTAGAGATCTAAAACTATAAGACAGAATACTCTAATTAGAGACCTAAAAATATAAAACAAAAGACACTAATTAGGGACCTAAATTTGTAAAACGAAAAACTCTTATTAGGGACCTAAATCTATAAAACAGAAAACTCCTCATAAGTGACCTAATACTGTAAAACTCTAACTGCAAAAATCTCTAATTACAAAAAAAATTATAAACCTGCAAATACAAAAGAAAATAACTACAGAAAATGCTGAAACTATGGATACCTGTAATTGGGTTGTGGGGAGTTGGGCACATGTTGTAAGAGGACGAGTAGAGCGCGCTGTTGTATGAGGATGGATTAGGGTTCAGTTTTGCAGGAGGATGGGAAAAAAAAAGAGGCAAAAAGATGGGAAAGAAAGTGTACACTATATGTGTTTGTAAGATATGGTGTAATATAGTTTCTTTAAATTCATTTGTAGTCACTAAAATAAAACTAGACATCGAATCTTTAGAGGGGCAGACAGGGTGTAGCTACATAGGGTTTCACCTCATACTAAAGAGTAACATATGGCCTTAAGGGACCCTATGACCATAAGGCCATAGGGTGGTCTCACATCGTACTATAGAGTGACCAATGTCCCATCTGGCCATAGGGTGCCAATGTACAATCTCAAGGGTCATAGGGTTCCCTATGTTCCTATTGAAGATCCTATGGCCATAGGGCCATAGGATCTCCAAAACATATATATGGCACTATGGCCATAGGATCACATGGTGCTCTATGTCCAATCTAGAGACCTTGTGGCCCAAGGGCATTAGGGTGGCAATGTACAATCTCAAGGGCCATAGGGTTCCCTATGTTCCTTTTGGAGATAGGGTGGCACTAGGGTCATAGAATCTCCAAAAGCAACATAAAGAACCTAGGGCCATAGGATCAAAGGGTGACCTATTGGAGACCTTGTGGCCCAAGGGTCATAGTGTGGGAATGTGCAATCTCAAGGGCCATAGGGTTCCCTATGTTCCTTTTGGAGATCCTATGGTCCTCGGGCCATAGGATCTCTAAAATGAACATATGGCCCTACGGACATAGGATCACAGGGTTCCCTATGTTGCTTTTGGAGATCCTATGGTCCTCGGGCCATAGGATCTCCAAAATCAACATATGGCCCTATGGACATAGAATCATAGGGTGCCCTCAAGAGACACTGTGGCCCAAGGGCCATAGGATGGCAATGTACAATCTCAAGGGCCAGATGGTTCCCTATGTTCCTTCTAAAGATCCTATGGCCCTAGCGCCATAGAATCTCCAAAAGGAACATAAGGAACCTATGGCCATAGGATCAAAAGGTACCCTATGTTCCATCTTGAGACCTTGTGGCCCACGGTCCATAGGGTGTATTTGTACAATCTCAAGGGCCATAGGGTTCCATATGTTTTTTTTGGAGATCCTATGGCCCTATATCCATAGGATCACAGGGTGCCCTACGTCCCATCTAGAGACCTTGTGGCCCAAGGGCCATAATGTGAAAATCTACAATCTGAAAGGCCATAGGATTCCCTATGTTCCCTAGGGTCACAAGGTGCCCTACGTTCCATCTAAAGACCCTATGGCCCAAGTGCCATAGGGTGGCAATGTACAATCGCAAGGGCCATATGATTCCTTATGTTCCTTTTGGAGATCCTATGCCCCTAGAGACCTAGGTGCATGGGGCTGCCATGGTGCCCGTTAATATGCACCATGGTGTACCCTATGTACGTAGGCCACCCTCGGGCCCTTGGATGCCCTCTGTCCCATCTAAAGACCTTGTGGTCCAAGGGCCATAGGGTGACAATCTAAAATCTCAAGGGCCATAGGATTCCCTATGTTCCCTAGGGTCACAAGATGCCCTACATTCCATCTGAAACAATGAGGGAACCTTGTGGCCTTCGGGCCATAGGATCTCTATGTAGAGCATAGAGCAAAGAGCATAGAGAGCTTATCACTACCATAGAGGGAACCCTATGGCCTTCAGGCCACATGGTGTAAATATAGAGATAACAGAGGTTCTTACCAACATAGAGGGGACCCTGTGGCCTTCAGCCCACAAGGTCTCCTCAATATAGAGAAAATGGTGTTTTTTACTGGCATAGAGAGCACCCTATGGACCTGGGTCCATAGGTTGCCAAAAATCTGTCATGAATGGTTCTTTAAAACATATAGGGCACCTTGTGCCCTTAGGGTCATAAGATGTGTAGAGCATAGAGAGGTTCTTACCAACATATAGGGGACTCTATGGCCTGAAGGCCACAGGATCCCAATATGGAGCATAGATCGGTTCTTACTAGCATAGAAAGACCAAATAGTGCTTTATACATGAGGCCATAAGGTGTCAAAACAATGAGGGTTTTTTCAAAAAAAATGAGGGCACCTTGTGGCCTTGGGGCCATAGGATGTCAATATAGAGCATAGAGCATAGAGCATAGAGAGCTTCTTACTACCATAGAGGAAACCCTATGGCCTTCAAGCCACAGGGTGTCAATATAGAGAAAATAGAGGTTCTAGCATAGAGGGGACCCTATGGCCTTCAGCCCACAAGGTCTCCTCAATATAGAGCAATAGTGTTTTTTACTGGCATAGAGAGCACCCTACGGCCCTGGGTCCATAGGTTGCAAAAAAATCCTCATGAAGGGTTTCTTTAAAACATACAAGGCACCTTGTGCCCTTAGGGTCATAAGATGTATAGAGCATAGAGAGGTTCTTACTAGCATGCATAGGACCTTATGGCTTGAATGCCATAGGGTCCCAATATAGAGCATAGATCGGTTCTTACTAGCATAGAGAGACCAAATAGTGCTTGATACTTGGGAGCATAATGTGCCAAAACAATGAGGGTTTTTACAAAACTATGAGGGCACCTTGTGGCCTTGGGGCCATAGGATGTCAATATAGAGGATAGAGCATAGAGAGCTTCTTACTAACATAGAGGGAACCCTATGGCCTTCAGGCCATAGGGTGTCAACATAGAGAAAACAGAGGTTCTTACTAGCATAGAGGGGACCCTATGGCCTTTAGCCCACAAGGTCTCCTAAATAGCATAGAGAGAATCCTATGGCCCTGGGTCCATATGTTTCCAAAAAACCCTCATGAAGGGTTTCTTCAAACATATAGGATGTGTAGAACATAGAGAGTTACTTACTCGCATAGGCATTAGGCAAAATTTGGACTCACAAAGGGGCCCTTTAAGGAGTTTGGCTTACCTCTCTCTACCAAAATGGGTGCATGGACAAATTTTTCCAAACAAACTCCAAAGTTGGCAGAGGTTTGACAGTTAGAATGTCCTCTTCAAGCTCTATCTACTGATATATAACACGCCATGAGATTCCTCATATTTTAGAAGATTCTTTTTTTGATTCACTTAGATTCCGATAGAGTTGTCACATCATAGGTGAATCAAAAAAAGAATCTTCTAAAATATGAAGAATCTCATGGCGTGATATATATCAGTAGATAGAGCTTGAAGAGGACATTCTAACTGTCAAACCTCCGTCAACTTTGGCATTTTTTTGCAAAAATTTATCCATGTGCCCATTTTGGTAGAGAGAGGTAAAGTCAAACTCCTTAAAGGGCCCCTTTGTGAGTCCAAATTTTGCCTAAGGGGGGACCCTATGGCCTTCAGGTCATAGGGTGACAATCTAGAGCATAGATCGATTCTTACTAACATAGTGAGACCAAATAGTGCTTTATACATGTGGCCATAGGGTGCCAAAACAACATTGAGGGTTTTTTCGAAACATTGAGGGCACCTTGTGGCCTTGGGGCCATAGGATGTCAATATAGAGCGTAGAGCATAGAGCATAGAGAGCTTCTTACTAGCATACAAGCAACCCTATGGCCTTCAGGCCACAGTGTGTCAACGTAGAGAAAAGAGAGGTTCTCAATAGCATAGAGGGGAACCTATGGACTTCAGCCCACAAAGTCTCCTCAATATAGAGGAAATAGTTTTTTTACTAGCATAGAGAGCACCCTATGGCCCTGGGTCCATAGGTTTCCAAAAACCATCATGAAGGGTTTCTTCAAAACATAGAGGCACCTTGTGCCCTTGGGGTCATAGTATGTGTAGAGCATAGGGAGGTTCTTACTAACATACAGGGGACCCTATGTCCTGAATTAAGGTGTCAATATAGAGAATAGATCGGTTCTTACTAGCACAGAGCGGACCCTATGGCCTTCATGCCAAAGGGTGCCAATATAGAACAAAGATCAGTTCTTACTAGCATAGAGAGACCAAATAGTGCTTTATACTTGGGGCCATAGGGTACCAAAACAATGAGGGTTGTTCAATGGCATAAAGAGCACCCTATGTACCTGGGTCCATAGGTTGCCAAAAAACCCTCCTAAAGGGTTTCTTCAAAACATAGAGGGTAACTTGTGGCCTTGGGGTCATCGGATGTGTAGAGCATAGAGAGGTTCTTACTAGCATACAGGGGACCCTATGGCTTGAAGGCCATATGGTGCCAATATAGAGCATAGATCGGTTCTTACTAGCAAAGATCGGACCCTATGGCCTTCAGGCCAAAGGGTGCCAATATAGAGCATGGAGAGGCTCTTACTAGAATATAGGGGACCATATGGCTTTCAAGTCACATGGTGCCAGTATAGAGAAAATAGTGTTTTTACTAGCATATAGAACATCAAGACCTAGGGGGATTGGTTGTAAAAAATCCATCATAGAAGGGTTCCTATGGCCTTTAGCCCACAAGGTCTTCTCAATATAGAGCGAATAGTATTTTTCATTGGCATACAGAGAACCCTTGGGGCCCTTGAGGCCAACCCTATGGCCTTCACACCTTAGGGAGTAATATAGAGCATGGTGCTTTATATCGGCATAGAGAGCTATGGCCCTAGGTCCATAGCAAAACAATGAGGTGTTTTTGGAAACGATGAGGGCACCTTGTTGTCTTGGGGCCATAGGAAGTCAATATAGATCATAGAGCATAGACGATAGAGCATAGAGCACAAAGAGATTCTTAGTAGCATAGAGGGAACCCTAAGACCTTCAGGCCACAGGGTGCCATTATAGAGTAAACAGAGGTTCTTACTAGCATAGAGTGGACCCTATGGACTTCATCCCACAAGGTCTCCTCAATATAGAGCAAATAGTGGTTTTTACTTGCATGGAGAGCACCATATGGCCCTGGGGTCATAGGTTACAAGAAAACCCTCATGAAGCGTTTCTTTAAAACATTGTAGCCACCTGGCTTTGGGGCGATAGGATGCCAATGTAGAGCATAGAGAGGTTCTTACTAGCATGAAGGGGACCCTATGGCCTTCAGGCAACATGATGCCATATGGTGTTGGTGTAGAGGCTCTAAAGGGGTATTTAGGCCATTCAAGGGATACTTCTTTGAGGGTCCTCTAATGTCATAAGGGAACATGTGATCACACTACCATAGAGTGGCCTAGGTACACTTGTAGAACCATTTTGTTGGCACCCTTTGGACCTAGGACCACATGGTTCAACATAGAGGTGACTCTATGGCCTTAGGTCCATATGGATGTAATAATATCCATCTTGTCTAAATATATGTCATTATTTTTACAGAAAATGTCTCGGAAGAGAAAGTCAAAGTCAGTTGATGCAACAGGCTCAACACCAAGTTCTTGGTATCTAGATATTCACTTACCAAATGGTGGAAGTGATGAGAAAGTGCACTTGTTCTTTCAAGATAAAGAGCAATTGCCCTTCAAGGACTGTGGTATTGCCAAGGAGATAAAGAAAAATTGTTTAGATCTTGACATGTCTCCATGCCTTGGAGTAAAACTACTCAATGGTGACTCCTACTTGTTGGAGCTTGTGGCCTTTGCTCAAAAATTGGTGAAGGTTGATTATGAAGGAGTGACAATGACAAAAGCAGGGTGGGTGGAGCTTCAAGACGACACTCCAAGTGAGAACTTTATAGACTTGTATATTGAGGGCTTTAAGAAAGTCAATCAATATTTAGGTAAATTGAGCAGCACAAAGAAGAATAAGAAGCAAAAGAATGAAGACACAGGTACATCAAATCAATCTAAGACGCTCAAGGAGAGTCACACTCCCTCACTTGGAGAAAATAGTGGAAACGTGGCCGAAGAAAATCAGTTATACCCTTACAGACTCGAGAAGCAGGAGATTCTAGTGGACTTGCAACCCTAACAGTTGGAACCCCCTCAGTGGCAGTGGTTGTGGACTCGGCATCCTTAGCTGTGTTGGACTCTATTATACAGCCCAAAGAAAAAGATCTTGATAAAGAAGTTGCCAAAACTTCTAAGAGTGGGCTAGATGGATACGTCGGGATTGAGCACTATTTTAAATTTGGTGTACAATTTACCCAATTGATCCCAGTTGAGCAATGCAACCTTGCACCAGATGGCTATAGATGTAGACCATTATCAGATGTATATGTGAAATATCTCTTGAAGCAATTTGTAGGGCACTATAGGCCAGTCTCCAGTGTAGCAGACTTGATGCCGTATAACCCAATTACAAAAATTCCTTTACAAATAGCTTAAGTGCATGGAGACAAGCTATCAACATACCACTACTGGATTCTAGCTGGTCAGCATTCCATCATAGCGTCTAGAGCTTTTTTGCGTAACAACAGCACTAAGTATGCTTTGAGAAAAGAGTTCTACAAGTTTAGAACTGCAAGGATAGTGGTAGACGCTCCGAAAGAGGTTGCTGTTCGAATTTCCAAAATGGAGAACATGGAGAGAATAACAGCAATGAAACACCACCTTATGTGGAGGTCTTGAAGCATGGTCGTAGTCAATGGCTTGCATATTCTAAACCAACAAAACCCAAGGCAGGTGTTCCTATCGGTCATCCGAGTCGAGCAGGTTGGGATGTAAGTTCCACTTCCCTATGCTTTTTTTTGTTACAAATATGTCTTGAAATAAAGCTAATTTTCTTTTCTTTATTTTGAAGGCCTTTGTAAATGTGGCGAACATCGTGTTCCATAAATCATTTGCCAACAAAGAAGCACACATGGTCATGTAAGATGATGAAATCTGTGATCAGTGGATACACATCTTGGAGAAGCATCAGACATCAACTGCTCGTGGGTGACAACCAAGCATAACAACCTCTAGATGCCTAAATGGTTTAGAAGATAATGATGTCAAGCTACTACAACAAGAGCTGGCAGATGAGAAGATCTACTTAGTGAAGCAACCACGTCAAGCGGGCATGCTCGACCTCACTACACGTGCAACGGTCTTAAAGAAGACCAGGGTTTTTGAGCCTCAAATTTTGATGGCATTTAAAGAGATAGATGCATCAGAATTAGCAGTCACTTCATGGGATAAATGTAAGTCTCATTATAACATTACAGATGAGATTTACAAATCTCTCCTCATGAGTTGTACGCAATGGCTAAATCTCCTACTACAAAAAGGAAAGGAGAAAGAGCCAATTCCTGAGATCACTAGGGGATATGTGCAGTGGATCATTGCACAAAAGAATGGCACTTCTAGTTTGAAATTCATTTTACCATGGAAAATCAAGTGTGTTGGAAAGAATTTGGAAGGCATTGAGTTTCTCTGCAGTGAGAATAGCTCTAAAATTCGTGTTGGTGTTTGCATCATAGACACAACACACAAAAGTATTACATCTAGTGGTTAGAGTGCTTCCCAATTTGGTAAAGTAATTGATGGAGTATGTGGGGTAGCACATCAACCATCAGAGTTTTTAATTGCCGGCTTAGTCAAGTATCAGCATGCTGCTTCCCTAGAGAAGGAAATTTCTGAAAAAGCTAAATGGTATGAAATGCACGTTCTACCTCGGAGCTCCTTAATGGGATCAGAGACCATCCAAACATGTGCTCTTCACGAAGTAATTTTTGGGTTTTGGGAATTTTTCAGTCAAGGGGAGCAGTACACCAACTACTCTAGTGTTAAAGAGTCATTGTTGGAGCCAATGCATACTCTCAGCATCAATGACGACGAGTATGATGCTGTGACCACGGCCAAATCCTTTTTTGTACGTCGTGCAATCAAATGCATCTATCTCAAAGAAGATGATCAAGTGATAGACATCTTCTCATTAGGCTATGGGACTAAAGAGGCACTACAACAACAGAGAAAGGTGATATCAGTTGCATGTGGTACTGATCAAATGACGCAATTGGAATCTCTTTGCCATTCCATAGTGGAAGAAGACCTTGATCTTAGAAGGTGGGCAGGTGTGGATAACACAGAGAAAGTCAATTCCAAGGATTCAAAAGAAGAAGAAATTGAAGAACCATTGGATGCAAGTGCTGAGGCCATTCTAGAAATTCTACAGGAAACAGGTTAAGCTAGCCACCCATGATATTACATTACTGATATTTAGATTATTATTATTGTCATTTTATTTTATTTGTCCCATCTCAAATCTGCACATGATGTTAAAAACATTGATGTTTGGCTCGTTATTTTTCTCAATTTTTTTTCTTCTAAAAAATGTGAACTTGTGAGTTTGAGTTTTTTCACAATAAATGAATTAGACTTAAGTGTATGATATTATATGGACATGTTTTGGTAAATATAATTCTACATTTATATATGGTCATAAGATATATATTATGTAATACTTTAAAGTTAATTGATCATATGAGGTTTGGGAAGAATACACTATGACTTGAGGATCATAGAGTTCTTTGTAGACATGACACCCTATGGCCCTAGGGCCATAGAATCCCCCAAAAGAAAATGGGATACCCTACAAAATTAGAGATGTAGGGTGATTACATCGAGTCTTTAAAAGGACACATAAGCATATGGGTTACTCTACAGCCTTAGGCCCATAGGGTGTCAACATAGAATCCCCCAAAATCATTTGGCTACCCTACAATCTTACGGATATAGGGTGATTAAATAGAGTCTTTAAAAGGGCACATAAGCATTTGGGCTAGTCTACAGCCTTAAGGCCATAGGGTGTCAACACAGCTATCCTACGATCTTATGTATATATAGAGATTACATAAAGTCTCTAAACGGGAACATGAGTATTTGGACTATTCTAGAAGGAAATATAAGTTATCCAAGAGCATTTGGGATACCCTAAGGCCTTAGGGCCATAGGGTGGTGACATAGAATCTCCACAGGGGCACTTAAATCACCCCATGGATGAAAATCACCTAGCTCTTATGGACACATCTTATAACACATCACATGACACCCTATGGCCTTTAGACCATAGGTTGGTTATTCTAGGTCACCTAAAGACTCTTTAAGTGTTTCAAGAACATTTTTCTTTGGCCTTATATCTTGTGTCCATATACATTAGGGACATATATTTCTTATCTTGTGATTAAGGTTTAATATTCTATTGAGAATGAAATAAGCTAGAAAAAGATAAAAAGTATTTAGTCCTCAAAATTCCAAAATGACAGTTTGAACAATTGATGTATGATCATTTTTTGTTGGGTATAAGTTCTTCTATTGTGAATTGACGGTGTAAGCGTTTGAAATAATTATCTTTGTATTACAACTAACTAGATTAAACATATTCGCTTTGAAATAATTATGTTTGTATTGCAACTAACTAGATTGAACATATATTCAACATTTGTTGTAAATGCCAATTATTTGCTTAGATAGTAAACATCGAGTATAAATGGTTATTGAAGCATTTGTCCTTTGGATTATGTGAAGATCTAGTTCTTTGATTGTAACAAGATTTTATTCAAAGATATAAAGTGCGAGTATTTTGTTCCAAAGTATGATTTTGTTTCTCTTCTAGATGATGCAGAGAATTGGAATTTATATCTTGAATTTTTTTCAATAGAGGGAAGCTAGGACTAGTATAATTTTTTAGCTTGTCATGTAGCAATCAGAACATTGTATCAAGGTTTATTGCAAAGAAATGATTTTATAATGTATAACCATTGTTTAAGTTTGTAAATTGGAAGTAGAAGGTAATGCAAGTTCCAAAACATGTGCAATGCCATAAGGAGCATCCAACACAAATACTTTTGCCCCTCACAATTTGTAAATCAAAGTGCATGGTGAGCCGAAACTTCCATCCACTAACAGATCAATGCATTTGTGAATTAAAGTACTTGAAAAATTGATTTAAGTGTTTGAATGTTATGATGATATTTGAAGGCAAAGACCCCTTCAACTATGTGGCAAAGTGTTAGAAGCTGCACACACCCCACGACACTAACTACTCGGAGGATTATTATTTTTTGTAATTATTCATTCATTGAGGAAAACCTGATTTTTCACCTTGTAAATATTGGGACTTACAGAAGTTTCCAAATTGTATCCAGTTTTGATTGTTAGATTGAGTAGATGGTTGATTTTGGAACTTTAGGGTTTGAGAAATTGTAAGGTATATATACCACTTTTTGACCTTAATGAAAAACCTTTTGTCATTTTAAAAAACAAGTTTTGAAGTCTGTGAATGAGCGTGTTGTGTATGAGAGAGAGAGAGTGTGTGAGCTTCATCTTGACGCTACGTGTGATCCAGTGGTCAAATTGAGTGCGGAGAAGTGCAGCGTGTTGCCCCCAATGAGAGCTACGTGCCAATACCTACATTGCACGCGTACGGTCTGGTTTTGTGAGCTCCTTCTACGAGCTTCATCGGGTTTTTGGGTGAGCATATGTTTTTCAATTTTGCATTGCAACATATCCACGCGTTCACATTGAGTAGAACTACACATTAGGCACTTTAGATTTCGGAAACGAAGACCTGCAAATCTCGGCCAGACATCCTACGTGTTTCTGCACCGGGTGTTTTGGGTTGGGATTTTGGTTCATAAACCTTAGGGAGAGCGACCTATTGGTATTAGTAGGGTCTTCTTCAAGTTCTATGGTGTTTCGAGATTGTTTGATGGGTGTTCGGCTCTAGAAAGCATTGTAGGAAGTTTCCTCTTGTGCACCCTTGAAGGGTGTTGTGACTTAGACAATTGGTAGAGACCTGTGTAGGAATTATTTAGGAGTCAGTCGAGTATAGGTTGACACCTTATGCTTGCTTCCACGCGCCTGTGGGTCGAGCTTCGTCCTTAGCTGACATTATATGTTAGGTGAGTTCTCGCTGTGCTGACGTCCGTGGCGGCGTATCCGTCCAACATTGGCGCCGCTGCCGGGGACGAAAACCTTAGGTAGGTGACCGAGACTAATCCGTGAGGATTGGGATTTTTGGCTTACCAAGAGTCTTGTTTTACATTTAGATAGGATCAGAGGGTGGAGGACTCTCTAGGTCTTAGAGGGAGTCTAGGAAGCGTGTGTCTGGCCTAGATCCTTCGACTTAGGTAGATGAGGTAGACTTAGGTAGTTTTAGGTAGTAGTTGAGTTCTTGAGTAGAAGTTGGAGTGGTAGAAGCGGTGAGAGGAGAGCTTGAGAGTCCGGAGAGGCCAAAAAGCAACCAAAACACCATTATCATCATTTCACATGATAAGTAGGAGTAGAGTAAGTAGGACATCATGATTCAGGATCTAGAGCATTTCATGCATGTATACTTGCTTTGTAAAGTCATTACAAGTTTGTAAAAGACACAAAAAGACGCAAAAGCGTGTTTGAAAGCCTAATTGAAGTCCAAAAGTTACTGTGAATGTTTCTGATAGATCTACAGAGCATTAGAAGCATTTCTGTCAAAAAAAATGTAATTAATTTCAAGCCAGGAGACATCCTACGCGTAGGATGTCTACAAGCTAATTTGGAAGGAATTTTGGGATTTTGAGTTGACCGGTCTGTTCAAAAGGTAGGGTTTACCCTAATTTCAACTGGAAAGTGGAAATTTGGCCATATCTTGACAGGATAAGGCCAGATAGACTGAAATTGCCAGACATCCTACCCAAATAGTGTCAAAACATTATTTTGAGACCAAAACCATAAGATGGTTGCATGAGCATGTCTAGCATGATATATTGAGTGACTGAAAGGGGTTTCACCTCATTTGGGTGAAAAAATTGGGTTCAAAGCGGACTTTAGCACTTTTGACTGAAAAAGGCAAGAACAACTAAAATTGGGGACTTTTGAAATCCAAACCAAAATCTAAGCATACCACTAGGTTACTGACATCGAGGGGAATCTGTGGGACAAGTCTGGGGTCAAACAGGTCAAAAAGACATCCTACGCGTAGGATGTCTTCTGAGTGATTTTGGACTCCAAACCAAATTGTGAGTATACCAAAGTGATCAGCAACTCAAGGGGAGCCTGGGCTTTAAGTTTGAAGCCATTCTCATGAAAAAGACATCCTACGTGTAGGTTGTCTAAAGAAAAAAATTGAAGCCAGATGTTGATAGTGAGCATAGCTAGGTGTTGTATAGCCTAAGGCAAGCCTTCTAGTCAATTTTGGTCCAAATTGGAGTTGATTAGACTGATCAATATCAGCAACAGGCTGTCGGAACAGGTTTCTGACTCATTGACCAGGTAATAGGTGTCCAAATCAAAAAGTAAAAGCAGTTGTAGGCTTAGCACAACAAGGGGAAACCACAGTGCAAAAATCCAGGCAAAACACAGCACGAGACATCCTACGTGTAGGATGTCTTTTGGGGCATACTGCAAGGAAAATTTGATTGTGCATACACAGTGAGGTTCCATTTGGCTTAAGGGTTCTAGAATTTCTTTCATAAGTAAATTTGGACCTTGTTTGCCCATTTAACAAAGCAAAGACTAAATTCAGACTTTTCCGCGTAAATTGACCAACATCCGAGGGAAGTACAGTTTCAGATTAGCAGACCTAATCCAGAACATCAACAGTGTATAAAATATAGTAGTGGTTGAGATTAACTCTCCAGTTATACCAGTCATTACTAAGATAACCTCTAGCAGATAAATGCTTTGACTCGATTGCCGAAATTAAAATGCTTGTGTACAGGTATATTCAGCAACAAAGCAAGAAGTCGTGCAGAAACTGATCCTTTTCCAGGTGAGTGGTTGGATTTGTGATAAATTGCATTGATAAGTTTGATGAATTTAAGATCAGGAAGATACATTGTTAGAGACCAGAAGGTGGCAGGTGACCAAGGTAGCTTAGTGTCCACCGAAGAGAGTGTAACTCAGGCAAGGCTAGATCCTCTAGCACCGATTATTGAGGAAGGTAGTGATACTGACACTTCGTCAGACAAATCTTTCTTCATGATGGGTAGTCAACAGCCAGGAGGATTCACCTATGATGGACCTATGTGAGGAGGAAGCACCTCCCAAAATCCTTTGAATGATTCCAAGCGCACTGTGATCTTCTTAGAGGGAACAAACTCGAGAGGATCCCTAGTCTATTCTGACTATCGAGGACGCAAGTGCATTTGTATCGAAGAGAGACCAGCTCAGAGATTGGAGATAATCCGAGTATATGATGATGGAGATAGATTTCGAGACGAAAAGGGGAACCATTATCTAATAGTTAGTAACCCTGAAGATTACAACAGATATGGAGATAACGTGGCGAAAGGGAAAATGGTTTCAGAAACTCAAGAACCGCCACCAAACATTGATCGGCCCGGAGCTATTTTTATGTATGAAAAGAAAACAACCAGGGTTCCAACTTATAACGAGAACGTGAGAATCTACAAACATGAGAGTGAGGGTATAGTCTCTTACTTTCGCATCAAAGAACTATACGTAAACGAATTAAGCAAAGACAAGGTTATTTACTTATTCTCTTATGAAACTGCTACGGGGAAGGGTATAGTTTTTGTTGATAGATACGGGCGAGAATACCAACGTATTCTCCCAGAGGAGGTAGAAAGGGCAACAGGTCCAGGAGCATCAGCATATGCCCTTGAGGAAGTACCAAGAGCCACCTACACCTTAACCAAATCAACGAATCCTTTTTCAGATGAGTATGACGCTACCTCACATTCCACCTGACCGCAAGCATTCAACAACCAAGACCAACCTGCAAACCAGCCATCATTGCAGGCATGGCTTCGACATAATGCAACATTGGAATAGGACCGAAACCGAGATGGTTATCAAGCCGCATGAGGGCTAAGGGATTTGCAAGAACGACCACTCTATTCAAGGTATCAGGCAGAGAGTAAGCCAAAGACTCAAGGGTCGACAGAGCCTGGAGGACCACCCATAGAACGAGTTCGAAGAGAAGAACCACCTCCAACGAGAACCGTTAGAAATTATGGCTTAGGAGCACCATTGGGAGAGGAACCAGCCTATTACAGAAGACCTGAGGAGGTGTATCGATTAGGACGGGGAGATCCAATGATGAGTTTTGTAGATCATCGGAGAATTAGGCCTTCTCAAGTGCAAAAATGGGTAAACAAGAAATACACAGGAAGCAGAGACCCAAGAGATCATGTAGCAGCCTTTGTGCGTGTAATTAGAGCGAAGAGGTGTTAGAATTTCCTACCCAATTCGCAGAGTTTGGACTAACTAACCCTAGAGGATGATGCTGCCACTTGGTTTGACCCTGTAGAGCGTAGAGACTTTGAGTCCATGGAGGAAGTGTTTTTGACGAGTTTATCGAGGAATTCTCACAAAGGGGAATAGCTTATAATACCGTCTCACAGATCCATAAATTCAAATAGAAAGATGGAGAATATGTACGAAAGGCAGCCCTAAGACTAAAAAGATATGTTAAGTTTTGTCCTGTTGAAGAATTGCCAACTGAGTCTAGATTTATGTTGATATTCATCCAAGGACTATGGAATGTGGATTTCCAGAAAGACCTACATATGAAGAAGAGCACGACGTTCAATGAGTTGACCAAGGAGGCTCTTTACCTTGTGGACAATTGTGCAGTCTACAAAGAGGGGGAGTTCAAGGACCTTGATGACAATTCGTCTTCACAACAAAGTGGAAGCAAGTCTTCTAAGACAACACCGAAAGGAGAAGTAGCTGTAAACCAAGAGTAGCTTATAGATGAAGTGCTAAAAAAGATCAACTTGTATGCCAAACCCCAAGCTAAACAGCCCAAGTGGTGTGCTATAGAACAAAAATGGACAAACCATGGGACCGAGGAATGTTATTATAACAAGGGGTATGTGAGAGAGAGAGACCTTACGCTTCCCAAGTTCCGGTAGCTTCCCCTCAAGTTCCCCCGATGCCTAGATATCAAGCACGCAACCTACCAGAACTTGTAGGTATAGAAAGACCACAACCGGTGTTGGGGCAACAACCACCCCTACCAGGATTACGACCAGTTGGTATGAGATACACACCAACAGTAACTGAATCATAGGATAAGGCTTTGGTGCCTATGCATGCATATTATGAAGATCCCAATGGATATGCAGCAAACCCTGTCTATTATCCACAGGAAGAACCCTCGACACTTGAACCATGGAGCATGATAGGAAATACAGGACCACCAACTGCTGCACAGGCAGCAGGGGAAGGAAGATATAGTTTAGATGAACGAACACTCATGTTCATAGCCAATGGAGGCATGGGCGGACAAAGACATGCATACCAACAAAGAGGAGCTCAAGGAGCACCTCAACAACCCAAGGGACCCTGCTACAAGTGTGGTGGAGACTATTGACTGAGAGACTGTCCTCATGATGAAATCATTAGAGTCAATGCGTATTGCAGAGAATGTGGAATTACTCATTTGATTCTCGATTGCCCTAAAAACCCGAGCAAAGGAGCAAAAACCAACTTGAACATGCTAGAATCAGTACCTTCTAGTGGAGGATCGGAAAATGAAACAATCATACCTATTCAGGCGGCAACACTAGCCCAAGCTCAAAGAAGGACGAACGAACCCATAGTTGAAGAACCAAAAACCGATGCCCAAAGTTCAAAAACGAGAAATCAGAGAAGCACTTGGAAAGCTAGAAAGGCGCGTAGGAAATCCAGGAAGGAACGAGAGCAAACAGCTCTGTCCGAGGAGTTAAAACATACAAAGGATAGATTGGAGCGGTTAGAGGATCTAGCTAGCTTAAGCTCACACACCACAACAACCATAGCACCCAAGGAAATAGCAGAGCCCAAAAGTGCAAGATCAGGAGGATCTGTACTGGCTGACAAGGTAAATGAGCAGTTGGATGCACTGCTAAAAGCTTATGAAGCTCGACTTAACAAGAACCAAACCCAGGAGCAAAGGTGGATGACTTATCCATACGTAGAAATAGAAAAACAAAGGTTGACAATGTGTAAAAAGATGATCGAAACAGCTCAATCATTGATGGAAGACCCGCTGGGTAAACCTGCAAATTGGCATGAGGCACCAGCTCCAACCCCTATCCAACCAAATTTAGAGAAACATGTAGAAATGAAGGAAAGACTCACTAATGCCTATGAGTCGAGAGGAGAGCCTATCATAGTGCCAAATACCACACATGGGACAAGTGACGGGTTCCAGCCTAAAATATTAGCAGAAATAGGTAAGGAGTGTAACGGTCTAGACGATCTGTGGAAGCAAATCCGTGAGGCCAACGAGGCTAATAGGATGAGTAACCACATGAATAGTACGAGAAAAGAAAACAATTTGATCTTACCTCCTATTGAAGAATTTGAGGCGAGATCACAAATGAACTTTGAGATACATTCACAAGGGGGAGACCAACGATCAATTATTTCGGGGCACAGCCAACCAGACTCGCTGAGAACTTTACCCTCTTACCTAGAAGAGTACGAAGCCAAGTCGGAAGTGAGAGCAATCCCATCTTAAAGACTTTCTTCTAACAAAGTGATGGATTCGCAAGGACTGATTGAGTTGTTGTCCACCCCAATGGCAAGGTTACGACCAAACATGTGGACCACAGTAGGTAAGTGCCTAGAAAGATTTGGAGTAAAACACCCCACCTTGAAGCTATAGGAAGGGATCAGAGAGTTGGACAGGCCTCAACTAAACACTAGGCCAGTACCATTGAACAAGGTTGGAGAATATTACGAGGGAGAAATGGAAACACCACACTACCAATAGAATTCCAAGGAGTAGTTTCCAAAGCTATTCTTGACAATGGAGCCGGAGTTGCTATCGCCACCAAGGAAATATGGAAAAAATGGGAAAACCAGCTTTGAGGGCTACCAGAATGAAACTGCAATTGGCAGATGGGTTCATGGAGAAGCCTCTAGGACTCTTAGAAAAAGTGATTGTCACTTCGTGCGGAATCGAGTATGAGCATACATTTGCAATTGTTGATTTCGACAAAAAGAACAATTATGAGATCATCTTGGGATGACCATTCATGCGACAATTGAAGATGGTCCAAGATTGGGGTTATGACCACATATACCTCAGACATGGTGAGACAACATCTAAAATACACCTGAAAGACCATAGTTCCAAAGATGTGAACCAAACACCTGTGGAAGAGTTTGATTCAGCCACAGTAGCAGGATCGGAACTCCCAGCATGGTTAGGGAAACCAAAAGAGCTATGGATGTGCGGAGCTTCACATTGTGGAAGCTTAAGAAGAGAGGAATGCGTCTTGGAAAGGGCGATAGAGGACAAGGAGTATATTCCGGAACCTTTCCTTGAAGATGCCTTGGAACCTCTGGAATGGGAACACATACTAGAAACATTGGATGTCTGTATCATTGCCGACAGTCCAACAACAAAATTTTGCGATAAGGATGGCTATGATGTGTTACCCTATTACATGGTAAGCGTTATACCAGGAGAAAAAGAGACGGTAGAACCACCAGAACAAGAAAGGTTTTACAACTCCTTTGAACATTTGGAAGTAAATGATGATGCAGATAATGAGTGTTCAGACACCTCAAGTGAGCGTGGAAATGAAACCGAGAATATCAAGTTTTATGATTTTGCTAATCAACACCCTAGACGCCAGGAACGCTATAGGAGGAAACGAGCAAGAAACAAAGCAAGAGAGAACCTGATGCCGAAGATAAAAGGAAAAACTCACTATTTGATTCTTGTAAAGGCAGAGGATTGTGTAAAAGATCACATATCAGGAAGATTCTCAAAAGATCGAAAAGAAAGAACGCGAGAGGAAATAAAACAGGTACGAAAAGCTAAAACCGAAACAAAATCACAAAAATCTCAAAAATAAACAAAACAAACAACAAAAGACCAATAGTGGACCAAACTGGAGCGTAAACAGAAATACCAAGAACTGAAACGGTCTTTGCGTGAGATATGGACTACTGAAGAAGATAGTGATGGTAAAGGGGAGTCAAAAAGGAAAACATGAATGTACCATCACACTATCGGAAATTTACTATCCAGGACAGAAAAATCATCATGACACCACCAATCAGGGAAAGAACCAACCAAGAATCTTACGATGGGCCTGAAAATGCAAAAAAGATAGACCTTGCAGAACCAGGTGAGAAGCCTCAGCCGGTCTATATAGCTAACGATTTAGAGCCTAAAGAGGAAGAACAACTAACACAACTTCTCAAGAAGTATAAAGATGTATTTGCTTGGTCCTATAAAGACCTCAAAGGAGTTGATCCATCAATATGCCAACATACAATTCCTTTGAAATCAGATGCAAAACCTAGCAAACAACGTCCTTATACATATAATGACACATTTGCTAAACGAATCAAAGAGGAGATTGATAAACTGATGGAAGCTGAATTCATCTATGAGATTCAACATACATATTGGGTGTCACCCATTGTGGTAGTTCCCAAAAAGAATGGAAAACTGTGAGTGTGTGTAAACCTCAAAAAGGTAAATGCAACCACCATAAGGGATAATTATCCCTTACCAATCATAGAACATGTGCTTGAGCGAGTGGCCAGGAAACGGGCTTATTCCTTTATGGATGGGTTTTCAGGATACAACCAACTGGCAATAGCAAGGGAGGATCAACAGAAAACAATGTTTGCCACAGAATGGGGGATTTATGCGTATTGAGTTATGCCATTTGGCTTAACTAATGCCCCAGTCACTTTCCAAAGGTTAATGACACACGCATTCAAGGAATACCTAAGAATATTCTTAGAAATTTACATGGATGATCTTTGTGTACACTCTCTTCTACGAGAGGAGCATATCGACCATTTGCAAAAGATATTTGAAAAAATGCAGGACGTATCGAATCTGTCTTAACCCGAAAAAGTGTGTATTCATGGTTAAGCAAGGCCGCATCTTAGGACACATTGTCTCAAGAAATGGCATAACCACAGACCTAGACAAAGTCAAAGTCATAGTAGACCTACCGAGGCCTACTAATGCGAAACAAGTGAATCCTTCATGGGACACTGCGGATATTATCGAAGATTCATATACATGTATGCAGTTATCGCACAACCTCTATATCGTTTGCTAGTCAATTTCGAGTGGACCGAGAAGTGTGAAACTTCATTCTAAAAGCTAAAGGAAAACCTTATATCAGCACCTGTACTGAAGGCACCAGATTGGGAAAAGATATTCCATGTTCACATTGATGCTTTTGCATATGCCATTGGAAGTATTTTGGCTCAACCTGGAGACGGAACAATGGATTTTCCGGTTTGCTATGCGAGCCAACAGTTAAACAGTGCAGAAAAGAACTACACAACCACCGAGCGGAAAGGGTTAGGAATGATTTATGCTGTAAAGAAATTTCAGCATTATTTGCTTGCAAACAAATTTTTGTTCTTCATAGATCATCAAGCTCTTTTGTATCCGGTAAATAAACCTTGCAATACAGGGAGAATCGTACGCTGGTTTATTATATTGCTAGAATTTGACTTCACAGTGGTGGTCAAAAAGGTAAAACCCATCTACGAGCAGATCATCTTTCAAGGATACACAACGGGGAAGCTCCTGAAGGAATAGATGATGACATACCAGATGCGTATCTTTTCAATATTGAAATGGTACCCAAATGGTCTCAGGAAATTGTTAGCATTCTTTCCTTGGGAAGTAAGTTTGATAAAATGGAATACAGATCCAAACAGCAAAAATTCGACAAACAAGAAACTTCCAGTTGAGCAGGACGGCTGTATCATCTTGGATCGGACCTAATCCTACCATTATGTATAAATCCAGAAGAATTCGAGTGCTACCTTAAGGAGGCACATATCCAAGATTGTGCATTTCATTGTTCAACAGTGAAAACACACCAGAGACTGAAACAGTTAGGGGTTTATTGGCCAACTATGTATGCAGACGCACATTCGTATGTTACCAATTGTACTATATGTAGTGTCAAACGACCAGTGGATCACGCAACTTTGTTTCAGGTAAACATAGAACGTGCATGGAGTCAATATATAGATTGACTTCTTAACCACCAAGACATTCCCTGAAAACACACAAGAGCATGGAAAAAAGCTATAGAGCTAGAAGCTCGTGACTTCCAGTTAATTGGGAACCAACTCTATAAGCCGAATCTGTGCAATCAACTTAGAATCTGTGCAAGTGAAAGCAAATACCTTCTGATTCTAGAACATGCACATAGCAGAATAAGTGGAGGCCATGTTTCAGGCAATAAGATGGTAAAAATTGTCTTAACCACAGGAATTTGGTGGCCTACATTGCACATGGATGTTGAAGAGTTTGCAAAGCATTGCGACGCATGTCAACGCACCAAGGTGCCAATAAAAAGAGATGAGATGCCATTACGGCCAATGATGGGATCAAGAGCATTTGCAAAATGGGGCATTGATTTTGTGGGACATATATCACCTCCTGCATATCGTACACATACCCAATATATCATTGTGTCTACGGACTATCTCACAAAATGGGTCGAAGCCAAGGCAACACAAAAAGTTGATACACGCATCACTGCCCAATTTCTGTATGAGAATGTCTTTGTACGTTACGGGTTACCAATAGAAATTGTCAGTGATCGGGGGACACATTTTCTTAATGAAGTCATTGAATATCTGCTAGAGGAATTCATGGTCATACATAGGAAATCTGCACCATACCATCCGTAGGCCAATGGACAAGCTGAGGCCACAAATCAAACACTATGCATGGTTCTCACTAAAATAGTGTCAGAATCAAGAACAGACTGGGATCAACAGCTACACTCAACACTGTGGGCATACAGGGTAGCTTACAAAACATCAATTGAAACAACACCATACAACATGGTGTTTGGCCTAAATGCTATACTACCCATAGAGTTTTTAATTCCATTTCTACGAGTGGCAAAAAGCTTAGAATGGACAGGGCATGAGCTCTCTTCAAGAATAGATGATCTTGAAAAGCTAGATGAAATTCGCTTACGAGCTGTGGCTTCAGTCTATGCTAAAAAGAGAAGACAAAAAGAATTTTTTGACAAACATGTGCGCACTAAAGAGTTCAAAACAGGTGATTACGTACTTGTTTATACCTTGAAGCAACATGCCAAGAAAATTAAAAAGCGAGGGATGGGACCATTTGTGATTAGTGATCTATCACAAAGTGGAGCTGTCAAGCTTTCTACATTAGCAGGTGAAGAAATGCCGAACTGGATTAGTGGATGTCGACTGAAGAGATATCATCTACCACTCACACAAGAGATGCTCCAACAACTTCATCAAGGAAAACAAAGAATGAAGGAAAAACAGAGAGTACGAGAGGAAGCTCAAGCTGAAGCACAAGAACGCATTACAAAAAGAAGACTTCTGCGACAACAACAACAAAGTGGACCACCATTGCGAATCAATGCCATTGGGCTGATGAAGTTGGATGAAGAAACAGTGGAGCCAATAATTGCGGTCAAAGTGGGTAGCAATCAAGTTGAAATGACAGCCTTGCTTGATTCAGGAGCTCAAGCAAATTTGATCTCCTACGGATTATACCAACAGCTCAAAGTCACAGGTCAACTTCATTCTACTCCTCAAGTGCTGGAAAGTAACACATCACACCCGTTGAAAATATTGGGATAGACTATATTGCATGTACAAATACATCAATATATTTACCTAGACAAATTCTATGTGGTTGCGGATGAAAGCACACAACACCCAATGATGTTGGGTCAACCTTGGCAAAAAGAGTACAATGTGCAGATAGTTTGGAATGCAAAGTCAGTCAAAATTCAGCATGCACATGAACAACAGGTTATAGCCTTTGCTCAGCAATACTAGAATGATCAGCTGCAAGCAATGCAATCATTGGAAACAAATCCAAAAGCACAAATGCCATCAAAGAACAACATGATACCCGAGACCAACAATCAAGAAAGGCCAACCATGCTAATTACAGACATATGAATTCACCAGCCGCAATGCAAAGATCTAAGTTACCAAAACAAGGGAAACAAGTATGGGTGCGAAAGGATAGAAATGCCATGGCAGACAAACAACAATGCAACAACAGACTTCCAACAAAGCAGATGGTTCAGCCACAAACCAAGGGCATAAAACAGATATGGATCCCAAAGAAAATGCTTAGCCATAACCCAAATGTCACTCGCATTTGGATACCAAAGCATAAGCAAAAGGAACTCCCTTCAGTACAAGCAACAACGGAAGGCAGACAACTGCATTTCAAAAAGGAAAACCAACTTATGTGGATGCCAATCAACAACAAACCAGTGGCAAACAAGCGTGTGCCAAAACATCTAAAAAAACCGGTAGCAACAAAATACCAATGGAAAGCAAAGGCAATATGGCCCATAGCCATTCTGGCCCAGCCAATTCTCTCCTTAGAAATAGCTACGGCTCTCTCAATAGTTTCGGCCAAGCAACTGCCTTTTGACAAAAAGACAATTAAAGAAAGAGCAGTAGAGTTACAGTTGTTACTTGCAAAGAAAACAGGAAACCTCGACGGCGAATGCCAATAAGCCTCTTGATTATTCCCTTCTCTTGCACAGCATTAATTTTTCCATGCATTGACCGAGTATGCATAAAGTAGGGCCACATTAATTGGCCAATCATTAGCACAACTTTTTCAAACCTATGCACATCACATACTCCAACGCGATACCTTGTCGTCCGAGAGGACTCCGGCTAGGAGGGGGGGAGGCATTCTCAAATGCGGAACCAATAACAGAAACAACAAAAAAGGGCATGATTTTCGACTATTTTAAGGGTTGTTGTTTGATTGCGAACTTTTTTGGAGTAACCCAAGTACATATGCCCTTATACAGCATGTATCTACAGGTATATAGGGCCAAACGCCAAATCAAGCCCCTAGGTGTGTGTATATAAGTAGAAATAGCCATTTTTCGGACAAAATGTTGGTAAAATGGAGAAATCCGGCCATAAAAATTGCATGAGAGTGTATATAATGTTTTGCGGTGATGTTTGTGATTTATTATGATTTTTGGGGATTTTTTGGGTTTGATTTGCTATTTTCCTTTTAATTTTGCTAATTTTCGGCAGAAAAACTCAAAAATACAAAAAGCAGGTGAAAAACTGTCGTAATGAAAAAACAAATACGGGGATGACCAGTGACTATAGGACAACCTATGGTACAGTGGGGGTGCAATTATGAGACTGGAGCGAAAAGCGTGTTTTGGCCAGGTTTTGATCGAAATGCCAAATTTCTGGTAAACAGAGCAAATGGAGTCCAAATCAAGAAATTTTTGAGCCTAAACCGCATCTCGCAAGAAGATAGGAGCACATGTCAAATTTCGTGAAAAGTGGTTCGGGGACCTCCATTATAAGAAATTTTCACCTCATTCTCACTATTGACTTTGTGGAGAGAGCTTCTGCCACCTAGAGCGGACCGACCTTCCAGCAGCTTCTACGACGTGCACGACTACCTGACGAGCTCGAGACATGAGAGGTAGGCTCACCACCTTGAGCTTTTCGCGCATGTTTGTCATTACGTCGTGAAAACTAGCGTAGGGGTCACACACAAAGCGGGCGGTAGAGACCTACAAATAGAGACGGTGGCCTAACGGCTAAACCGAAAGCAACAAGACTTCATCCGTAGCTTATCCTAGTCTAGTAGACCAGTCCTCGATGTCCAAAGGCAGTAGAAAACCATCGGAAAAACCCTAATTCCCAGAAACCCGCAAGAGGCCACCAAAGGGGAAATCGGCGAAACCACGACCAAATGCTACCAAAATTCATGGGTAGGAGCATCTCGACGTGCTCGACAGGTCTATATGATCCGCATGACCAAAAAGTGACCCGAAGCTGCACTAAACTTCAGAGACGGCATCAGACACAAAGCGTCAAATTACTCTTGCGGCCAAACCGCAAGCCTGTTTGCCACCAAACTTCACGAGCGGCTTTCCTAGACCATTGACAACCAAGTCCTATGGTGGTAGACCACCACAAATCATCGAAGGTATGTATACGCAACCACAGGTGCTTCTAGAGTGACAAATTGCCAAATGGAGCTCCGGTGAAGCCAAAGTCGACAAAAACCTTACGGCAAGGATCCCCAAGGGATCGGGAAGCTATGGAGACCAACATCAAGAAAATTCATCGCCAGAAAGCACTCCAAGAGTCAGAAAACGGCTCAAAGGCTCTGAAGTCCACACAGGGAGTTATTCTCTATCCATTTTACTTTTTTGTTGAAATTAGGCTCAAAAGGGACTTAGGGGGACCAAGGGCAAGCACTGGAAGCACCACCCATGAAAAAATCACCAATAGACATCCTCCGCGTAGGATGTCTCAAGGGCACTTTTGGGCACAGACTCCAACATTTTTCATCATGCACATTTTCTGAATGACATTTACAAGCTATCCACCAAGTCTCATCACATGTGGACCAAAACTGACCTCATATGCATAAATAACGCAAAGTTAGGGCATAGAAGCAGTAATGGGCCATAGACCTATGAAATCTTGTCCAAATTCAATGAAACTTGCACAACACATTCACCAACACATCAACAACCAATCTGTGTGGTTAGAAGGAAAAAATGATGAAATAGACATCCTACTGGTAGGATGTCTATTTGACTTTTTTGACTAGCAGGGGATGTGTGATCATTCCAGATCCAATCACCTCATCATCAGGAGCCCACATATCAAGTTTTAAGCCATTCTAATCATTTTTGACCCCCAACACTACCAAGATACACATTTTGATCCCAAAAACACCATACAGGCCCTTACAAGCATCAAACCTTGTCCAAATTCAAATCCAAGAACATGGCCATGTTCCATAGGCCAAGGATAACTCACAGGACAAGTTTTATGTCATTTTGATGAAAAAGACATCCTACGCGTAGGATGTCTCCAGCATAAATTTAGCCTTCTGTGCAAGGAGTGACATCATGGGAGCCAATACCATGGTGCAATAAGCCCATATACCAATTTTCAACCCATTTGGACATCAATTGCTACCTAAAATGGACTTTCTACCCATATTGTGACCTAAAGCCTGAATCAGCCCAAAAATCCACTTTTTGATATCCAAATCCAAATCCAAGCGCATAGTCATGTTACATGAGCCATACACTACCAACATATCAAGTATGAACCAATTCTGATGAAAAAGAAATCCTACGCGTAGGATGTTTAGATGAAATTTTTTTTGCCAGATTTACACTGTGAGCACATGCACAGCTTCACAAGTTCCTTTTAAGCTTTATTTTCAATTTTCAAGTCATTTGGATAAGTAAAACTCAGTTTTGCAGCTAATATGGAAAAAACGCTAACTTCGGACTACTGAGTGCAACAGGATCAAGAAGAGAAGAATGACCATCAAGGATTACCTGGAAGAAGTGGAACCCTTCGTCATTCCAGAAGGAACACTAAAGCCCACCAGCACATGGATACAAGAAGATCTGTTAGAGTTCAACGACCTAAAGATCTACCAAGGATTGTTCAAAGACACTAAAGGAAATGTTATTGAGCTACCAATGCGGCCGAGAGAACTCAATGAGTTCGTACGAAGCAAGATGGCCGGATGCTTGGAGAAGATTGATCTCCACAACTACTTTGAAGCAATACCAGCAGGGGTGGACATCAAAAGAGTCTGGGAGTTTGTGACAAGCATTAAGGAGGATCGAGTGGCCAAAGTAACAGATTTACAAGGCAGACCAGAAACAGAGATAATAATCACTGAGCGGGTGGTAGCAGATGCACTAGACCTCTCCAACGAGGGGGATAGTGTAACAAAAAGAAGGGATGAGGTCAAGGTGTACAAAGAGAAAAAGGGGAATTACACCTTTGAAGATATTGCCAACCCAAGAGTGGCAATCATGAGCCAGTTATACAACCAGTACTTCCACATGTGCACGAAGAGGCCACTACAGAATTCTGCCAGGTGCAATTGCCACGACATTCACATGGGCAATGACGAAAGGCACCCCAAAGATAATCAACTATGCGGCATATATACATGACAACCTAGTAAAGATGGGCAATAAGAAGCCAACCTATATAGTGCCAGGAGAACTAATCACCAGGGTGATTTATGGGGCACTACACGCAAAAGGAAGGTGGCCTGTCGCCCCATCTCAGAATGATTGGCTGAGGTTAAAAGAAGACAAGGAAGAAGAGCCGCAAAGAGCACCAAAGGTGGCTACAAGACTGAAAATACGGCTAGATCCAGTCCAAGAGGAGCAGCCCGAGCAGAAGAAAGGGAAGAAGGAATTTGCCCCAAGTGCCGACCAAAGAAACCAGGTCACAAAAAGCGGCAAGACTGGAGAGGCTGATGGAGAGCTTCCGAGTGGAGAGATCCCTAAAGGGTGATTTACGTGAATTTTGGAAGCCATCTCTAGAGTCTATGTCAAGATCATCCAGAAGAGTGCAAAGGGACCGATTTGAAGACTATATCAAGAATTTTGAGATTCTTGATGCTGCATCAGAGAACATTCCACACGTCCCTTTCAAAGAGGAAGAAGTACAACAAATACGGCAGAAACTGTTGGATGAGCAAGAGAGCCAAGAAAGAGAAAGAAAAACTAAAGCAAACAAGGATTTAAAGGGCAAGCCAACATCTCTACCGGCCAGCCCTAAACCCAGCCCACAACAATCACCACCGCCCTCACCACCTCCTAGCAGCCCTCCACCAGAAGATAAAGAGGCTGAGGACAAACAAGAAAAAAATCTGCAGAACCCTCTTAGCAGTGTTCGAGACCTTCAAGCCAAGCCAAGTGACTGACAACATCTTTTTCTTCCAAGATACATATAGATGCGCTTATGATCTGTCAGGTCAGCCTTCCAAGGAGGTGATATATGCGCTGTACCAAAGGATAATGTTTCTACCATCCTATCACCTCCAGGATTTTGAAGAAGCATTCTACACAGGCTTCTTCACCATAAACACTGACATTTTTGGCCCAACAATGATGAACCTGCACGCAAGATATGAATCTCTGCTAAAGATGCGAGAAACGATACGATGAAGAAACAGATCAACGGCCATGTTGGGGACGACATGAGCAAGGAGGGGGGGAGTGTTAGAAGCTGCACACACCCCACATCACTAACTACTCGGAGGATTATTATTTTTTGTAATTATTCATTCATTGAGGAAAACCTGATTTTTCACCTTGTAAATATTGGGACTTACAGAAGTTTACAGATTGTATCCAGTTTTGATAGTTAGATTGAGTAGATGGTTGATTTTTGAACTTTAGGGCTTGAGAAATTGTAAGGTATATATACCACTTTTTGACCTTAATGAAAAACCTTTTTGTCATTTTAAAAACAAGTTTTGAAGTCTGTGAGTGAGCGTACTGTGTACGAGAGAGAGGGTGTGAGCTTCATCTTGACGCTACGTGTGCTCCGGTGGTCGGAATCGAGTGCAGAGAAGTGCAGCGTTTTTCCTCCGACGAGAGCTACGCGTCGATACCTACATTACGCGCATACGGTCCGGTTTTGCGATCTCCTTCTACGAGCTTCATCAGGTGTTTGGGTGAGCATACATTGTCCGATTTTGCATTGCAGCATATCCACATGTTCACATTCAGTAGAACTACACATTAGGCACTTTAGATTTTGAAAACGAAGACTCGGAGATCTCGGCCAGACATCCTACGTGTTTCTGCACCAGTTGTTTTGGGTTGGGATTTTGGTTCATAGACCTTAGGGAGAGCGACCTATTGGTATTAGTAGGGTATCCTTCAAGTTCTATGGTGTTTCGAGATTGTTTGATGGGTGTTCCACTCTAGAAAGCATTGTAGGAAGTTTCCTCTTGTGCACTCTTGAAGGCTGTGACTTAGACAATTGGTAGAGACCTCTGTAGGAATTAGTTAGGAGTCGGTCGAGTATAGGTTGACACCTTATGCTTGCTTCCACGCACCTGCGGGTCAAGCTTCGTCCTTAGCTGACATTATATGTTAGGTGAGTTCTCGCTGTGCTGACGTCCGTCGCGGCGTATCCGTCCAACACAAAGCAACAAATGTATGATGTATGATAATGATTCAATTTTGTATATTGGATTGCATATTTATTGCATTATTAACTTACACACTTTGCTAGCATAGAGGACACCCTATGGCCCTAGGACCATAGGATGCCATCATATCCCATGTACAATTTCTCTTTTACCATAGAGGACATCTTATGGATCTAGGGTCATAAGACGCCAACATAGTGCATAAATGGCTTCTTATAAGTATACACGTAAACATAGTGCATAGAGGGAATTTTACTAGAATAAAGACCGCCCTATGGCCTTGGGACCATAGGGTGCCAACATAGAGCATAGAGGGATTTTTATAAGCACCTTGTTTCCCTTGGGACGCCATAGTGCCATAAAGTGGTTTTTGTATATATAGTAGAGAATTCTCACACGCATGATACCTTGGTCACTATCTGGCCCTTGGACCATATGATAGTAGCATAGAGGACACCCTATAGCCCTAGGGTTTCCTTCTATCCCTAGGGCCATACACTGCCAACATATAGTATACATGGTTTCTTCATAGAGCAAACCTTTTAGCCCTACACTATAGAGTGGAAACCTAAACCATATAATGTATCCTACTAGCATAGAAGGCACCCTATGACCCTCAGGCCAAAGAGTATCAATTTAGGACATAAAGGGTCTCTTCCTAAGTTGAAGGGCACCTTGTGATCCTAGGGAGAACCCTATGGCCCCAGGGCCATAGGGTGTCAACATAATCAAATGGGGTATAAACTTAGAGCATAGAGGGTTTCTTACTATCATGGAGGACATCCTGTGTCCTTGGTGCCATAGTGTAAGGTCTCTACTTTCAATTTCACACAAGTTCTATTACGCATTTGAATTTGTTTTAACCATCACTCATTATTTAAGATATTCGAGTTCAAATTATGAATCGTAGACTGAGAAAACTTAGAATTTAAAATTTACGCTACAAAATTCTGACATGTTTAGCTATATGAATCACTAATTAACTTATTGTAAGACTTATTTACTGATTGTAGAATTTTCTTTTACTACTGTAAAGTTAATATAAGACTGTAAAGTTTAACTTAAAAATGTAAAGTAAATTATCATTAAGGAAATAAATAAAATAATTATAAAGACAAAAGGATACACAGGGATGACAGATGAAGGCACATGGACTCACCTGAACTCACATAGGAGGGGACAAAGTGGGACATACTGTCACATGAAAAGGAGAGGCTAGTCCTGACTAATCATAATGAGGGGGGGCTGTGTGGCCTTATCTTTTGATGATAATGACAAATAGGTCAAGCTGATAGGTACCACAAGGGTACCAAAAACGCAGGTATGATTTTTGAGAAAAAAAAATTAACAAAAATTTAAAAAAAATTGAAAAAAAAAAGTTGGACGTTTTCTTTTCTGCTATAAAATAGAGCATCCATGCTCACACTTTATACATATAGATTACCTCTATAGTGCTCACGAAGTGCTGCCACTTCTCTTAGAGAGAAGGCATCCACAAACCACTAAGAGAGCAAAAACTCTAGTGGACTAATAAGATACGTATTAATTAAGCATTCAATTAACTTTAGGAATGATGTATGTGTGCTATCTTTTCCTCTAATCTCTCTAATAGATTAGTAAGATTCAATTAGCTATGTGTGTGTGCGTGCTATCTCTTACTCTAATTTCTCTAATAGATTAGTAAGATTCAATTAGTTTTAAGAAGGATATGTGTGTGTGTGTGTGTGCTATCTCTTACTCTAATTTCTCTAATAGATTAGTAGGATTCAATTAGCTATGTGTGTGTGCGTGCTATCTCTTACTCTAATTTCTCTAACAGATTAGTAAGAGTCAATTAGCTTTAGAAAAGGATGTGTGTGTATTCTCTTTTACTCTAATCTTTCTAATGGATTAGTAAGATTCAATTAACTTTAGAAAAAATGTGTGTGTATGTTTTCTCTTACTCTAATCTCTCTAAATATACCTACTCTCTCTAGTTAGTACATCTTCACTATTAACTTATGTATAGTTAATTGAAAGTAAATACGTAAGAGAACTCATCATATTCTTATCATACATGATGAAATTATCATTCAACAATTTTATCGTCGATTAGATTAAGTAGAATTTTGAATAATACTAAAAATTGATTTAGTTGAAGTATAGAAATGGAAGTTAGAATTGGATTAGAAATGTCATGCATAAAAGTAATGCAGTCCTAAACTTTCACTCGTAGTTTACACACTTAATTTTTGATTAATTACGATTAGCAAATATTTGATGTATAGAAATTAGATGTAGAACAACAACAGTAAGTGTGAATCCGAGTTGGCGAGGGTTCAAATTACAGACTCTCTTTGGAAACAAGAGATTACTAGGAAAATTGACCAATTTAAAGTTCTAAGTGTATAACATAAGTGTAGTACAAAAAAATGGCTCCAAAGCGTGCTCGAACCCAAGGCGCTAATGATCATGAAGCTGGTACAAGTAACGGTGGAACTCCTGCGGAACATGTTATGTCTCCACCAACCAGACCAATCGGATCTATGGTACAGGTTAGTATTGTAGTCTCAAGTAATTCATCATTGCATATGGGAGACCATAGGAATATATTATTTACCTTATGAAAAGAAAACACAGACCGAAACCAAGGGCTTAACCCCAAGAAACTCGGCATATGTTTGACAACTAGAAAAGATTGTCTGGTTAAATTGGTTGCTATAGGAAAGAATGTTTGTCCAAAACCTTTGGTAGGGTTTTTCTCAAGTCTCTCTACTTATGAGCGCTGGTATTATGTGGCAGTTGCCGAGGCGTGAGATGACGCCCAGGATGGCACCGCTGATGCTGTGGTGGGAGTACACCCAGATTAGCCCAGCTGGATACTGCAGTTTTGTTTTGCCGTGGCGTGAGAATGACGCCCAGATTGGCACCGTTGTTGCTGTGGCGGGAGTATGTCCAGATTAGCACAACGAGTACTTGTCGAGCAGCATGGGACGCTCATGAGGACAAGGGTTTTTATAAAGAATGTATATACCGATCCGACATAATAGCGCCAGTAGAGATTCTTGAGTGAACCTAATTCAAGCGTTGTTGGTTTAAAATTGGACGACTTCTTGTTTGACTATTCTTTGTAATACTGTTTGAAGGGCTGCTTTAATGAACCAGTATCATAAATAAAGTAAAGGAACATGTATGTTTAAAGAGTGTGGTAGTAATTAGATAACAAAAGAAGGGTGAGTGTGGTGTGGAAAGTGGGAGAATGATACCCCGACGGTATCATTCTATGGACGGGTGGACCTGATGAGTTGGGTAACTTTCCAACGCTAGAAATTGTTTTTTTTTAAGTCATAAATCTTAAAAGAGACAAACCTTGGCGGCTGTGCTTCTGAAACATGGGGAAAAAAGCGCACAGGTTGTCACTCTAAGATTTATACTTTTAGTTATAATTGATTATAGATAGTTTTTAGATAGGGTTATGGTGGTTACGCTCCACCATAGCGAGATAGGACCAATCCTTCACTAACGGTTCATGCCCGTGGCTGCGTAGTAGCTAAGGCAATGTCCGTTGATTTTTCTTTTTTAGGATTGGAGACCTATGAAAGGTACTCCGCTCCTCTCAAAAAGGGGCAGGGACCTCACAATGGTATCAGAGCCTAGGTTAAAGCTTGGGGAGATTTTTAGATTGATGTTTGGATATTGAAGGATGTGAATGTTTGAAATAATAGAAGAACCTAGAAAAATATTTTTGAGTTTTTATATGGTATTGAAGACTGAACTTTCCTGGTACAGGAAAATGTTCATTCAGTCTACCAGAAATTCCAGGTGTTCACCATCATGTTTGAAAATGCATGCCAATCACCAAATTATCTGTTTCGAAAAAGGGTGATGATGATTTTGGATAGGGTGTTTGCACCACCTATCCCAAGGGTGCATAGAGGATGGGGCATCAAGTGGAGTCCATTTGGAGGAATCTATACCATCGATGCTGACAAGATATGGTGCATGGATACCAATCTCAAGAAACTTTGATGGGCAGAGGAGTTAAAAGTCATCGAAGTTTATCTTTTCATTGGTACTAAGAATCCGGATGCTACCATTACCTTGGGAGGAGAAAAGATATCTCAGACTGAATGGATCTATAACCAAGTTACAAAAGTTATCCATGGTGGTAGGATTCGACCCATATGTGTATCTCGTAGCTTTCAAGGGTCAAAAGAAACTTATTATTTTGATCCTTTAGCCTATCCTTTTGTAGTCACTAAACTTAAAATATAGAGACATTACAATCCTTGTACCTAAAGACTACCAACCTTGGTAGCAAATAATGTGTATATAAATAAAGTTTGGATTAATATTATCTTTTGTTTGTATTATTGTCTGATCAAGTCTTTCCTTAAAGTGGATTAAAGTTAGAGTATCCAATAAAGTTTCACTTAATCTATATTGCATAGAGTGCGGTGTACACATCTCTTCAAGAGAAAAAGATACTTCTGAAGCAAGATAAACTTCCCTCTTTCAAAGGGGAAGGAGCCCTAGTTGAGTGCGATCCATAAGTGTGGCTCGAAGAGATGGAGGATTATTTTGCTGTTGTTGGTACTACTCCTGATAACCAAGCAATGTTGGCTATGTTTCGTCTCACGGGGGATGCCAAGCTTTGGTGGAAACAACACTGCAAAGATAGTCAAGTAGCTCAAAACACTCAAACTTGGGAAGACATTAAGTATGCTGTCAAAGGACGTTATCTTCCACCTGCACACGAATCCCTTAAGATGAATGAATTCTTCAACTTACGTCAATTTCATCTTACAGTGGAAGAATACTACTCCAAATTTGTAACTCTTAGGCGCTATGCTCCGCCAATGACCGCAGATCAACAAGTAGCTAAATGCTCCTTTAAATACTCATCTAGAAGCCATGAGGCCTGTAAATTTGCAAGATGCTCTTTTAAGAGCTAAACCCTTAGCTAAAGAGATATCAAACTCTAAAAGGGTACGAAATGGAAATTTAACACTAGAATGGTAACAGGACACTTTTATGTCCTTGGACACTTTTGTGTCCTGTTAAGTGACCATTTTGCTTGAATTATTTGAAGAGTATGAAAATGAGTTTCTAGGTGCTATATATCCACAAAGTTTCCTTATGATCTTGAAAAAACTTGACATTGTTTTTGGAGTATCGATCTCACCATTAACCTTACTCTTGCACAACATTTTTGAACTTAAACTGTGTGAAAAAACGGGTCCGATTTTTGGCTTTTTTTTCAATTTTTGGCAACTACACCACTCTAAACTTCATGTTTGTGAGGTTTAGATGGCTAGAGGTTAGGCCTTCGTAGTTATTAACATGTTTTGATGCTTTTAGGGAAAGCTAAGTGTTAAAATTGAAAGTTATGACCAACTTACAAAAATTGCATAATCCTGTTTTTTGGCCAAAATTAGCACTTTTATGATTTTTTTGGTGGCTTTCTTGATATCTGAATTCAATTTTGATAGTGTAAGTGTAATGTATAACATAAAGCTAATCTTCCTTGAGTTTTGGGGGACCTAATATGCTATATAGCATAGTATATGATGATGGTTGAGTTTTTTGATTGCTGAATAATACGATACATTTTAGAGTAGCAAGTATAACTTTCTCAATATTGCTAGTTTCTTAGGCCAATTGCAGGTAGTTTGTATTGAGCGTGACTATAGAAACTTTGATAATAGGTCCGCAGAATGGCAAAAATGCAACTTTTTTGTACCTATTTTTTTTCCCCAAAAGAAAATTAGTGAGGTAAAAGCAACCAAATGTTTTGATCACCAACCCATAGAAGTTAACGGGGCATTTTATCTCATATCCTACAAAAATACCCACTCTTATTTATATGCAATCAACCGTAAGAAATTGCTGTTTTGGGCAAAATGCACTGGTCCATCAACTTTGGAGGCTTGTAGTGACCAAGGGATGAGAAATTTTACAAGTTTCTCATTTTTTCCATATGAAGTAGTTCTTGAACTATAAGCTCATGAAAGGATTTTTCAAAGTGAGTGGATCTACTATGGTTTTGGAATTTTTTTCCAAAACCTTGAAAGGACACTTTTATGTCCTGTTAGGTTACCATTCTAGTGTTAAGGAATGCTGGAAGGAGAGGATGGCCTATGATGTGGAACCAAAGGCAAGTTCACCCAGTTCACCAAATTGATCCAACAGTTGCAGCTTCAGCAAATGGAGCTCAAAATGCAGATCTTAGATGCTATGAATGCACCGAGCTAGGACATTTCAGGAATGTATGTCCTAGGCGATTCTCCGCAACAAATACACCTAATCGAGCTAGAGGACGAGGCCAAATAATAAATCGTGGAGGAAGAAATGGAGGACGAGGTCGAGGGCGCGGAATGGCTGCCATAGTCAATGCTATCATAGGAGAACCAACATTGGGAGAATAACAAGAGGAAAGAGCAACTCTACATGCTGCAATTGATAACCCAAGAGCAAGACAACAATATGCTATCATTCAAACACCTGCAAATCACCAAGGTGAAAAATTTGAGCTTCTTATTGATTTTGGTAGTACTCACTCTTTCTTGTCACCTAAATGTTTAAGGAGGTTAGGACTTAATCAACACCCTACAAGAAAGATGAGAGTTGAATTAGCCAATGGAAAGGAAGTGTGATCTCAATACACTGTGGGAAAAAAAGATTTCAAGTTGGGAGAATACTCTACTTCTGCTACTTTTCGAACCTTACCCATAGGAATCTATGACAGAATTCTTGGAATGGATTGGTTATCCAGTCATAATGCCAATATCCATTGTGCCCAAGGAAGTGTTACTTTTGTGGACAACCAAGGTCAAGAAGTCACTATTCAAGGCCAGAATGGACGACCAAAAGCTTACTTGGTCAAAGCTAATCGTCTTTTGAAAGGGTTACGCAAGGGTCAACAAATTCTTCTAGTCAAGCTAAACAAAGTAGAAAAATCTTCTTCCAACCCTGAACCAATGTGGCTAGAAGAATTTTCAGATGTTTTCCCCACTGAACTTTTTGAACTACCACCACCTAGGGTGGTAGACCATGAAATCAAAATTTTTCCAGGTAGTGAACCAGTTTCAAGAGCGCCGTACAAGATGTCACTTCTAGAGGCTATAGAACTCAAGGAGCAGCTCAAGCAGTTGATTGATCAAGGGTTTATCCGACCTAGTACATCTCCATCGGGTGCACCTGTTCTCTTCCAAAAGAAAAAGGATGGCTCTCTTCGACTTTGCATAGATTATAGGGGCTTAAATCAGGTTACCATCAAGAATAAATATCCAATTCCTTGTATTGATGAGATGCTCGATAGATGACATGGAGCCAAAATATTCACAAAGATCGATCTTCGATCTGGCTATCATCAAATTCGAATCCAGGAGGCTGATATCTCCAAAATAGCTTTCAACACTCGTTATGGTCATTATGAATGTACAGTGATGGCTTTCGGACTTACGAATGCTCCTGCAACTTTCAATCGTCTGATGGACGATATCTTTAGAGAATTCTTGGATGATTTTTTCATAGTATTCTTTGACGATATCTTAATTTATTCCAAATCAGAGGAAGAGCATGAAGGAAATGTTAGGAAAGTGTTAGAGCTTATACGCCGAAATAAGTTGTATGCAAAGAAAAGCAAATGTACCTTCTTTACCCCTAAGGTCTGTTACTTAGGGTTTATCATTTCACCTGAAGGAGTCTCTGTTGACCCTGACAAAGTCAAAGATATTGTGGAATGGCCTCAACCCACTTCACAAACCGAAGTCAGAGGGTTCTTAGGTATCACAGGGTGGTACATGATCTTTGTAAAGGACTATGCTCTTAAAGCTGCACCACTAACTGACCTGCTAAAGAGAGGAGCTACGATACTTTGGGAAGAAAAACATGAATCTTGCTTCAAACAGCTTAAGGAGTATCTTGCTTCAGAACCTCTCTTAAAACTTCTAGACTTCACCCAAGAATTTGAGGTGATCACAGATGCTAGTAACCTTGCATTAGGAGGAGTCCTTACTCAAGAAGGAAGGCCTGTAGCTTATACTTCTCGGAAGCTTAGGATTCATGAAGTGAATTATGCTACACATGATGTAGAATTGCTAGCAGTTATTCATGGTCTCAAGCTATGAAGACATTATCTATTGGGACGCAAATTCCAGTTGGTAACAGATCACAAGAGTCTCAAGTGGATTTTTACCCAACCTAACCTTAACATGAGATAGAGGAGATGGATAGAGCTCATGCACGAATATGATTTTGATATTAAATTTAGACCAGTTAAGGATAATGTTGTGGCAGATTCCCTAAGCCGTAAAGATTTTCTGGGGGCAATTTCCATGGCTAACAACCCTATTTTAGACAAGTTCTCGGATGCTACTGTCAGATATGCAGATTACCAAATGCTTGCTAGTATCCTACGTGAAGAGAGGGTATCATCAAATAAGCCTAAACCTCTACATTACTCCTTAGAAGATGGGAAAATTTACTATAGGAATCGACTATGCATACCTAAGGATTCTACCCTAAGGAGTGCTATCCTATATGAAGCACATGATAGCCCAACTTCAGGACATCCAGGTTATACCAAAACCATCAATGCAATTCACAGAAGTTACTATTGGCAAGGTATGAAGGGTGATGTCCTTCGCTATGTCAAGCAGTGTTTGTCTTGTCAAAGGATTAAGGCAGAAAGACTAAAGATGCCAGGTAAATTACATCCTTTAGATATTCCCCAAATGAAATGGGAATGTATTAGCATGGACTTTATCACCGGGTTTCCTTTTGTTCAAGATGTCTATGATTCAATCATGGTCATAGTCGACTTGCTTACTAAAGTGGCTCACTTAATCCCAATCAAGACAACCTTTACAGCTTCAGATATTGCTCATCTGTTTGTGAAGGAGGTTTTCAGAATTCATGGTTTACCCAAGAGGATTGTCAGCGATCGTGATGCCAAGTTTACTTCAAAGTTTTGGGTATCATTGTTTCAAGATATTGGAACCCAGTTATATTTTAGTACTACTTATCATCCTCAAACTGATGGCCAAACTGAAAGAGTTAATCAAGTAATTGAAGACATCCTCAGAGCCTACTGCAATACAGAACCTCGCAAGTGGATTCAATACCTACCCTTGGTAGAGTATGCATACAATTCCTCTACTCATAGAAGTATTGGAATGACACCTTTTAATGCTCTTTATGGTCAAGAATGTTTATCACCTCTTAACTTTGCTGACCCCACTATACGGGTAGAAGCCTCAAAGAAAATGCTTGAAGAAATGGAAGCTCAAAGCAAAGCTATTCGAAGGGATATTCAAGCGGCTCAAGATCGACAAAAGAAGTACGCCGACTTAAAAAGATTTGATCATATTTTAAAAGAAGGTGAAAAAGTTTTCTTATGAGTAAAGCCCAAAAAGAGCAATCTCTCTCTCTCGGAAGATATAAGAAGCTTAGCTACCGATATTGTGGACCTTACGAAATAATCAAGGTTGTAAGTGATCAAGCTTATAGACTAAAACTCCCTTCTCATCTCAAAGTGCATGATGTATTTCATGTAAGTCTATTAAAACCTTATGTATATAACCCTTACCATGTCCTTGATGATGAGCAAATCATTTTACCTGCTCAAGATGTTTTACAACTCCAACCTGATACTATCCTAGAAACTCGGGAGAGAAAGCTTAGGAATAGATCCATCAAAGAACATCTTATCTTCTGGAAGGATTTCCCTATAGAAGCTACTACTTGGGAAGATGAGACATCTCTTCTTAAGGATTACCCTTCACTGTTCTTGAGATGAGGGCATCTCAAATTCTAAGTTTGGGAGATTGTAAGGTCTCTACTTTCAAATTTCACACAAGTTCTATTATGCATTTGAATTTTTTTTAAACCATCACTCATTATTTAAGATATTCAAGTTCAAATTATGAATCGTAGGCTGAGAGAACCTAAAATTTAAAATTTACACTACAAAATTCTGACATGTTTAGCTATATGAATCACTAATTAACTTATTGTAAGACTTATTTACTGATTGTAGAATTTTCTTTTACTACTGTAAAGTTAATATAAGACTGTAAAGTTTAACTTAAAAATGTAAAGTAAATTATCATTAAGGAAATAAATAAAATAATTATAAAGACAAAAGAATACACAGGGATGACAAATGAAGGCACATGGACTCACCTGGACTCACATAGGAGGGGACAAAGTGGGACACACTGTCACATGAAAAAGAGAGGCTACAGTTCTTGACTAATCATAATGAGGGAGGGCTGTGTGGCCTTATCTTTTGATGATAATGACAAATTGGTCAAGCTGATAGGTACCACAAGGGTACCAAAAACGCAGGTATGATTTTTGAGGAAAAAAAATTATTTTTTAAAAAAAAATAAAAAAATATTTTTTTTTGGAAAAAAAAAAGTTGGACGTTTTCTTTTCTGCTATAAATAGAGCATCAATGCCCACACTTTAGACATAGAGATTGCCTCTATGCGCTCACGAAGTGCTGCCACTTCTCTTAAAGAGAAGGCATCCACAAACCACTAAGAGAGCAAAAACTCTAGTGGACTAATAAGGTACATATTAATTAAGTATTCAATTAACTTTAGGAATGATGTATGTGTGCTATCTCTTACTCTAATCTCTCTAATAGATTAGTAAGATTCAATTTGCTATGTGTGTGTGCGTGCTATCTCTTACTCTAATTTCTCTAGTAGATTAGTAAGATTCAATTAGTTTTAAGAAGGATATGTGTGTGTGTGTGTGCTATCTCTTACTCTAATTTCTCTAATAGATTAGTAAGAGTCAATTAGCTTTATAAAAGGATGTGTGTGTGTTCTCTTTTACTCTAATTTTTCTAATGGATTAGTAAGATTCAATTAGCTTTAGAAAAGATGTGTGTGTATGTTTTCTCTTACTCTAATCTCTCTAAGTATACCTACTCTCTCTAGTTGGTACATCTTCACTATTAACTTATATATAGTTAATTGAAAGTTAATACATAAGAGAACTCATCATAATCTTATTACACATGATGAAATTATCATTCAACAATTTTATTGTCAATTAGATTAAGTAGAATTTTGAATAATACTAAAAATTGATTTAGTTGAAGTATAGAAATGGAAGTTAGAATTGGATTAGAAATGTCATGCATAAAAGTAATGCAGTCCTAAACTTTCACTCGTAGTTTACACATTTAGTTTTTGATTAATTACGATTAGCAAATATTTGATGTATAGAAATTAGATGTAGAACAACAACAGTAAGTGTGAATCCGAGTTGGCGAGGGTTCAAATTACAGACTCTCTTTGGAAACAAGAGATTACTAGGAAAATTGACCAATTTAAAGTTCTAAGTGTATAACATAAGTGTAGTACAAAAAAATGGCTCCAAAGCGTGCTCGAACCCAAGGCGCTAATGATCATGAAGCTGGTACAAGTAACGGTGGAACTCCTGCGGAACGTGTTATGTCTCCACCAACCAGACCAATCGGATCTATGGTACAGGTTAGTATTGTAGTCTCAAGTAATTCATCATTGCATATGGGAGACCATAGGAATATATTATTTACCTTATGAAAAGAAAACACAGACCGAAACCAAGGGCTTAACCCCAAGAAACTCGGCATATGTTTGACAACTAGAAAAGATTGTCTGGTTAAATTGGTTGCTATAGGAAAGAATGTTTTTCCAAAACCTTTGGTAGGGTTTTTCTCAAGTCTCTCTACTTATGAGCGCTGGTATTATGTGGCAGTTGCCGAGGCGTGAGATGACGCCCAGGATGGCACCGCTGATGCTGTGGTGGGAGTACACCCAGATTAGCCCAGCTGGATACTGCAGTTTTGTTTTGCCGTGGCGTGAGAATGACGCCCAGATTGGCACCGTTGTTGCTGTGGCGGGAGTATGTCCAGATTAGCACAACGAGTACTTGTCGAGCAGCATGGGACGCTCATGAGGACAAGGGTTTTTATAAAGAATGTATATACCGATCCGACATAATAGCGCCAGTAGAGATTCTTGAGTGAACCTAATTCAAGCGTTGTTGGTTTAAAATTGGACGACTTCTTGTTTGACTATTCTTTGTAATACTGTTTGAAGGGCTGCTTTAATGAACCAGTATCATAAATAAAGTAAAGGAACATGTATGTTTAAAGAGTGTGGTAGTAATTAGATAACAAAAGAAGGGTGAGTGTGGTGTGGAAAGTGGGAGAATGATACCCCGACGGTATCATTCTATGGACGGGTGGACCTGATGAGTTGGGTAGTACAAAAAAATGGCTTCAACGCGTGCTCGAACCCAAGGAGGTAATGATCATCTAGCTGGTACAAATAACGGTGGAACTCCTGCGGAACATGTTATGTCTCCACCAATCGGACCAATCAGAGCTATGGTACATGTTAGTATTGCAGTCTCAATTTATGCATCATTGCATATGCGAGACCATAGGAATATATTATCTACCTTATGAAAAGAAAACACGGACCGAAACCAAGGGCTTAACCCCAAGAAACTCAGCATATGTTTGACAACTAAGAAAGATTGTCTAGTTAAACTGGTTGCTATAGGAAAGAATGTTTGTCCAAAACCTTTGGTAGGGTTTCTCTCAAGTCTCTCTACTTATTAGCGCTGGTATTATGTGGCAGTTTCCGAGGCGTGAGATGATGCCTTGGATGGCACCGCTGATGCTGTGGTGGGAGTACATCCAGATTAGCCCAGCTGGATACTGCAGTTTTGTTTTGTCGTGTCGTGGGGATGACGCCCAGATTGGCACCGTTGTTGCTGTGGCGGGAGTACGTCCAGATTAGCACAACGAGTACTTGTCGAGCGGTATGGGACGCTCATGAGGACAAGGGTTTTAATAAAGAATGTATATACAGATCGGATATAATAGCGCCAGTAGAGATTCTTGAGTGAACCTAATCCAAGGATTGTTGGTTTAAAACTGGACGACTTCTTGTTTGACTATTCTTTGTAATACTGTTTGAAGGGCTGTTTTAACGAACCAGTATCATAAATAAAGTAAAGGACATGTATGTTTAAACAGTGTGGTAGTAATTAGATAACAAAAGAAGGGTGAGTGTGGTGTGGAAAGTGGGAGAATGATACCCCGACGGTATCATTCTATGGACAGGTGGACCTGATGAGTCGGGTAACTTTCCAACGCTAGAAATTGTTTTTTTTTAAGTCATAAATCTTAAAAAAGACAAATCTTGGCGGCTGTGCTTCTGAAACATGGGGGAAAAAGCGCACAGGTTGGTCACTCTAAGGTTTATACTTTTAGGTATAATTGATTATAGATAGTTTTTAGATAGGGTTATGGTGGTCACGCTCCGCCATAGCGAGATAGGACCAATCCTTCACTAACGGTTCATGCCCGTGGCTACGTAGTAGCTAAGGCAATGTCCGTTGGTTTTTCTTTTTCAGGATTGGAGACCTATCAAAGGTACTCCGCTCCTCTCAAAAAGGGGCAGGGACCTCACACATAGGGTACAAACATACATGGAGGGTTTCTTGCTAGCATAGAGAGCACCCTATGGCTTTGGGGCCATATGATTCCAACAAAGAGCATAAACGGTTTTTTGATAGCATAGAGGATAGCTTATTTCCATGGGGCCATATGATACAAAAATAAAAGAGCTTAAGAAGGGCACCTAGGCCACTAAATCACCATGGGTCCATAAGGTGGTCTTTGTGGGGAATGCTCCTAAAGGGTTCCTTGGCTATCCTATGGCCTTTGGGCCATAGGCTACCAACATAGAGTTTAGATGGTTTCTTACTAACATAGAGCTCACCTTGTGGCCTACGGTCTTTAGATTATAATATAGAGTTTCAATGGTTTCATACTAGGTGTAAGGGGCACCCTATGGCCTTGGGGCCATAGAGTCTCAATGTAGAGCACAGAGGTTTCCTTTCTAGCATAGAGGGCACCATGTGGCCTAGGAGCCATTTGATGCACCCTATGGCCGAGGGCTGTAGGGTGCAAGGTTTCTTAGTAGCATTATAAAGGGTACCTTGTGGCCCTCAAGTCTCCATAGGGTGCCAACATAGAGCGTAGAGGGTTTTTCTTAATAGCATAGAGGAAATCCTATGGCCTTGGGGCCATAGGGTTTCAATATTGAGCATAGAGGATTTCTTACTAGCATAGAGGCTACCTTGTGGCCCCAGGTCCATAGGGTGCAAACATAGAGAATATAGGATTTCTTACTATCATACAGGGTACCTTGTGGCCCTAGGTCCATAGGGTGCAAACATAGAGCATAGAGGATTTGTTACTAGCACAGAGGGCACCCTATGGCCCAAAGGCCATAGAGTGACAACATGTAGCATAAAGGGTTTCTTACTAGAATAAGAGGCAGACCTTGTGGCCCTCAGGTCATAGGGTGCCAGCATAAAGCATATATGGTTTCTTACTAGTGCTCATAGAGGGCATCTTATGGCCCTATGACAACCCATGGCCTTAGGGCCATAGGGTGACACATAAATAAAGTACCATATGGCTTTGAAGCCATATATCTATTTATATGTTGAGACCTCCCAAAAATCCTAACCCTATGTCCTTGAGGCCATAAAGAAACATATTTTGGATTATCTTAAAGTCATAGAGATATCTACAAAGAGAACCGTATGGCCTGAAGTCCATAACAAACTTAGTCAAGGAAATCATCCAATGCAAGAAGATCATGGCAATAGAAAATGAGACTTCTGCTCTAGAGCTTAAAGGCATAAATGTTTCTCCAAGTATACTTCTAGGCGCCACCATCATGGCCAAAGAGCTAATGTAGCTAGATAAAGATTAGGAATCTCTAGACAATAAGGAGCATAAAAATAAATTCATTGTAGATGTGTTGTCAGTTAGTAAATTTTCTATTTGCGATTAGTTTTTTCTAAGAGTGTGACAAAAAAGAGTTATCAAAATGTAGATACTTTGGAATCTAAAATTAGGTGTTCTTTAAACTTGCAGTCCTTCAACAAGATATTGCGGCTGACAAAGTTTTACTCGAGATTGTTGGTATAGAGGATGCTAATGCCATTGACCCTACTGAGAAAGATTCTATCAATCTCCATGTCAACCAAAGAGTTTCTGACGAAGATGACAAGAATCTACAAGTCTTTGAAGGTCAACTGATACAACGATTGGAGATAAATTTAAAGAGTAATCCAATGGAAGAAGACAGTGAAAGTTCCAGAACATGTGCAAGGGAAGAAGAAGAATCGAATGAAAATATTCTAGTAGCCCAAGAGTTGGGAATTGGATTGCATGACACCACAATGGAAGTAGAAGGCAATGGAAGTTCCAGAACATGTGCAACGCCAGAAGGAGAATCCAACAGAAATATTTTAGCACCCCAGGATTTGGAAATCGAAGTGCATGGTGAGTTAGACCTTCCATCCACCAACAAACCAATGCTAACTATAATAGTGAGCTTGTGTGGATTGTTCCTGAGGAGATGCTGGCAAAAGTCCAAGAAAATGAAGAGCTTAACATTTGGACATGAGCATTGTTCATCGTCCATGATGCATTGAGTTTTCAAAAGGCTCTATTTAGCAATTTCAATGTAGGGATATGGTCAGTTGCTAATGACATGCATGTTGTGGACATCATCAAGATTTTAGAAAAGGAAGCTAAAGAGAAATTTCCATTCTTTATGATCTGGGGGCAAAGCCAATGTCAACCATGCGTAGAATCAAGGATCACTCGCTTAGATAATCCAGGAGTAGAAGCACCTTTCAAACCGTTGGCTATTGCATCATCAAAATTTGGGCTTGATGCAAGAAGATTGCTTCTTGTAGATGATGAACCATTAAAGGGATGTGTGAATCCTGCATTGAATTGTATTTTTCCACCATCATTTAATGTTGATGATGAGGAGGATAATATCCTCCTTGGGGAGCTGCTACCATATATCAAATCTCTCAATCATGTTAATGACATTCGCACAGTTACAGGGTCTCATTTATATGGACAAGCACCCATTGCTCAAGGTCATGAGCTTTATAACCGTATACACAAGGTTGTTGCAGAGTGGGAGGAGAGAAATCTAATTTTTCTAGGAAAAACCTACTCCACAGGAAGGCTACCATAAGTTTCTCGTCCTCTTCACGATGAGAAAGTTACAACATCTAGCACTAGTGGAATGTCCACTCGAAGTCAAGACAAGAAACTTTCAACACGTGATCGAGAAAAAGTAAGGGTCTTAAAGAATATCAAATCATTATCAGCCTTGAAAGGTACAGAAGCAATCATGCTTGCCCAAAAATTGGGATACAAGGAGCCTGTGATCAAAGTACATGAAGCCAGGAATTATATAAAGCATCTAAAAATTCAGTATGATCTCAAATAGCCCTATATCAAGAAATGATGGAGCAATGTTTTGTAACATTTTGTCATTTACAAAGATCTTTATGTACTCAGAGACTTTGTTAGAGTGCTTAGGGTTTCAAGATATATGAAGATGTAAATGATTAATAGTTTTTTAAATTGTCTTTCAATACTATAAGTAACTTCTGAGTTTCATGTGCCAAATGCTTTTTTTAAAAAAAGCTTTTATGGTTGTTTGCTTTGAAATTTGAGTTCACTGTGCCATCAAGGACAATCTACATGCTCATAAGGTCAAATCTTGCTCTATAACCTTGGGGGAATTTCACTTTATGGTCTCAACACCCTATGAATCTAAGGCCATAGGGTCATAGTTTTGGCATGTGTTTTTGCATAGGACTTACTAAGTGTAACCACAAATTAGCACCCTATGTCCCTAAGGTCTTCAACACACTTAAGATCTCTATATTAACTTTGTTTTTTTAATCATTTCAAGGCTTCTAAGAAAAAATGTTTTGCTATTAGATTATCACAAAATAGAGGAGCTCCCTTTCATATTACATCAAATATCACATTCAAACCAAGAGCAATGGTTTCATTATCTACCAACATCTTTCAAACAGGACAAAAGAACGCTTATCTTGGATTTAGAGGGTGTGCTTCTTGAAACATTTGAGCTTCAATCAAAGCCAACTTGGACCAAGTACATGTGCATTGTAGAAGATAACAATGAGGTGTATGCGGTGAGTTCTTTGAGGTTTGGATTTGGAGCTGCCATCGTTTACAAAAAGCTCAACACATAATCAAGACCTGTTTTCCTACACAAAGTCACAAATTCAAGATGATTATGGATAACCGGTGCTGCCAAAATTCAAATTTCATGATCAGTTACAAAAGAGCCTATCACAACAATTTTTCGACCATATGGAAGCTATTTGATTATTTAGATGGGGGCAACACTATAATATTTGATGATAGTCCATATCGAGTGATGTGGAATATGCAAGGAACTTATATGATTTTTCCAAAGTTTTGGAACCAACCTACTCAATTGCTTCGAAGTTTTTTAAGAGATGAAATTGTTCCATGGTTATGTGGATGGTTGTATGCTAAAGACAAGAGAGACTATACCATAAGAAATTTTGTAATGCTCCATCCTGATCCTAAGACTCACTATGTAATGAAATGTTATATGTCTCAAAGGACTCAAAATCTCAAGAGAAGGAGGCCATTTTAAGTGTACCTGAGTTAAGTATTCGAAATAGCATCTACCAAGTATTTGGCAATGTGTACTTTTCAAAATTTAAACTTGATGGAATGTTGTGGGATATCTTGAAACATCTTTAAACTGTTTTTTTAATGAAGTGCATCCTATTGCGAGGAGACTTCTCTCATTCAACTTCTTTGGTTTCATTGTTTGATTCTTCTATGGTATTGTTAACTTTTTCTTCTTATTAATTGTCTTTATTAAGTGATCCAAACAATCAGAATGTTCTTGACATTTGGTAGTGTTACAAAATGGTGTTTTTTGAACACCCTCAATCTTGGAGATATCATACTCTTTCTAGTTAGTACTTTATTGTACATGCGATGAAGACCATCATTTTTATGAAACTGTCAAGTTGGTGGTAATCTTTATGTTTATACTTTATACAATTTTGACATAATCAATGTATACAATTCGTATTATTCACATCAATTGGTGTTTTTAAACACCTCCTTTTTTTGAGACACCATCTCTAAAACCTTTGAGTGAAGTTTTAAAGCTTGTACTTGATGTAAAAAATCTTCATCTTAACATTGATTCTTTGGCACAAATTTATATTAGGAGTTTTATAGTTAAATAAAATACCAAATGGAATTATAGGTGCAATAGATGACATCTTATGGTCTTAGGGCCATAGGATACTCTATAGTATTGTTTAGATTTTTTAATTGTTTGTGAACATAGATCATAGAGGGTTTTTCTCACTGCCATAGAGGATATCCTATGGCTTTGGGGCCACATGGTCTCAATATTGAGCGTAGAGGATTTCTTACCATCATAGAGGGTACCTTGTGGCCCTAGGTCCATAGGGTGCAAACACAGAGTATAAAGGATTTCTTACTAGCACAGAGGGCACCCTATGGTCTAAGGCCATATGGTGACAACATATAGAATAAAGGGTTTCTAACTAACATACAAGGCACACCTTGTGCGCCTGGGGACATAGAGTGCCAACATAGAGCATAAAAGGGTTTCTTATTGGCATAAACAACATCTTGTGGCCCTAAGACAACCTACAGTCTTAGGGACATAGGGTGGCACATAAATAAAGTCACATATGGCTTTGAAGGACTAAATCTCTTTATACATTGGGACCAACTAACAATCCTAACCCTATGGCCTTGAGGTCATAAAGAGACATATTAAAGTCATAGACATGTCTACAAAGAGCACCATATGGCCTTAAGGCCATAGGTGCAATAGATGGCATCTCATGGTCTTATAGCCATAGGATACTATATAGTATTGTTTTGACTTTTTAAGTGTGAAATATTAGTTTGAATGTTGTTTAAATTATCGTGTATTTAAAACTTGATAGCATGCTACAAAACCATGACCAAGTTTTTTTTTATACATGGATTAAGGTCACCAAATTATGACAAGAGTGTTTAATAGTATTTGCCTTTACATATTATCTTTTTTAATTGTTGTAATCAATCTATATGCTGCTTTAAAATCATATCAATTGGTTTTTTTGACACCTCATTTTTTGAGAAGCTACTTCTAGAAGCATTTGTTGAATTTTGAAAAGCATTGATGCCATACAAATCCTCTTTTCAAAAACTACATTGGAGGTTTATTCTTAAATTTTATAGTAGAGAAATTAAAATAGACTCATACAATCATGATAATTTATCTAAATTAAAGGCAACTAGAGCTTAGAAATCATTAAATAACACAATTCTAGCATACACATTTAGAATTTGGGAAACGGGATTTTCCCAAATTATCTAAAATGGTGTTAAAACTTGAGGTATCAGGAGAGTGGTCGGTATCTAGTTCGGGCTTGAGGGAGGGATTGTTGGGTTTCCAAGACCTCGTTTAGTTTTTGGTGTCATCTCATGGGAAACGCCCCAAAGGCATGCAGTTAGGAAAGCCAGTTTGCATGGAACAATCCTTTTATATGTAAGGCTTCAACACAAAATATAATAATAGCATGTTTTCTTTTTATATTGTGTCGAACTCTCTCTCTCTCTCTCTCTCTCTCTCTCTCTCTCTCTCTCTCTCTCACACACACACACACACACACACACACACACACACACACACACACACACACACACACACACACACTTTTCATACCAAACCTCAATTCAGGGTTGCACCCAACCACAGCGACATCAAAAACACTAGGCAAAGGACACAAGCAAAAGAAAGGAGGGGGAGCAGGGAATCAACAAAAAAAATGGGGGTAATGGACAACTTCTCCTTGCAATAGATACATAGCCATTGTGGCTTATACAAATAAATCCTCTTCTTGCTTATCTTCACCTGCTCAAAACTTCCATTGGCAAAAACGCTTACAAATTTTTTAAAAACCCCTCTTATAGGGAGTTCTACTTTTAAAAAGAAACAAAAAAAGTGGAGGTTGTTTGCTCATGCAACTCAAGGGAGCTTCTATTAAATTTTTTTATCCTTTTTATCCACTTGACAAGTCCCCATTTAGCATTCATGGCACCCCCTTGACACCCCTCTCTCACTTTGCCGCATGTCAACTTCTTGAGCGTTGGGGGGATGTCACGACACCGTGACAACCCCTTGGCTTCACCTTCTATTTAATAAAATATTTGGCCGCTAAGAGGCATGGTGGGAATGGACCTCGTAGATAGTGCCATGCCATCATCATTTCCACAAGAAGGCACCGCCCAAGCAGCCACCAATGTCGCTCGAGATTGCCTATTGTAGTGTGCAACAATGCCCAAGGACTACCACCATAGCTAAGCTCATGAGAGCTCCATGGGGAGGCTCTCCCTTTGTGTTGCCTACGAGGGCCACATGCTACTACATAAGTATAATGAGATCTGCTATGTCGGCCATGCATGTGAGCTTAATCCCTTGGCCATGTGTCACTTCCTGAAAGCCTCAAGCTTCCAAGTTTCCAAATCTTCATTATGTAAACTAAAAAGAAACCCTGTTTGTTGTCCACTTTGACCTTCTGCCATTTGAGGCTCAAAACTCCAACCATCAAGCCATCGACTAGTCCCACCAAAACTTTGGCGTGCCAACTCCAAATTTCCCGGTTCTTGCCATCTTTTGGTTTCCCTGTGTCCTCAAACAGATGTGAAAAAAGTGGGAAAAAATCATCTACATTGTCCCGTCGTCATTTGGCAGAAGCTTCATCCTGCAATATCTTCCCATTCCATATTTTGTTTGATGAGTTGTCGATTCTTGCTAGCCACATACAATACACACTACCATCCAAAACCTTATCAAGGCAAAAAACTGAATCGATGGCACATTTATTGATGCAATCAAGTGGGCACATAAATGGCCTTAGACGGACATTCAATGACCATATCTTACCCAATCGGGATTCGATTCTCAATCTAGAAGGACCCACATGCTCCAAACTTGAGTAGTCCCCAATCTACAAAACCTTTCAAACTGAAACCATCATAACTTTGTTAGGGGAGCTCTGTTTGTTGAGGAGTTGTGTGGACCAGCTTCTAGAGCACTTCAAATTCTACATCCCAAAGCATTGATTGAGCACTTTGAACACCTAGAACACTATCCCAATTGGACATTTTTTGGAGTTATTGTGGACTAACAAACCACCTTATACATACAATTCCACTGCCACCTTTATGCACACGGTCAAAGTTCACCTTGTTTCTAAGCAGCTTATCATTTGATCGTGCCAGCTGATAGGTCCCGTTTGGAAAAGCCTTTTGTACCTTGTACAGGCCTATCTAGCTATTTTTAAATTTCTTTTGGGAGGTAGAATCTAAGTAGCTCTTGTATAACATCACCAAATCTCCTTCCCCTATCTTATTATGAGACAATATTTGGCTAAACTTGGCAATTTGTTTCTCCCACTGCTTCACATAGTGGTCCGTTGCTGCCTCTCTGTTCATTTGCAAAGCTTTAAGATTGACAATCTGGTCCTGCAAGACTTCATGTTGCATGGCATTGACTTGCCACATCCCTTTCAAAGCACCTAGGTGTGTATGTGCTGGAAGCATTGCTTCCTACCATATACCATTTTTAATAGAGTGAAAATGGTATCCACCTTATATGATGTCATATATGCCCATAAACACTTCTTGAGATTTTCCTCCCACTCTATTTCCTCCCTGTAACATACTTTGTTAGCATCTCTATGATTTCTGCATCGGCACTCTCTAGTAGACCATTTCATTAAGGATGACAGGGCAAAGAAACGAGCACCCCTGGTACTCCAAAATGACAATAGATGTTATCAAAAATAGATTGAGCCACAACATGAGCATTTACCTCATTAACTGCCTTCACCTCTACCCACCTAGCAAGGTAGTTAATAGCTACCACAATGTATTTCTTCCCACTTGTCCATTTTGGGAATGGACCGATAGCATTCAAACCCCACTTCTCAAAACTATTTTGGGCAATGATAGCCCCCTTTAACTCAGTTACTAGCCTCCTTTCACCCATAGTCTGGAAGTTATGGTAGGTCTTGCACCAATAGTACTCATCACATACTATTGAAGACCACCAAAAACCGGGTCTTAAAATTTGAAACGAAACATGGTCTTTACCTTGATGCCCACTTTCTCCATGACACTACTACAACACCATGTTGATTTCCTCTTTGTAAAGCATACTTCATCCCGACCATGGATCATCAAATCCTTTCGTATTAATGTGAACTTGTGAGCTTTCTATACTATCCTTCATTTCTGTAGCTTAGACATCCTTTAAGGACACTAGTATGAGCCCACAAAGTGTTCAATTTCCTTCAAATTTTCATGACCTGCATAAGTGGATGGGGGCACAATTAAACCTGTGACATGTACTTTTATCTTGCTACTTGCAAGTTGATCTGTTTCTTGGTTCTATTCTCTTTTGACATGCTTGAACTGAACCTCTTCAAAAAACTTCAACAACTTTTCAACGGCATAAAACCAATGCTTCAATGAATCCCATTTTACCTCCCATTGGCCCAACAATTGCTTGAAGACCAATAGTGTGTCGCCTTTCACCACCAACTTGGAAATGCCAAACTCCACACATTGCTTCAAACCTAAATGGAGGGCGAGGTACTCCATCTCATTGTTGGTGTGGACATTTTAAAATATTAGGCCTTTGAGAAGATTACTTTTCCATGTGGATCCTGTATCACGACATCTCCTCCTGCTTTTTGCATTGCCCCCTTATATGCACCATCAGATCACATGGTAAAAGATCTCACTAAGTCGGACTTCTCTTTGGCTTCATCTCGTACCACCCTTGGATAAATTGGTAGATCACCGACCTTACTGACCAAAATATTTGCTAAGTGAGTCGACTAGTAAGGTCGATCTTAAACTCAAACCCGAACTCTTGTAACTCTATCACTCACTTCATGATCCGATTCCCTTGCTTTAACTGCAACACCACTTCATGCAAAAAATTGTTAGCCATCAAGAAATAAAACTTCCGTACAATGAGATGAAATTTGAACTTCCTGCAAGAAAAAACTAGAGCTATGATCCACTGTTCTGCTTCAGTGTAGGTCACCTCTCTAGGACTTATCACCCTGATTTCAAAGTAGATAGGCTTATAGATCCTTCCTACCTTTTGCAACAACGCCACTTCGATAGCCATAGTCCCTATCGTCATGACAAAAAAGAAATCGTCCTCTCAATTGGGAGGACACACTACAGGGAGATGACACAAAATTTCTTTCAGTTTATCAAAGGCTTCTTGAGATTCTTCATCCCATTCAAAGCCATGCACCCGTTGTGCCCTCTTTTAGAGGGGATATACATACTATGACAATATCCAAAAGAATTATGACAAACACTTTAGCTTATGCACAAACAAGGTCAAACCTTGAACACTAGAGGGAGGATCCATTAGGACTAGATCCTTGAACTTCTCCGGATCCGCTTCAATTCCATTTTGCAACACCAGATGGCCTAGTAATTGCACTCTAGGTTGTGCTAGCTTGCACTGCTTGGGATTCAATTGACCTTTTTCTTCATCACGTCTTTGAAAACATAGCCTGCAAGCGTTGAGAGGTGATCCTCCCTTGAGCTATCACATCCTATATCGTCCATAAACATCGTGAGGAACTTTCCCAAATAGGGACCAAATACCATGTTCATCCAATCTTGAAAAGTGGCATAGGTATTTATCAACCCAAACGGCATCCTACAGTAGGCTAAACATCCCCATGGAGAGATAAATGTCCTCTTTAGCTAGTCTTCAAATACAATCCCTATCTAAAAGTACTTTGAAAACCCATTCATGATGGAATACCTCTCATGACTAGCTACCTGATTTAAGATCTCATCTTAAAATGGCAAGGGATAATATTGGTTTCTCTTGGTTTCCGCATTCAATGGCTTGTATAGTCAATGCACACCCTCCATTCCCATTCTTCTTAGGAGTGATAACCACTGGGCAAACCCAATCTGACTCCTTTAAGAGGTATATATAGTACCTGCATTTAAAGTTTTTTTGACAAAGGGTTTTCTTTTGAAATTTACCCAATCTCCTTAGTTTCTATGTTTTTGGCTTGTACCCCTCCTTGAGAACTATCTTCTGCTCAACACCCTTTGCTCCCCCCACAAATCCTTGTACTCCATCGCAAACAAATTCAGGAAAGAGGTACATAACTGCACATAACTCTCCTTCTCTTGCTTGGACAAATCCTCTCTCAACATAGCTGTTATCTCTTCAGTTCCTATAACATGAACTTGTGATTGCATCTCTTCTTTCTCACGAGAACACTTCACCATGAATCCAAATAAATATGCATCAATCTTTAGCATATCATCTTTAATTTCCTCCTCTCTATATCTATATATCCCTCATCATAGGCCATCTAAATTTCATACTCATAGCTTGTCGTGTCATCTTCGTCTTTTGTCGCCATAGGACTGATACGAATCTCTTTGGTCTTTAGCTCCAACATTACCTAATCCCTCTTTCTTTGTCATACAAGGTGAACACCCTGATTTCCCATTTATGTTTAGCACCTATTGCAAGCAGCCACCACCTACTCAAGATGACAGGTTACACATTATCACTTGTTTTCATCACAAAGAAACCAAGTATGGACTCAATGCCCATCACCTTTACTCTTGCACCTTGAGTGACGCCCAAACACCTACTTTTAGCATGGTTAGCCATCCTCATGCACATATTCTATTTGGCTACTACTTTAACACATGTTTCCCTCATTGCGGCCTTTGTCATGACTCAAACCCAATTGATGGCAGATTTATCAATGCAAGTCAAGTGAACACATAATTGGCCCCCGATAAACATTCAAATGACCATATCTTGCCCAATCGGGATTCGATTCTCAATCTGGAAGGACCAGCATGCTCCACAACTTGAGTAATTCCCATTTACTTGCTAAAACAGCCTTGATCACCCCGCCCCATCTGCCCATCTGTCGGGAATTTGCAAAACCTTCCAGATTGAAACCACCATAACTTTGGCTCGGGAGCTTCATTTGAGGAGCCGTGTAGACCATCTTCTAGAGAGCTTTGAATGCTACATCCTAGAGAATCAATTGAGTACTTTAAACACCTAGACCCACCATCCTGCTTGGCCCTTTTTGAAGCTCTTTTGGCCTAAAAAAACACCTTATACATACAGTTTCGTTTCCACCTACATGTCGAGGGTCTTTATAACTGCTTTATCCCTTTACCCCTCAATTGTCAACATCCTTAGTATTGCACATCTCTTAGCATTGACCAAATTTGGTCGCACCCAGTGATACCAATTTCATATTGTAACTTGATAAGAAAACCTCTCAGATAAAGTATTTCTATAACACACTTTTTTTAAAATTTTGTGATAAGATACTCCCATACATCGTGGGAAGTAGAAAGTTCATATGCATCAATAAAAAGAGAATTAGAAAGAGTATAAAGAATATACCAATAGATTGCTTTATCATGACGCTGCCAATCCGTATAAGCAAGATGTTACTCTTAAAAAACAATTCCTTCAATGATAACAATGTTTTTATGATCCAGATTAACAGGTTGCAATGGACATATATACTTTTCAAGGAAAACATACTAGAGTTCATCGCCTTCAAAAATCAATAAAATCTTTGCTTTCCAACCAAGAAACCCTAGGCCCTAAAAAGGAGAAAGAAAATGTTAGTCAAAAGGAAAATCATTGAGGAGAATAGTCCTAGCCATATCCGGTTGTGAGAAGATGTATAAGATAAGATCACAAAATCTACACACCATATATAATGAAGGCCGCAAGAGATGAGAGATGTCAATTGAGGACAAGAGATAAGTATCACAATCGTAGTTTTCCATAATGAGTAGAAAAGAATGATCGATTAAAGCTCCAAGAGGAAGAGACACGATACATAAATTTGTAGATAAAAGAAGACGTCAAAAATAAAAGAGTCGTCAACATAGAGATACGTGAGATTCAAGATTGGTGGCCACACTATGCATAGTAAAAAAATAATTTTTTGGTAAAGAATAATGTTGAAAATAGAAATATGATGGCAAAAGCTTCATGCAGACGATACCCACGTCAAGTTCAACTATACTAAGAGAAGTATAACTTATAGCTACGAATTCTATTTTCTGCAGTCTAGGACCCAAATCAAAGAGCGCTCTTCTCGACTTTTCAAATTTTGAGTAGAAGACCCTGAAAATTTTATTTGAAGTTGAGGGTGTCAAAACATATATCAAAAAGTAGATGTATGAGAACTCAATCACATGGGGTAGCAACAAACACCACTCAAAACAATAGTTATAATTCTCTTGACACAAAGCAATCACTATTTATAAAAATCTCTCCTCAAAATAAAATTTGTATCAAATGGGAATCTTCCAAACAAATTGTATATACATACCCTGCTCCTTCACCATGAGTTGCATCACTACATGATCATAACTATTCTAATATCATGTTGAGAGAGAGAGAGAGAGAGAGAGAGAGAGAGATTCCATGTACGCTCCCAAACACTAATTCATATTAAGGACAAGTAGCATATATGTAGGTGAGACCAAGCTAGGTAGAGTGACCCATTTATAGCTCCAATAAGAACCGTGATATGCCACTTCAATGCAATGGACAAAGGTTTCCATTTGACTGAGTGCATCTTTGAGTAAACGGTTCAACATTTGGTTATAAGAGAAGATGTTTTTCAGGCTTCATTCCGCCATGCCGTGGATGTCAAAGTTCTATCCAATTGATGAGATCATGAATTTATGCCCTATGTGGATCACGCTGAAAGGCCTTCCTCTAAGGATTCCTAATCATGTTGACTCCATTGCCTCAATGCTGAGCCGTGTGCTATTCATATTGAGGTTGCAGCAGATTAGGTCTAGCTTGGATGTCATAGTATGCATTTTGTGGAACATAAGAAGGCCCATCCCCAAATATTTAAATCTCAACATGGGTTGTTTTGAGCCTTTCATAAGGTGTTGACATTTGGCTGTTTTTCCAACAATACATGTTACAAAATATCGCAAAATCGGTCATTATGTTAGAAAGTGCCCTAAGGCGGTGATTGTTAGTCAATCAGTGGTCAAATCCACTTTGAGGCTTGTCTCAAGAGATGTCTTACCATCTACGGATGGAAGCTTTCCGAAGATGGATATGGAAGATCGGGATGTGATTGTGGACAAATGGTTCATGATAATGGTCCTTCTTCAACAGCAAAGACGGGGGAGATATGTAAGCCCATAGCATCCTTTCATTAGGTGATGATGGCCTTCAAATCCCTCAACCATGACACCATTATCAAAGACAATCAGAGACCCAAGATAGACCTCTTTAGCCACCTTGTTGAGGTATTTGGCTCAACAAACAATACTAGCCTAATGTACCAGGTTCTTAGTTTTCCAAGACTCCATGGCAAGGCCTCCTTGCATGGGTTAGTTTAATTTCTGTTAATACAAATATCCCACATAACATGAGAATTGTGAAAACAATAAAAAATCTATTTAACTAAAAGGATTTTGTCTTCTATCGAAAATCCCCCTTCCTTGCCTAGCACCCCTTCCCTACCTACCGACTGTACCTCTAGCCTCACAACCCTCTAACAAGGTAGATACGATCAAGAAGGTTCAAGAAGGTGAGAAGGTAGCCATACAAGAAGTCAAAGGCACGGCTCACATTTCTACAACATGGCATAGAGCCAAAACCAGCTACTCATCTTCTGTAAAACTTGATTGAAAAATGAGAGAAAGTTGTGTGCAACCAAAATGTGCAAACTAAAAGAGCAAGGCATCTAAGAAAACTTCGTGTTTTCTCATGCAAGGCATCTCAAAGAGCTGCCACGTGATAGCGAAAACGCTTTCCTCATGTAATTGCACACACACACATAGAGAGAGAGAGAGAGAGAGAGAGAGAGAGAGAGAGAGAGAGAGAGAGAGAGAGAGAGAGAGAGAGAGAGAGAGAGAGAGAGAGCGCGAGGGGGGGGGGGGGGGGGGGGGGAGCCATCTCCCTCACAATGCACACACACACACACACACACACACACACACACACACACACACACATACATTCATACACACACACACACACACACACACACACACATATATATATATATAGAAAGAGAGAGAGAGAGAGAGAGAGGTTTTTTGAGAGATTCTGTAGCACCCCTACTCACTAGTAGAAAACATGTAAAATACCCAAAACTGGGAAAAATGTTTAATCATGGACATATGAAAGCAAGACTTTATGGCTTTTGTGAAAAGCAGTATTGGTTCACATGGAGCAGTATTTGGCAACTGCTCCACAAGTGGTTGCGGATTTGCTCTTGCCAGTAGAGGTGGAACGGGCTGGAAACCTTGAAAAACGATAAGCAGTTTTTCATTTATGAGATAGCCTAAGGTCATGGGAAGCCAAAGACAAAGTGAAGGGCGTTCAAATTGGAACTTTCAGGGAGAGGCGCAGAGCATATTTCTCGCCATTAAGGGCACTAAACTCATCACATTCTCGCCAACCTATCATTTCCACGGCCCACGAGATCCATGGTATGCAAAAGCCTTGTCACGTGGGCTCTCATTGTCCGAGGAATCAAGTGACACGATGAGGGTTGAGCCTATCTGAGTGACAGGTCATGGCATCATGTTTGACTACCAAGACGCTGAGACTTTTATTTTTTTAAAGGCCATAGAAAAGTCGATATAATCTCATAACTGCCATTGATTGTGCCAAATTCCAATGTCTATCGGATATATAATAGGTCACGACTTATTATGCCCATGGGCGATGGCTCACGAGTCACGAGCACACGACTCACGAGAATATTTTAAAAGGAGTAAAGTTAAAAGGGCCAAAGGCTATAGCAGAGTTCTAGCGCTTCTCGAAATTATTTTTTTCAAAACCTTGGAGAACCTTCGAGGAATAATAGAAGTAATTGCCAGCTAGGCTCTCATTCTATACAGGACATAGATTTAATGATTTAAATATCCCATATTTAAATCATCATTTAAGCCAACACCAATAAGGGCAGCAATGTAAAGTTGTAAATACATGATATGTGTATAGTTTCTCCCTACTTCCTTCCCCGCGCCGATGGTGAAAAAAAAAAAAAGGGCTTTGTCATGCAAGTCTCTCCATGGTGGTCACACCAAGCATGTGGTCATGCATGCACCAATTTTTTGTAATATGTAGTAGCTGGAACTATGCCGAAATCGGCATAGCTACAACTAATAGGGTAGTGGTCATGTGAGCATAGTTATCCGTTACTAACAAATGCGCCTCGTCTCATTTACAACCATGCAACTATGTGCTTCGATTGAGTCCACCATGGTCACGCATTGCAATGCTTGTTGTAGGGCATCAAGGAGTATAGGTGAGCCACTATGGGTGCCAGGTGAAAGCCCATGGAGAGAGTGTTTGAGCCCTCCTATACGTAAGTGAGAGGCGAGGGATGCTTTGTACATAGCCATGTTGCTCGCATCAAAAGCATGCAGCCCAATGCTGTTAACATTAATAGACAATGATTGAATGAAAGAGTTGGGGGGCCTAGCCCATTTGTGGAAGCCCTAGGGGATGGTTTGTTGCCCACTCATAACGTGCCACATAGACTCATGCTTTTGCAAATGGTTGTTAACGTTAAGCTACCATAGGTTGCAATAACTCATCAAGGCTTCATTGCTTGCTTTGTTGTGTAACTATGCCGATGTTGGCATGATTACAAAATTACATGTATATTTCTACTATGTATCATTGTCTTTCTCACATGACCATGATATAGACTTAGTTAGGATGTCGTCACATGAAGCACAAATATCAATAATATGTTACTGAAGTAACTAGATCAAGTTTTTCATAGTTACAGTATGCCTTGCATAGTTGCATATAAGACAAATAATTGGTGCGCATGCGACCATGCATAAGGTATCAGAAAGTAACTGATAACTATGCATCAAGTGACCACCCACCTTATCACAAAAAATAATTATAATTATGTCTCATGTGACCACTTTCTTTACAAGCATTGACGAGTTTCCAAGTCCACATGGATTACATGCAAGTCTTTGGTCAATCAAAATAAGTCGAGAGGGTTGAGAAATCGAGGGGATTAAACGAGCATGCCATATGCTCTCTAATATGACCCCCACAAGGCAGCAAGTAATAGTAGGAACCCTAGGGGCCCACCTCAAAATATGTAAGTATAAAATAATTCACCTTACTTTTTATACTTTTTGATGCATGCGAATAAAAGAAACAATGTGCATATTGTGGTATATCCAAAAGCGTCTACTATGATTGTTGTCATATAGATACCTTATCAAGTAGCCATGGCCCTAGATGTGGACTCGATGGATGTTTTATCACTTTAAAATATGACAAATTTGGTTTAAGATTGTACATGTGTCAAGTGTTTCATGATGTATATATGCACAACAACGAGCCACATAAATCGCTCGCTACTGCTCGCTACCCACCTATGCGTCCTTTTGCCATTGCTGCTCGCCTCCCTCCCCCCTCCTTTTGTGCCCCCCACTCTGCCTCCCATCCCCTGCCCCTTGTTGGCTCAAGCAAAGGGTTGTCATTGTTCCACCTCACCTTGGCGTCGACTCGTCGTCATAGTAGCAAACACAGATGGAGGAGCCTGCACTGCCACAGAGGGCCTCAGCGGATGCCCCCTTGCTCAACCCCATGAAACTTACCATCCGACTTGCTCTATCGTGGACAGAGCAAGCGAGCTTAGAGGTAGAGGTGATGCACCTTTAGGAAACCTCTGATATCTGCAAGATCATCGGCACCAAACTTAGCAGGGGGGAGGTGTGAGATCTCCTTTAGGCCCACCTTTTAGCAGAGGTGGGAAAGATCATCAATGTTCAACTTCTTGGGTGTGGATATTATTTGCTAGACTTTGAGTCTCCTAAGGTGGCATCCAAGGTCATTGTGATTAGTCCCCCTAGACATCTGAGCAGCTAGAGCTTACTTTTGTCAGTGGCACCATGGATTTGATCCGGCTACTAATGTTCTCGTTGAGGAGGCAGACCTTCACATCTTAGTCTACTTCCCAAGCCTGAGGAGAGAGTACCTCATGCTCCTTTCTAGGATTGGCTCAGAGATTGGGACTGTCCTAGAGACACCTCACACGACAGCTTCTATAGCTTCCAAGGCAGCTGGCATACTTATATTATGATGTCAAGAAGTTTGCGGTCTTGCCAAGAAACCACCGGGATTTTGGCTGTGAGAGTTTGTGAGAGAACTCCAAAACCTTTATGAAGTAGTTATACCATAGATGCCATGAAGTCTAGGGTTTAGAAGGAAGTGCAATCAAAGAAGCCCCACTCTTCCTCTCTTGCACTCACACACAAAAGAAAGAACACAAAAGAGAATATCAAAACAACATGAGGATGAAAACATCAAGGCTATGGTCGTATCGTATCATGGGTAATATGAAAGGGTTAATAGATGAGTTAATGGCTTTCAATATTTACTGACCAAACAAGTTACGAATTGTTCTTTGGAATTGTAATTTTGTGCTTACCATAATATATATGTTTTGTCTAGTGATTGGGATAATGGGATTAATTGTGTGTACCAATTCTCTTGGTTTATAGCAAGATAACTACACTTATGTCAAAAGAAAAGTTATAGTATGATGTGATCCGATGAAAGAAGTATTTCATTGAGTCTTTCTGGGCCAAAGAGAAACACTATACGTTTTTGAAAGTGTATTTTATGGCTAATCCATATGTTAATTGTAATAGATCGCATAGAGTGAAAGCGATAGACATTCACATCATGTGGATTACTCATCTAGGATAACTTTAGTACATGAAATAGTGTCGATATGAGAGAAGTGAAGAAAGGAGAATTTCCCTCCCAAGCCCTATTCTTGCCCGTAGGCAATAAGGATGTTGTGGGGAGAGATGTACCTGTAGCAAGGAGAACCTAGAATTTGTAGAGAGAATGACTTTCTAAGAGTGAGAGAGATAGATTTGGTTCGAGAGGGAGATGAAATTAGAGATATATATTGGACTAGAGATGAAAAAGAAAACAACAAGAAACCAACAAAATTTTAAAAGTAAAACACATCTTAGTAGGGACCCTTCGAGAGTTATGTACCATTTTGATGGAAATAGAAGAATATGGAAGACTTCAAGTACTGATTGATGCACCAAGTTCAAATCCTTCTTTGATTAGAGTTTATCTTCCAATGATAGCTTACAAGACTGGCTAGTCTTTCTTGAGGAGTAAGTGTAGTCTTAGGCTTATGTTTATGTCTAAGTACCATTAGGCATTACTACTCTCACTCCCTCGTAAATGGTTTTAAAGGAAGAAGAGGTACCCTTCTATAGGTGAAGGGAACCCCCAAGGGTTACACAAGAAAGAGAAGAGCTAGTGTGAACATGAACTGGTAAAGTTTGAAATGAGTTATGTCTACATGAGACTGGGGTGCACCATTTTGATCATATCTCCTCAACCGTGGCTCCAAATAAAAAAGTAAAACTAAGGACAAAAAATGCAGCTCATAAGTTATGACCCCATTTTATATACTTTTTTCAATTTGGATTGGAACCTTGGTGAAAAAAAATCATCAAAATAAGGTATATTTTTGGCAGCAAAAGTCTTCTTGTGTTCCCCTTATCCTAGACTTTCATTTGATTCCAATGGACACCTCATGCAATATGAAAGCATGACATTGCTGCTTGACAAAGTTTTGTAAGAATTCTTGCAATAATGCAGTGAAATGAGTGCATGTTTGAATATCATGCAAGCTAGTGTCTCACTAGGATATGATTCCTTCCTACTAGCTATTAAAAAGAAATATATGAAAAATACATAGAATATATATATATTGGAAGTTACCTTAGATATACGATCTAGCTAGCATGTGAGATGATAATGAGATAGTAGAAAGAAAGAACTAATGCTTTTTGCCCCAAGTTAAAGAGGTGCAGCTTTTCATGATTTTTCCATAGTGCTTTTTGACAGTAAAGTAAGAATATGCTACCCTTGAGATAAATAGTAGGGTGAGATAGAAAACTTATTAATATACTTAGATATGCATATGTAATTATATAAAAATTTATACTTATGTTGTAAAAAGTTGGAGGATAGATCTTGTAGCATTTGTTTCCACTATGTATGTGTCACAACATGACATCCACTCCCTCTAAACCTACACATCCTCTGGTATGTGCCACATATGATTTTCTGTAGGTCCAATTCCCTTGTAGATCTTCCATGATTTCATCTTCATTGATAGCCTCCAATGCTTCATCTTCACTATGAACTTCACCTATGTTTTGCTCTTCCTCCTCGTCAACATCTTCTGGATCACTATGTCCTCTTCTCTTAAACATTTTGATCCTTTTTTTCCTGCAATGGAAACCCTTACTTTTGTACCATCTAGTTTAGACAAGCTGTAAGTAGCATTTTCATGCACATGCTTTAGAACATACGGTCCAAACCATATTTTTGAGAACTTACGCATGATTGTGTGCTGGTTATCAAGGCTACTATCATACACTAAAACCCAGTCACCTTTGTTAATTTCTTTGCTCCTGAGCCGATGTCACTTATCAAAGTAGTCCTTGTTTTTCAACTTTGCATTTTTGAGTCGTTCTTTGTACCCTCAACGTCTCAAGGTCTTCTCTCTAGTTGCCTTATGCGGAATGCAAGGAGACCTTCCCTGCTAATCCGCTCTTGCAAAGGTAGTACATTCCATGGGGGAATTGTATCTTCTATCGGCATCACTAGATTTTGACCATACATTAGCTCTGTAGTCATATAGCTAGTTCTTGAGTTACACTACAACATAACCCAAAGCTATCCACGCTCTCTATATCGACGCCCATACCTTTCCACGTGGATATCGACCTTCTTACACTCCGTCGATATACGCATCGATAAGTGCGTCAATATGGGCGCGGAAATACGCATGGAAAGGCAAAATTTTCCACGTGTATATCGACGCACTTATCAACGCGCATATCGACGCTAAAAAATTGGGGAAAAAAAAGGGGAACACGCGCGCAGGGGCCATTTTCGCCCTCAACGCGCGTGCTCAGATCTTGGTCGAAACCTGCGTAGCAAGTATTATGGCACTCTTGCCCCCCCCCAACCCCCCTCTCTCTCTCTCTCTCCACATCATGTGTGTGTGTGTGTGTGTGTGTAGGAAAGAGATAAAGAGAGAGAGAGAGAGAGAGAGAGCAGTGTGTGTGTGTGTGCATATGTAGGAGAGAGAGAGAGAGAGAGAGAGAGAGAGAGAGAGAAGTGTGTGTACGTGTAGGAATTTAAAGAGAGAGAAAAATATATGCGTAGGAAATTAAAACTAAAAAGAGAGAGAGAGAGAGAGAGAGAGAGAGAGAGAGAGAGAGAGAGAGAGAGAGAGAGAGAGAGAGAGAGAGAATTATGGTTTGCGTAAAAAATTAAAATCAAAGAAAGAAATGAAATGAAATGTTATATTAACTCTTCAAAAGTCCAAAGTGACCTATGAGACCAGAAAGTTACAATGTGGTGGATCTAATACAAAGTCAGAATAACAAGATGACAAAATGAAAAAATAAAATATTATGGAATCCTAAACTGCTGGGTGTGGACTAAGCAGCTAAAATAGCTAGCTGGGATAGGTAGATCATAGGAGATCCAGCATCTGTCTTGTTGGCGGACCTCATCAATCTCCTCCATGGTCAGTAGTCTAACCGGGCGTAGAGAGAGAGAGAGAGAGAGAGAGAGAGAGAGAGAGAGAGAGAGAGCAAGAGAGTGATATATATCTCTCTCTCTCTCTCTCCCTCTAGAAGAAACTATGGAACTAAAAGAGGCAAAGGGGGTTTTCCCACTACATGCATTGCCATGTACACCTGGGAGTGCACGTATGTGTCTACCCATATAGGATTTGACCAATAAAGACGAGATTTTGACCCGGTGGTCCTGATCTCCGTACACCTCTAGACCGAGTTGTACGGAGATTAGGCAAGACTAGAGAATGCGAGGTAGTTTACATTGTGAGGAGTATATATATTAAACCAACATTCATAATCATTGTAGATGGCAACGTCATCAACTAACATGGAGGAAAAGATTGCATGCTCGTGCACGCTCTGCAAGTATCAAATCCTACGCAAGCGTAGAATTTGTAATGAGCATGTGCACAAGTACGGAGAGTAATTTTCTAAAGAAACCGTACAGAATCTACGATACGACTCATGCGGAACGGGCATTGATTTTCATGACATAGCACCTACATCTGAGAGACAGATAAAAAGGATTATGCGTGAAGGTCCGACCAATATAGAGCCAAGGATGGAAGCAGAAAAGGACTTACAGACAGAAGACAACGGCATGGAGGAGATGTTGTATGCCTTCTTCCAGACAAGCGAGGAGAACGCTAACGAAGCAGCACCAGAAGCCGTGCACCTATCTCCTGAAGACATGTTGAGGAAGTTGGCACGTCAACCAATCTATGAAGTCGCCAAAATATCGACGCTTCGTACTTGTCTTGCGTTTTTGAATCTTCAGTCAGTGCACGGGTGGTCAGATGCAAGCATCGCTGCTTTGTTTAGGTACGTAATTTACAAAAGAGATTTTTCGATTGCAACGGTGACGTGCTTGGAGATCTTTTTAATTTAATGTGGCTTAAACAGGTTGTTGCGGGAGCAACTTCTCCCGATTGGCAATGAAATGCCCCCCTTCAGGCCAGACGCAAAGCAACTATTGACCTCAGTTGGCTTGGACTACAACAAGATTCATGCATGTCCAAATGATTGCATTCTTTTTTGCAATGAATTCGCAGATTGTCTGTCGTGTCCTAAGTGCGGAGCAATGCGCTACAAACAAGATGCAGTTGGCGAGACAGTGCTAGCTAAAGTTTTGCGGCATTTCCCTATTATTCCTAGGATAAAAAGCATGTTTCGTTGTGGTTCCATTGCAAAGTTGATGCGGTGGCATTCTACGAATAGATCCACTGACGTAACATTTGGGGTGCCCGCTGATTTAAAGGCCTGGAGGCACATTGAAGATACCTGGCCACATTTTAACACTAGAATGGTAACCTAAGAGGACATAAAAGTGTCCTTTCAGGGTTTTGGGAAAAAAATCCAAAACCATAGTAGATCCACTCATTTTGAAAAATCCTTCCATGAGCTTATAGTTCAATAACTACTACATATGGAAAAAATGAGAAACTTGTAATTTTTCTCATCCCTTGGTCACTACAAGCCTCCAAAGTTGATGGACCAGTGCATTTTGCCCAAAACAACAATTTCTTACGGTTGATTGCATATAAATAAGAGTGGGGATTTTTGCAGGACATGAGATAAAATGCCCCGTTAACTTCAATGGGTTGGTGACCAAAACATATGGTTGCTTTTACCTCACTAAATTTTTTTTTGGGGGAAAAAAATAGGTCCAAAAAAGTTGCATTTTTGCCATTCTACGGACCTATCATCAAAGTTTTTGTAGTCACGCTCAATACAGATACTATATACATGTTTTCTTGGTTCCCTTTGGGCCTTTGGATTGAAAAGGAGCCATGGAGCATGTCAAAAGGATAATGGATCTCTTACAATTGGAACCTTGGGGGCAATGATTAAGTGCTAAATATAGCAAACATGAAAAAACTGGGTTTAGCATTATGACCTCTAGAAACCCATAGAAACTACTCAATATCTAGCCAAGTTTGTCGTCTATGATTAGATATGCTTACTACCTACAAAATACACACAATTGGCCTGAGAAACTAGCAATATTGAGAAAGTTATACTTGCTACTCTAAAATGTACGTATTCTTCAGCAATCAAAAAACTCAACCATCATCATATACTATGCTATATAGCATATTAGGTCCCCCAAAACTCAAGCAAGATTAGCTTTATGTTATAAATTACACTTACACAATCAAAATTGAATTTGGATATCAAGAAAGCCACCAAAAAAATCATAAAAGTGCTAATTTTGGCCAAAAACAGGATTATGCAATTCTTGTAAATTGGTCATAACTTTCAATTTTAACATTTAGCTCTCCCTACAAGCATCAAAAGATGTCGAGAACTATGAAGGCCTAACCTCTAGCCATCTGAACCTCCCAAACATGAAGTTTAGAGTGGTATAGTTGCTAAAAATTGAAAAAAAGGCAAAAATAGGACCCGTTTTTTCACACAGTTTAGGTTCAAAAATGTTGTGCAAGAGTAAGGTTAATGGTGAGATCGATACTCCAAAAAAAATGCTAAGTTTTTTTCAGCTCATAAGGCAACTTTGTGGATATATAGCACCTGGAAATTCATTTTCATACTCTTCAAATAATTCAAGCAAAATGGTCACTTAACAGGACACAAAAGTGTCCAAGGACATAAAAGTGGTCAAGGACATAAAAGTGTCCTGTTACCATTCTAGTGTTAAGAGTGAACCCCGCAATTTGCATTTGGGCATGGAAATGGATGGAGTCAATCCATTTGGCTTGAGAAGCTCGTCATGGAGCATTTGGTCTGTGTGCCTTATCAATTACAACCTCCCGCCGTGGCTTGCCATCAAGAAGGGTCATTTGATATTAAGCTTGATTGTGCCTGGTAAGTTCAAGGAAAAAAACATGGATGTTTATCTAGCTCCACTAGTTGACGAGCTCCAGGAGTTATGGCATGGGATCGACATAGCAGATGCGGTTGAACCAGTAGGAGAACATCATGCAAGCATCCATGGACTTCTTATGTGGACTATGCATGATTGGCCAGGATACGGAGAAGATTCTGGTAATGGTTCTTGATTTACAAAATTCTCGCTATTCGCAAGCACTTTGCCTTGGCCTAATTCATGCTTTAATATATACAAGGCTAACAACTTCGAGATACAATGCATGTCCAATTTGCGGGCAGCAGTCTTTGGATGTGCGTTATTCTGCCTCTCTTCGAAAGACAATTTATCAAGGCCACCACCGTTATCTTCCAGATGGCCATCACTTGCGTGAAGGTCAGCTTGGTCATGTCGACTGTCGTCCTATGCATGTACAAGAGTGGCGTCACCGATGGAAGCAACATGAGGGGCAACCTGTTCCAGGAATGAAACGTTTGTCCATTCTCCATACGTTGCCATACTGGGGTGATCTACTGCTTAACCATTTGTTGGATCCAATACATAAATTCAAGAATGTGGGAGAGCTCCTCTGGAAGACAATCATGGGAATGAAAGACAATCGAGCTTCACGAGATGATTTGCAGTCAGTTGGAAAGATGCCAAAGTTGGCGTTTCACCAATGTAGCTGGCCAAACAAAACTTCAAAGAGCGCCATGGGTATTGCTAAAAAACGAAGAGAGACAAGTTAAAAGGGTGATTTCAGAGTTCAGGACGCCAACATGATATATGCGATGTCTCAAGACAGCATTCACCCATGACGATCAATTATCAGGGCTGAAATCGCACGACTGGCATAAGTTCTTGCAATTCATTCTTCCAATTGCGATCAAGGGGTGTTTAACAGAGGAAGTGCGGACCTGCATATACAAGATTTCAGAGCTAGTGCGGTGGATCTCTTCCAAGGAGATACGGGAGGAATCTATTGCAGTCGCAAGGGCTAACTCCATTGAGGCAGTTTGCATGATTGAGAAGTATCTACCCACGAGATGCCTAACTATCCAAATGCACTTGCTCGTCCATGTAGTAGATGAGGTTGCAGTGGCAGGTACAGTCCACAGCCGTTGGATGTTCTTTCTAGAGCGGTTCATGAAAACACTTAAGGGTTTTGTTCGCCAAAAAGCGCGTCCAGAGGGGAGCATGGCAAAAGGATGGCTGGTGTAAGAGTCTCTTGTATTGACGACCAAATTTCTATCCGTTTTTTACCCAGAAATGCCTTGACTGTGGAGCGATGAGGAGGATGCAAGACTGGTGGGAGAGGAGCCGCAAGGGCAAGGGGTGCCGAAGAAAATGAACGACGCCATGCGAGAAAAGATCATGAAGCTCTGTATACTAAATTCAACGCCGATGCAAAAATGGCTTGAAAGGTACAAAGAAGAGAAAGAGAGACGCAATAGGGAGCGACAGGATTTCAGGCGAAGCCGAACGACTAGAGGCTTACCCTTGCCAGACTATCTCGCTCCTCTACCTGAATTCCCTACAATGGCATGGTTGGAAAAGACAGTGAGAGAAGCTCGACAGATCGGAGAACCCATATCTCTAGAAGAGGAAGAGCTGGCTATTGGATGTGACTGGAGGTATCATACATACATGGCACTGTGGTCACATGGAAAGCATTTCAGAACACAACAAATTGACAGCAGAAGAAACACGTTTGATAGTGGGGTAATGGTTAGTTTCATGCAAAAGAGCAGGGCTAGTGCTAGAGACACGAATGAGAGCACTAGCAACCTGTCAGATATCCTGAAAGTTAGCTTCAGGCGGTTTGAGATGTTCTTGTTGGATGTGAAGTGGTTCAAGGTGATTACTTTTGGTCGCAATTCAACGGTATGCAGAGATGGAAACAAACTTGTGCAAATAGATTCTACAAAGGTTTGGACAGATGCGAGCGACACATTTGCTCTCCTCGAACATTGCGAGCAAGTGGTCTTTGTACCAGACCCTCGAGAGCGACAATGGTGGTTTGTGGTTCAGGTTGCTCCAAGAAATAAACAAGTATTTGAAGGGCAAGAGCTCCTAGAGGAAAGTCAGTCAGACGGCGTCCATACTACTGTGAAATTAGATGAGATGGACGAAGGTATGGCAGAGGAAGCTGACAGATATACGAGGGATGATGCAGACGAGGCAGAATTGACACTTGTAGATGAAGATGTAATGGATGAAGACAATCTGCCAGAAGGAGTTGGGGAAGAGTGACTCACTCGTCGAGGCCTAGGCCTGTAAGTATTTGTGTGAAGACGTTGATTTAAAATTAAGCTTAAAGTTAATTTAAAGAACTGTGTTCTAAAGCTCTATTTTAATTTCTTTGTGCAGGACTTTAGTATGACAGACCAGTTTTCAGATCCCGCTTCTATGAGTGCAGATGGATTCATGGGCTTCGTCTCACAGGGATGACGCCTGCTCAGATGGTAGAGGCTTCTCCGTACTGGGTAGCCAGTGGCATGGGTCCGACGTCTAGGGGGGGGGACACCTATGGGGGGGCCGCCTATGGGGGGGGGTGCCTACGTGTATGATGCCTGCTTCTCCCATCACGGCCGCTTCGACACCTAGGGGTGGGGCAGAGGTGGGTACGTCCTCATCTCCGCAGCACAGGCGCACTCGCCGATCTCGGTGATCATCAAGTGGAGGTGGTGGTTGCTGTGGAGGAGGGTCCACAGATGCTTCAACCCCTCCTCTCTCACGACCCCCGTCCTACCCAGCCACACCTCTCGACACACCTCTTGGCACACCTTGGACACCTTGGGGGGCACACGATCCTAGGGCCTCCAAGCTCTATACTATATGGGCAGATGGTTCTGTTGACATGGATAGAGTCGGGACTGAGATGAGACAGCGAATTCACCAGCTCGCGGAGCTGCAGTTTTCGACCAGCATTCTGATGCCTTGGCTTGAGCAAGATGAGGAAAAAGTCAGTTACATAGTGGAGACCATCCTGAGAGAGTATCAGCCTGCTCCGGGTTCAAAGGATGTTCCGAGGAGATGGATCAAGGGTGCTACACCGGACACCGTGAAACATGGATGAGATGAAGCTCGGAAGGCTTTCAAGATCGGCTCGCCGAAGCCTTCGGGCATCCCACACGAGACGTGGCTGCAGATCAGGGAGGATGAGCGGATAGCGTGGACACGCAGCTCAGACAGCAGCGTTAGGTCGCGCAGATACGACAGATGACCAGGGGGACATCTCATCTTGGGAGCGGAGGCTTCGACACCTTTTGCTATGAGTTTGTGAGTTTCTAATCCAATCTTAACACTAGGTTGGTAACGTAACAGGACATAAAAGTGTCCTTTCAGGGTTTTGAAAAAACCTCCAAAACCATAGTAGATCCACTCATTTTGTAAAATCCTTTCATGAGGTTATAGTTCAAGGCCTACTACACATGGAAAAAATAAGAAACTTGTAAAATTTGTCATCTTTTGGTCACACCAAGCCTCCAAAGTTGATGGACCAGTACATTTTCATCAAAACAGTCATTTCTTACGTTTTGTTGCATAAAAATAAGATTAGGGATTTTGTAGGACTTGAGATAAATTCCCTAGTTAACTTCAATGGGTTGGTGATCAGAACATATGATTTCTTCTCACTCAATATTTTTTGTTTTGCCGAAAGAAATAGGTACAAAAAAGTTGAATTTTTACCATTCTGCAAACCTATCATCAAAGTTTCTATAGCCATGCTCAATACAAATAATATATGCATGTTTTCTTAGTTCCCTATCGTCCTTTAGGTTCATAAGGATCCATGGAGCATGTCAAAAGAATAATACATCTCTTACCAAGGGGAATCTTGGGGACAAAGATGAAGTGCTAAATACAACAAACATGAAAAAACTGGGTTCAACATTATGAGTTGTAGAATCCCATAGAAACTATTCAATATCTAGCCAAATTTGATCCTTATGACTAGATATGGTTACTACCTACAAAATGCATGTAGTTGTCACAAGAAACTAACAATAGTGAAAAAGCTATACTTGATATACTAGAATGTTTCGTTTTCTTCTATAATTGAAAAATCAACCATCGTTGTCTACTATGCAAAATAGGGTATTAGGTGCCCCAAAACTCAAGGAATATTAGCTTTATGTTACAATATGCGACATAGAGAATCAAAACTGCATTTGGATATCATGAAAGCCACCAAAAAAATCAGAGAAGAGCTAAAATTCGCTAAAAAACAGGATTTGACAATTTTTGTAATTTAGTCATAACTTACAACTTTAACATCTATTTCTCCCTAGAAGCATCAGGACATGTTGAGGACTACTAAAGATAGTTCTCTAGCATTATAGACCTCACAAACATGAATTCTAGAGTGGTATAGTTGCAAAAAGTTGAAAAAAGCCAAAAATAGGACCCGGTTTTTCACACAGTTTAGGTTGTGAAATGTCGTGCAAGGACAAGGTTAAAGATGGAATTGAGATTCCAAAACAATGCCGAGTTTTTTTCAGCTCATGAGACAACTTTGTAGACAGATAGCACCTCCAAATCTATTTTGAAACTCTTGACATAATTCAAGGAAAATGGTCACTTCACGGGACATAAAAGTGTCCCAGGACATAAAAGTGTCCCATTACCAACCTAGTGTTAACTATGGCATTTTTTAAAACGTGATAAATCATGTATTCTTATTACTTTGATTTTTGTATAAACGCAGAATCTTGCGATGCATCGAGCCCCGACACGCCAGGAGGATTCAAATGGATATCGCAGAGGTATATATGAAGTATTGAATGATCTTGATGCTTCAGAAGAGCCTGTAGACTAGGAGGCCTTAGGGTCTCGCTGATCGCTTGAGGCGAGACTTTAATATGTGTGAGTTGATTTAATTAAGTAAGTATATGTGAAGTAATATCAATACTAATTTTGTGAGTTGTCCTATGTGCAGGTTGTGATGCCTAGTCATCAGTGGACTGGATTTCATATATATGCTTTGTGAGACACAGACACTCTTCTGTGTCTCTTTTTTGTATAGACATATATGGTTATGGTTATTGTTCAGATAGTTATTGTTTTCCTTATGGTTATGGTTATTGTCATTGTCATTGTATAGACATGGTTATGGTTCAGGTTTTGTTTATGGTTATGTTTAACTTTCTAGTTATGCTTATGGTTATTGTTAATTTTGTTTATGGTTATGGTTATCTGCATTATGGTTTTGATCAAAGTGGTTATGGCCGGTTATGGTTTTGATTTGGTTATGGTTTTGCACAAATTAAGTTCGTTATGGTTATGCTTTTAAGTTGGCACGGTTATGGTTTTGCACAAAGTTCATTTCATTTCTTTCATTGGCCTTAAATCTCATGTGAGATCCTACATGGATAGCATGTAGGAGGCGTATACATGATATGGTTTTTTTTTTAAAGTTTATGTAAAGACGAAGGGAACTCTGCCGAAATTTCTTCAGGAGCACGGTTGATTTTGGTGCTGCTCGCTTACTTGGGCAGAGGATAGGTAGTCTGGCTGTGGGCTGTGTCCATATTTTCATTGGGCACAGGCCAAGCTGCTTGTCCTCTGCCCAAGGAAAAAAATTTCCGTTATGGTCATCGCTATGCGCGTCTCTAAGCTCGTCGAAATACGCGTCGATTATATTACCTTTTGACCCGCATAGCGACGCATATAGCGATGATTTCGTAGGGACGCATATATCGACAGGCATAGTGACGGAATGCGTCGAAATCTACGACGAAGGTCCCATTTTTTGTTGTAGTGTTATGTGTTGTACGATTAGTCCATAAAACATATGGCAACAATTTTGGCCACTCACCAACTCTTCCTTCACAAGCCTTTGCCAAAGCTTTGATGATAGGAGGATGTCCTCTTTCACTCTTTTCATTACCTTCATGGTTGTAAGCTGTAGTAACAGAAAGCTTGATTCCTAATCTTGAAGAGAACTCCCTTGCTTCCTCGCCATCCAGTTCACCTTTGTCTACAATGATCGTTCCCACACAACCATAACAACAAATCACCTCATCAAGAAGGAATTTGCATACAGCTTCTGTGGTTTTGGCTCTTAATGCTCTCCCTTCAACCCAGTTAGTTAGGTCCTCTCATGTAAGAAGTAAGTATCTCATCTACCAGAGTCCTAAAGGCATTGTGACTAGATCCACAACCCATTTATAGTGCATGGCTAGTCGATATGTAGGGTGAAATCCATCACAATGTCGGACATTTGAATACATTTGACAAGTTATACACGACTCTACAAATTGAGATATGTCTTTATACATACCCTTCCAGCAATATTTTTCTTTCAACTTGGAGAAGGTTTCCCACACACCACTGTGTCCAGCCCATAGACTCTCATGAAACTCTTGCATGAACTTTACTTGAGTCTCTCTTTTACATATAACACTTTGTGGTATAGCACCCTTTTGTTTAGGATGCTTCCCTAAGTAACCATTTCTCAAAAAGTACCTGTATGTTACTATGTTGTCCTGTGTATCCTCCTAAATTCTTGTTGAGACGAATCATACTGTTTAGTTAGAGTACTCAAGTAGCTTCCAATAAGAAGCCTATCACATTCATAAATCTCTCTCAAGAACAATTCAAGTGCATTAGTCATGCAGACATTGTTACCTTTGACATGAGAGATAGAATAGAACTTTATGGCTACATCATCTTCCTCGTCAATCATCTGAGACTCATCTTCATACCTTGCCCTTGATAGTATATCTACCAGTATATTGTCTTTACCTGCAATGTCCTTAAACTCGGGATTAAGGACTTAATGTAGGCAATCCACTACAACATAGCAATGTATGGCGTTGAGAAGCTTGTAATCATCCCAAGAAGTGGTAGACAATCTGTTTCTACAGCCACACATGCACCAATTACGTACTCTTTCCCATTTTTCAAGGCTATAACCATATCCCATAGCTCTCTCTTTATTTGTGGATAGTTTCTTTGACGAGCACTTAGTAGCTTTGCTCCAAATCTCACCACATACATGTGTCCTTCTTTGTCATCTATCCCTATTGGCCATCCAGTTTATATAGGACGGGTGTCTACTGTCACAAATACTACCCTTTGGCACTTATAGGCTACCTTTCTCAAAATTGCTGACTCGAGAAACTCCTTTAGCTTTTTCATGGCCTTTACATGTGCTTCTTTGCATTTAAACTTTTGATTCTTTCTAAGCAATTGATAAAGAGGATCAGTTACATGTGTATAATGTGAAATCCAAATAACATAAAAGACACATGCACCCACAAACCTTCGAACCTTAGTGATTCTAGTGCATGTTTCTTTCATTCTTTGGATGCCATCTAACTTTGCTGGACAAGGTTTTCTACCATTTGGCCCGCACATGTGCCCCACAATGAGCACTTCATTGACACCAAACATAGACTTTTTCCCTAACATAGTAAGATCCACTTCTTCCAACCTAGACAAAATTTTATCACAATCATTTATGTGTTTTACCACAAACATGCAGCATCCCTTGAGATCCAAAGCTTCATATTTCTCACTTTCTTCACATCCTTTGATAGGCAAATCATCAATGAAAGGCATTGTGATTTGAGGAATAAAGTCACGTAAGACCTTATTCATCCCATCCATCATATGTGCAACCAAGTTGGTTGCTCCATGTGACAACGTACACATTATTACCACATCCAAAGTTGTCCTCATGGTTGTCAAGTCTCTGCTTCCTATTGTAAGCTTAAATTGATCATACCCTGAGTAGAGGTCCCCCATTGAGTAGATTTCCCTCCTTGCAAACACCTCTGCAAACTCATCCATAATGGGTCGTGTACCTACATTTCTAATTGTCATCTTGTTCACTGGTCGCATATCTTGGATGAAGCATAGAGCACCATTCTTCTTTGGAACTGTGAGCCACCTGTTTGAGTATGGAGCACAAGAAGGCTCCAAAATCCCCATTTTGATCTTTTCATTCAATAGCTCTACTAACTTGGCAAATGAGCCTTTGGAACCGGAATAGGCCACAGATTCCAAGGCACATGAGGTATTGTACAAATTACCATAGGAGCTACAATAGAAGGATCAACACATCCTATCTCATGTGGCTCAAATGCAAAAGCCTTACCATTCTTTGAAAGAATTCTTTTAAAGCACTTTGTCTCCTCAGGTATTAGAAACTCCTTGCAACCAATCTGCAACATTAGGTGAAATTTGGACTCACAAAGAGGCCCTTTAAGGAGTTTGACTCTACCTCTCTCTACCAAAATGGGCGCATTGATAAATTTTTGCAAACAAACTCCAATTTGGCGGAGATTTGACAATTAGAATGCCCTCTTCAAGCTCTTCAACCTCATTCCAATCGACCTTTAGAAGAAGAAGCTCAAGAAGAAGCTCCAAATTTTCTTAAAACTCTTTACCTGCAACTTGTAAGAAAAGATATGTCTTCTCTACATCTAGTGTGGCCTTTTATGTCCTTGTGAGTTGTGCATAGTGCTGCTCAAATTTCCTAAGTAGCTCTGTTATTGATATTCCTTGCTTTGGCTTGACTACCCATTACAAGAATGCCCTTTTGGTCGCTCTCTCAAAGTCCTTCATGAAATATTCCTCCTTTAAAGCTACTTTGAGTTCTTCCTAGTTTCTCCCATACCCATCTTTAATTGCCTAACATGCTTCCTAATTTCTGGAGCAACAACTAGCTCAAAGATTTGAATCATCTCACCTTTGTTACCATATACATGTGGTAGTGATGTGTGAAAACACACTAGGACCGCCGGAGCATTTTTTCCCTCTTTAGGAGGTTTTTCCCCCCGTACATTATATATACGCCCATCACTCTAGGGCTATCTATCTTTCCATTGCACACTAAGTAACATACTCTCAGTTGTGTTCCTTGTGCTTCCTTCGTCTTCTCCAAGCTGTGTGCATATCTCAGCAACCCTAATTCCAACAATTGGTATTAGAGTAGGCTGTGTCCTCCAGGGCTTAGTCACCAGTAGCTTCAGCACACGCCTATTCACTTTTCTTTGATTTTTGCGAGCTTTGTCAAGCGTTCGCAGATTTCTGATTTGGGCTCATTTTGACCTCGGCCTCCACTACTTGCAGGTTTGCATAGACAATTTTTTCATTTCCACTATAATTTTTGTTGGTGCCAAATACTGTATAACAGGTCCCCTGGAGTCTGTTGCGGGTTGTGCTATGTAACATGTGCTGGTCTCACTTAGTTTCTCCTCATTTCGGGTATTTTCACATCAAGTGCAGACATTTCCATGGCTGACAACAACACAAATGTGTTCAAGATGTTTACTGATGAGGAAAGATTGGATGGGGACAATTACCCTATGTGGGTTTACATGATGCAGCATGTTCTTGTGTCAAAGGGCGTCTGGAATATTGTATAGGGCATTGATGTACATCCTAGCTCCAAGGATGTAGGTGATGTTGAGGATGTTGCAGGTCTTGTTGCAAGGATCGCTGTTATTAGAGTTGTTTTGCCTACAACAGAACAAGCTCTTTGGGTTGTAAAGGATGCGCATACTCATGCATTGATTGGGTTGTCTGTGAAGTGCACCATTACTCCTCTCATTTGTTCAACAAAATCTGCAAAATAGGCTTGGGATATTCTAGTAGGTCTTTATGCAAGCCACAATGAGGCTAAAATTCATTTGCTTGCGTAAAGAGCTAGAATCGAAGATTATGCATGAGGAAGATGATATGGGCACTTGCCTTGCTAGTGTCAAGGATATCAATGAGCAAATTATTTTTGCAGTTAAAGTCATTTCAGATAGCTCCCTTGTGCAGACTGTTCTTGATGCTTTACCGGATTCTTACTAGACTTTTGCTAGTACTTGGAGACTTATGACCCAAGGAAATCCTGAAGTTATCAAGTTTGATGCATTATGCACATTGTTGTTGCAAGAGTCACTTTCTAGAAAAAACAAGACTAGGCAACGTGCAATTGAACATGCTTTTATTGCTTCTCAAAGAAAGGGTGGTAACAGCAATGCAGTCACTTCTTATGGTTCTACTGCGAGTGGAAAAACTTATGTACCTAATGCTTCTGCTGTGGCAGCAATTTGTATGGCAATTATGGTGATAAGGGCAAAAAGAAGATGCATTGCCATTATTGTAAAGCTATTGATCACTTGATCAAGCAGTGTCCTAAGTTGAAGGCCAAAGAGGTTAAGAAGAAAGAGGGTGGTTCCATTGCAAATGCTGGTTCCATTACAAATGCATCCATTGTTGAGTCTTCTGTGAAAGGAGACAGTGATGCTAATGTTGATGCAGAATGGGCTTTTAGTGAAGAGTGCACTTACAATCCTACTGTCCACGATGCATGCATGTCAGTTGCTGTAGATTCACATGTGTGGTATTTTGATAGTGGTTCTACAAAGCACATTACCTCACATTGTGAATTGTTCACTTCTTTTGAGTCTCTCCCTCATGGTAATTCAGTCACTTTTGCCAACAATGCCTCTTATCCGGTCCAGGGGGTTGCAGGAAAGATTGTTCTTATTGCTGCAAATGGTAGTTCTTTCACACTTATTGATACACTTTATGTACTTGGGATCAAGAAGAATCTTTTGTCTGTATCTGCACTTGCTAGACTTGGACTTGTAGTCAAATCTGTGGATGACAGATGTACAGTTCATGATCTCAAATTTGGTGATGAAATTGTTACATCTGGCCTTTTGTACCATGGGTTGTATAAGCTCACTTTGTATGACAAGTGTGGAAAAAATTTTGCAAATGCAGTTGCACATTCAAGGGCTGTTTTAGATGCAAAACTGTGGCATGCACATTTTGGGCATCTGAATTTTGCCAGTTTGCTGCGTTTGCAAAAATCTGATATGGTTGCTTCTTTGCCGCCTCTTGAAGCACCTATCAAACATGTTTGTGAAGGCTGTATTTTGGGTAAAATGCAGCATTGTAAATTTCCAAAGAATGGTTCAATTAGGGCCACATGCAGGCTGCAGCTTGTGCATAGTAATGTTTGTGGGTCCATGCAAACTCTATCCTTGGGCAATTACTTGTTCTTCGTGACTTTCATTGACGATTACTCCAGGCATCACTATAAGAGGTACTTCACATTAGCGACGCTCTAAAGTGAAATCTACGACGTTGCTATAAGCGTCGCTATGGGTGCCGCTATTCTATGTGTTGCATAGCGACGCTCAGAGCGAGATCGACAAGGGTGAAAGTAAAATCGAGAGCGCTAGAAACTCAGATCTCACATCTGAGTTTTTGGCGCTCAAGAAAAAGAGGTAACCCGCGCTCTTCCTCTCTCTCTCTCTCTCTTCCCCCGCCCCCCCGCCGCACACACACACACACACACACACACACATGAGGAGAGCAAGGAGAGCCAGATATGCTCCTTCCCTCTCCTCTCTCTCATGTTTCCTTGCCCTCTTCTCTCTCTCTCTCACACACGCATACACACACACACACACATACACACATTGTGTCTTTGAAAGAGAGAGAGAGAGAGAGAGAGAGAGAGAGAGAGAGAGAGAGGGAGGGAGGAGAAAACAAAGAGAAAGAGAAAGAGGGAGAAAGAAACAGAGAATGAAAAACCAAAGAGAGAGAGAGGGGGGGAGAAGACGATAGAGAGAGGTAAGGGGAGAAAACAAAGAGAGAGAGATTAGGTTAAGATTTAAATTAGATTTGAGATTAGGTTAGATTTACGTTTATGTTGAGTTTAAGATTAGGTTAGATTTAAGATTAGCTAGCTGTGTTAGATTTAAGTTAGATTAAATTTAGGTTTAAGATTTAAGATTCGATTAGATTTAGGTTTATGTTGAGTTTAAGATTAGATTAGATTTAGATTTAAGATTAAGATAAGATTTAAAATTAACTAGATTAAATTTAGATTTAAGTTAGATTATGTTTAGGTTTAGGTTAGATTTAATATTAGATTAGATTTAGGTTTATTTTGAGTTTAATATTAGATTAGATCTAGATTTATGTTCGATTTTAGATTATATTAGATTTAGGTTAGATTTTTGTGCATGTCAACGAAGGTGCACTTTGACCAAAGAGCAAATACTAGTTACACAACAATACGTATATTCCCATCAAAATCTGACACCTATTAACTCACACACTAACCATATTCAATTAGCCATGAATCACCACATGTTCAATTAGGTTAGATTTAAGATTAAATTTTGGATTGAGTTTTTATATTAGACTCTACCTTCGGGATTACGGTAAAAAATTAGATTTATGCGAACGGTGATCCCTCTCTTCCTCTCTATGGATGCGACCTTAAGTTGGAAAGCTTTCAATGGCATGATACTCAAATTGGAGGCCAACATGTAATGTACAAAGTAATCCCTCGAAAAAAGATCTATTGTGAAGATATGTTAAGATGCTGTGAATTGCTACAACTAGAGAAGAGGTAAAGGGGTTTTCTCCACTACATGCATTATCATGTAGACGTTGGTGTGTATATTTTTCGTACCCATAAATATAGGCATTGACCAATAAAAACGATATTACAACCTGGTGATTCTGATCTTCATGCACCTCTAGAACAAGGTGTGCGGAGATTGGACATGACTAGAGAATGTGAGGTAGTTTACAGTGTGAACACACACACACACACACACACACACACACACACACACACACACACACACACACACACACACAGAAAAGATGGGGGATGCCAATAGAAGATTAAATTTATGTCCAGGTTATAAGGTTTTTACCTTCATTATGAGTAGTGATGAGGATGTGGGGCCGTCCAACCAAAACACCTATCTCTCAACAAGGATCTTATGTCCTTGTAATCAATGCAAGCATGATGTGCAATGGACAGGATGCATTTCTTTGTAGCACGCTCATAAATTTGGCGAGTTTGATCCATCTATTATAGATTGAGTTGTTGCCAATGATATCTCTTCGGACTCCGACGCTGACCAACAGGCAACAATCTTGCAACCCAATAGATGTGTTGATTGGCACTTTGGTCAAGCAGCATACATGAGGACCAAGATGTAGCCTATGACATCTCAGAGGATGATCATGCAGACCACATTCCCTACGAGGCAATGTTTGAGACCGAGATCGATGAAATGATTGAGATGATCATGGATTCAGAAAGGCTTATCTATGATGATATGAAAAGTGAAGCCGATACCCCATTGTATGATAAGGCACGTGTCTCTAGATTGAAGGTGCTCTTGGTTCTTCTCAACATGCAGGCAAAGTTTGGATGGCGTGACACTAGCATCACAACGCTTTTTGGGTGATCTATTACAACATGTTTACTTTAATAAGAAAACTCTAGATGTATATTGATCTAAAAGATTACTTACACAAGTGTACCGCATTTTTTTTAATGTAGATTTCTCAAAGAGCACATACCATGAGAGCTACCATGTGCCAATCACAGTGGCATCAATTGAGGAGATTTGAGAAGATGCTCAGTCAGAAAAGCCGGTTAGGTGGTGCCAGACAAGCATCAAGCTGCTACTCTCTATGGGGTGCATGTAGAGGATCTACAAAATGAAACGGAGGACATCTGACTAAACGGAGAGCTCTATATAGATATAGGGAGTTATGTTGAGATATGTGAGGATGAGAGAGAGAGACCTCTTAAATCCATAAACATTGTATTTGAACAATTTTGCACCATTTTATAATATATACAGTATTCACGTGGCTATACTTGAGAAATTTAAATTGCGTCCACTTGAGGTATGTATGCTTTAGGTATGTTCTCACAAGTAGGGACACTCCTCGGTGTGTCGTGAAAGTCTAATATGCCGACGAGCACTGTGCTTCTTAGCGTCTCTGCTCATAGATGTTGCTCATCCCTCCACTAGATCTAGTTGATCGGATGAAAGAGATGCTAAGAAGCACTACTACTGCTTCATAGCATCTCTTTCACCCAATCAACTAGATCTAGTGGAGGAGCGAGCATCATCTAGAAGAAGAGACGGATCACCTCCTTCGTGATTGCAGCCTCTATCTCCATCGCACTCGAAGCGCAGTGATTTTACAAGATACGTAGAATGCACACGGGACACAAATTCACAAGAGCTTCACAGGAATTTCTCTACATAGGAATCCCTCTGTCTTTATGAGTCCTCTCTCTCTCTCTCTCTCTCTCTACTTGTCCATGTTTTCTTCTCCATTCAATATTAAGATCAAATGTTTGTGTGTTTAATGTAGGTATGGATGATGATGAGTTTCTTTCTTCTTTGTCACCCCAGCAGAGGCAGTGGTATGAGGATCGTCATTTCTCTGAAGCACCATCACATCATTCTACTCCTTTAGTGTCTCCCTCTTTTCAGAGCATTCAACGTGCTCCGAAGCTTTGGTGTCGACGAGACGATCTTTACACTCGTCTAGGCACTGACGCTCTAGTGGTGGCGGCGGAAGTTGTTGTGGGGATGCCGCCGCTGATACCTCGACATCGCCTCATCTTTGATGAGGCTCTTTACCTTCCCCTTTTTTGCCCACCCCCACACCAACCACAACATCACCATCTACGCCAGCTTTTGGGAGACTATCGGTCGTTCTTGGCTACACACCAATACCTAATCCTCTGGTAGTCACCCCAATCGACACTCCTCGCTTCGGGGTCCAGAATCTAGTGGAGACACTTGATGTCCGTACCCCCATCGACACACCGCTAGAGACCCCTTCCAAGACACCCAGGTTTACGCATCACAGGTGAGAGGGCTTTCCGTACTCCGTCAACTTCAGCCGCGGCATCATTTTGGATGATGAAGGCAAGAAGGTAATCTCGTGCAGGCGCGGTCTTTGCTCTCAGGTGTTTAGACACTAAATACTAAACACCTGGAGTGAAGTACCAAGTGAATTAAAACATAGAGTCATCAACTTGCTGCATGACGAGTTTCTTGTGTCAACACGGGATGACCGCTTCAATGAATACCTAATGAAGGTTTGAATGCGCAAATACTGCAAGCAAAAAGCAATAAAGCATGGGTGGAACAGACCAAATTGGCTGGCCAAATAAGATTGGAAGAATGTGAAGCGAGCAGCATGCGAGAATCCTAACAGGTGGAAGCAACAAAAGGAGGTAGCCAAAGCGCGAGTAGAGGCAGGGAGCTGGTACCACTTGGGGAGCGGCGGGTGGACATCATTTGAGGCCGATTTTGTAAGTGATTTGGCATTGTTCTTTATGTTTGGTAGTCACATCTATTTGTACTTTTAAATTCTAGCATGATGGAGTCTTTGTATGTTTTGAATAGTGGTTGATAAACAGGACGTAACCCTAGACCGTACGAGCGTGAGTACGCAGGGAGAAAGGGCTTAAACGCTCTAATGGACATTCTGAGTCCTCACGGCGGCATGGTTAGTATTAGGGTTTACTCTTTTCTATTTGTTGTATTGTTTTCTAAATTATATGTTTATACTTACAGAAAGCTGTCTTATTGTTTTTTTTTTGCAGAATCCGATAGATACGCCGCTTGGGCACGATGAGACGTCTGATTAGACAACATCAGTCTAGCTGTAGCTAGATAGCATTAGTTTCCTTTTGTCATAGCATATGTATAATGAGATGACGTGTATGCGTCTTTTTGTAAGTATTGAAAAACCATGTATATTTTCTCGATAATGACAATGATGTTCTAACTATTACATTTTCAAGCTTAACAATCAAGTGATTCTGCCTATGATGTGTACAATCGTCATTGATTTACTTTCATCAATTTACTTTTGTCAATTTTGTATCTTTATTCTGCAAACAATACTATGGATGATGGAGTTAATGGTTATATTGTCTTGTGGGTGACTACTTTGGGTCTATACCTTCCACTTTCTTTCAAAGGTGAATCTGGCCTTATCTTGGATTCATTTAGGTTTACTCTATTATTGAAACATTCAATATGGTTGATGAATGCCTAGCCACAAAATTTTTTTACTCACAGATGTTGTTATAAGCATCACTGTATAAGGCTTTGCAACATCACTATGAGCGTCGCTATAGGTAGCCTGTAAGCGTCGCCATATAGCAATGACTATAGCGACGAGTATAGCGACGCATATAGCGATGTTCTTGTAGTGATGCTATTTGCAAAGTTCTTAGTGATGTCGAGGAGTATAAAAACCCAATGTATTTCCGTCTCTAAAAACGTCACAAGTGCACACAACCTCTTGTAGTGCATGCATGGGTATTTCCGCTTAAAGTGAAGTCTGAAGTTCTTATGTGCTTCAAATAATTTCTCGCTATGGCTGAAAATGTCTCGAAATGTACTATGGGCACCCTCCGTTTCGATCGAGGGGGGGAGTATATGTCTCGTGAATATAATGCATTTCTAGCTAGTCGTGGGATAAAATACCAATGTACAATGACTTATACACCTCAACAAAATGGTGTTGCTGAGAGGAAAAACAGGTCACTTATGAAAATGGCACAATGTATGGTCAAAAGTCAAGCTTTGCCACACTCTTTTTGGCTTGAGCCCATCATGTGCGCCACTAATGTACTTAGCAGCTATCCTATGAAAGCTTTATAGTCTACTACTCCATATGAAGCATGGCGTGATAAAAAGCCTTCTATTGAGCACATGCGTGTTTTTTGTTGTTTGGCATATGCTTTGGTGCCACAAACACAACGCAAAAAATTGGATGATAAGGATGTCAAATGTATTTTTGTTGGTTATAATGCTGAAAGCAAAGGCTATAGGTTGTATCATCTGCAAACAAAATGTATTTTGGTTTCACGAGATGTAGTGTTTGTGGAAGATTTTGTTCAGCCCTTGTTGTCATGTACCAGAGACAATAATCTAAGCTCAGAGGACATTTATGACACTTTGTTACCTCTTTTCAGTGGTGGAAGTTCAAATGTAAATTCCAATGAGGAAAATGTACAACCTATGGGGCTTTCCAAAAATGTTATAGATCAGCCTATTACTGATGCAAATGTACATGATGTACTTGATGAGTAAAGGGCTGAAAATGAGTAGGCTAGAGGTATGCCAAAATGATTGGTGCATAAACTGCGTGACAGTTAATTGGATGCACCTTTGTCTAGTTGTCACGTTTTGACCATGCATCTTATGCATCGAGATGTTATGCTTTGGCTGTGTCTAGCTTACATGATGTTGAGGAACCTCTATCTTTTGATGAAGCACAGGATTCAAAAGACTGGCTGGCTCATTAGGAGAAATATGAACCTTGCATGGGCCTTGTAAGGAATCCTAATTTTTAGGGATTAAGGCTAATGTTGTGTGGGGTTTAGGGGGCAAGGGCATTGAAGAAGGTAGTTTTGAGTAGGCTTTTCTAGCCTTTTTTTTAGACAAATGTAGGATGTGGACCTAAAGGGTTGCTTTCTCTCTCTAGCTTTTTTTAAAGTGAAGGAAGCATAGGGGTGTGTCCACATCCGCAATTCCGTGGGTCAAAAAGAGTCAAAATTTGACTTTTTAAAAAATTTTCATTTTTATTTGTTTTTTACTTAAAACTCCCTCCCAACATATATACATATCCAAAAATCATTTTTTGACCCATTTTTTAACCCACAAGCTTAGAAAGTCCATTTTTTCAAAAATCTTTTCCCCCAAAAAGTAATAAACATTTTGTTCTCTCCTCCTCCTCCCTCCTCCCTCCTCTCTCCCTCTCCCTCTCCTCTCCCTCTTTGCCCCTACCTTCCTCCTCCTCCCCAATCCCTCCCTCCCCTCCCTCCCTCCTTCTCTCCTCCCATCCTGCTCGGCCTCTCTACCCTTCCCCCTCTATCTTTTCATCATTTGCTTCCTCACGCAACAGCTTCCATGGTGCTCACGGACATCACAAATGGTTTGCTTCCACCACCACGTACTCCGCACACCAAAAGAATACATATTCGCTTACCCACGGAATTTGCACCGAAGACCACTAGTGAAGGTGATCAAAGGTCATCACAGGAACGTCGCACCGCTTGTGAGACCGATGTTGACATTTGGGTGGATGGCCATTGGTACCCTTACGATCCTATAAGCCGCATCCATCCACCGTTTAATAGCCTTTCCACATTTCTTCAATTTCTTGGGAGGGGAGAAGAAGGCTTGTTAGGCTATTGCAAGCGGCTGTGTATGGGTGCAGGTGCTTCTTTGCATATGTGGATGCACGAATGTCAAGCTCTTCACCTCAAGACGATGGCATTACAAGAGAGTGTTGCCTCTTCGGAGAGGGTAGTTAAAAGTCTTGAAGAACAAATGCAAGAAAATGAGTCCCACATCCAGAAGCTTACCAACACCATCACATACTTGAAAGAAACACCCCTTGGTGCAAGGGAGCGCAAACGCCCGTATTCATCCATTGAAACTCTTGCACATTCCGGAGGAGCACGCAAACGACGAGTTACAGCCACAAGGTGATTTGGTCTTTACTTGCATGCTGCATTCTTACTTCACACTATTTTCTAACATTAATGTTTATTTGTTGCTAGAAACTTCATCCAGGAGGCATGCGGTGGAACAAGCCAAGATAATCGAGTCAACCTTCTCACTAGTTGTCTCAATACCGAGGACGTTATTTCTATCTTACAATCACCTGGAGGTAAGCACATTAAGGATGCAGTTACCAAGGACCTTATGCGTAAATTAAAAAATGTGGTTAATGATGATGACGTTCAACAAGCTTGTGATGAGGCTGGAATCAGCACCAAAGCCTATCAGGCTATTTTTCAACTCCTAAAGGATGCCCTCAAAGAACATGGCATTGTGGAAAACCTATTTCGCGTTCCTCACAAGGTCAAGCTCGCAAAGAAGGCCACAAACGAAGATGTGTTCTCCCGCATTGGGACATACCTACACATTGAGGACACAATGCCAACTTCCCTTTATGCTTCGTGCGCAACAAAGACAAGGGGAAAAGGTAAGAAACAATCCATAAGACCTTCGAATAAGGGCTTTCGTAACACAACGTGAAACAATATTTTCGTGGATCTTAGAAGGCTTCAAGAAGCCATGCTTAGATTTTACGAGTTACCTGAAGAAGGTGACACACTTTACTTTTTTCTTTGGTATTATTCTTTTCATAGAAGCTGAAGTTTAAGGTCTTAGCACTATTTATTTTGTAGTGCTTGGCACAAAAGTCGCTTTTGTGCTGAAACTCGATGAGTGTCAAATAGTGAAAGGCCGAAGGTTAGAGAGTCTAAGTGTCACTCTAATGAACGAGGCCCTTCTGTAAACCAAGCGAAGGGATTCAGTCGAGCCATATCCCACCCTATCTTTTAGCGTGCAATCAGAGAAAGACATTTGGTGGTTGGGTGCTATTGAGGTGCCCAAAGAGACCAATGGAGTACTTTCGTGGATTTTTGAGAGAACTCCATGGATCACAGAAGTAATACACTCCCAAATTGCAGGTCAGAAGTTGGAGATTGAGGGCTTTGGTAGTTATGATGTGGAGTGGCACTTTGGTGGGGATTTGAAGACCATAAAGTGTTTGCTTGGCTGCAAACAAGGGGCTTCTTCTCTCATGCCTTGTCCATTTTGCACTCGAGGGTACAAACCTAATGGACAAAAATCACATAAGAGCACTGCAAAGGCCAGTTACATGCTTCCATGGCAAGGGCATGGAGAACAAGGGTTAGATTGTCATGATGTCGGAGATGAAGGTAGAGAATGGGAAGCGTCTATTCTGAGATGTCCCATGCTCAATGCCCCAGACCGTGATCAAAAGGACCACACTTGGAATCCAATCTTTCGATTTCCTCTATCGAATGTACATTTTTGTACATTACACGCATTCATGCGTATTTTTGATAGGCTATTGAAGCTCCACATTGACTATGCTTTCACAATGAAACCGTTGGAAAAGTCCCAGGAAGCGATCGAAAGAGTGGAGGTACTCTTGAATTCCATTGGCTGTCACGGTGGAAATGTGTCTATAGTTGCTGCAAAGAACACAGGGGAGGCCCATGAAATTGCTCAACAAGTGTCAATGAGTGGACAAAAAGCTAGACGCTTTTTGAAGAAAGTTTCCCAAGGAAAGCCAAGTCGATATGATGCTCAAAGCAGCTCCAACCAGCAGGCAGGTAACCTTTGGGAGCTTTGGAAGGAGTTATGCAAAGCTACTACTGACAATGATTCAAATGGCGAGCTTGCAAACAAGCGCAAGCAAGTTTGGGCCCATTTTGATAAAATGGTCAAGCTTATGAGCCTTAGCAGCACAACAGAAGAACAACGGCAATCATTTCAAGAAGGTTTGGCGGATTTTACCAAGGTCTTCACCCTTTCTTGGGGTGAAAATAACATCACACATTACATGGTAAGTCATTCATGGTGTATTCGTTACAAGGGATTGTTTTTATTTACTAGTGTGGATCGTTTGCTCATGTGAACAACATATCTTGTTTGTGCATGGTGCATTTTTTATGCACAAGTATGGATCGCTTGAAATTTTTAACACTCAAGGCATGGAGAAGTCCCATTATCGAGCAAGGGGAGTGTACTTCAAAAATACTCGACATGGTGGTGGAATGGTGCAATCCAATTATTTGGAGGAGATGTTCAATTGGTTTTTTCGCACAACATTTGCTCGTAAGCTCACAATGGAGCGTGCGCGACAATCCAAGATTGCTATTGAAGTGCGCAAATGGAGTCGTCAAGAGCATAGCAACAAGTGGCAAATGTCGCAAGGTCCCACCAAGCATGCTGGATGGCGGCGATGCAGAGTGCGACAAGGATCAAAGTGGATACTGCGCGAGTCACTAAACGTGAACGCAGGGTCCAACTCTTAGCGACATGTTTATATAAAAAATAATACTTCTTTTTAAAAAATTAGTGTGAACAGGGCCCTTTTTAAATGGGCCCTTATAAATATTGCATGCTCTCATAAATCACTCATTTCTTAAGAACAGGTGAGCTCTTACCAACGAAATGGCGCGCACCAAAAAAACCGCGAAAGAGCATCCGCCTGCCAACAAAAACACCCTCCAAGGATGTGAGAAGCCGTCATGGCTTAAAGGCATAAGAAAACGGCCACGAACACCTGGCCGTTCCAAGAACTCTTCTGGTAGTGGGCATGGTGGTAGGGCACGAGAGTCATCAAGGACTGTTGAATCTCCACCTCCTCAAGATATAACACCTAGAAAGAGAATGAAGCAACGTGCCCAGCACTGGAGAGAAGCAAAGGGCCAGCAAACATCAGAGTCCGATAGGGAGCAGCCGTCGCGCCCCCAATCACAAGCAGGACCATCCAGGACTCGGGTGGTCAATACAGACACCGAATCAGAGAGTGAGCCCCCATGGCTGCGAGAAAAAATACCACGCACACACCGGGTGGCCGTTGGGGGGAAGACATTGCCTCAAGGCAAGGGAGCTCTCCCCACACGACAAGATCGGCAACCAAGGGAAGAGGAAGAATCAGAACAGGCTGCAGAACCAGCCCCTAAGCATGTAAACAAACGCAAGTCTAAGTTTTTCAAGAAGCCTTCACGCCGCCCGCCAGCAAATGTGCAAGTGCCCCCAAGACAACCGCAGCGGCGCCGAAAAATAGCAAGGGCATTTGCAGAAATCCGCCACTACCAGAAGACGACGGAGCTCTTGATTCGACGCGCCCCCTTTGCTCACACTGTGAAGGAAGTTCTTCAAAGCTATGGAAATCAGTATAGAATGCAAGCAATAGCGCGAGAGGCTATTCAAGAAGCTACAGAGGCCCACATCATTTCAGTGTTGGAAGATACCAACCTATGTGCCATTCATGCAAAGTGAGTGACAATACAGCCAAAAGATATGCAGCTTGCACGACGATTGCGACAAGACTTCGAGCATTAGCCGAAGTTACCCCTCTTTTTGTATTGCACACCCTTATCTTTGTAATGATTTGACTTTCCAATGACAATATGATCAACAATTGTGTCTACTCTGTCTATTATCTTTGTAATTTCAAGTTCTATATGTAATTGCAGTCAATTTCAGTAAATTTGTGCATTTTAAGTACCCTTAGGGGTAGATAAGCCTACAAGGGGCAGAAAAAGGCCTGGCCACAAGGGCGCGCAAATGGCCCATCCAAAACTGATGGATGGGCCATTTGCGCGCCCTTGTGGCCAGGCCTTTTTCTGCCCCTTGTAGGCTTATCTACCCCCAAGGGTACTTAAAATAACCAAATTTACTAAAACCTATTGGTTTTGCATCAATATTTTATATGGATCCTTATGGACACCTTTTTTTGGTCATTTCAAGCTTTGAATTCCTTATAGGATATCAAAACAAATAAGATATTGTGAAACCAAGTGTCCAATGTAATTTGACTTTTTGGTGCAAGGGTGTAGTAGGTAGAGCTAAAGCAAATGATAGTTTGCTGGAAACTTCATTTCATAATTGATTTGAGCTTTTCTAGTGTCCTTGAGTGTGAACATATACTGGAATTGCCATAAAAAGGTGGCATTTAAATGAATGATGCAAAACCAATCCATTGCAATAAATTTGTGCTTTTTAAGTACCCTAGGGGGTAGATTGGCCTATAAGGGGCAAAAAAATGCCTGGCCACAAGGGCGCGCAAATGCCCCATCCAAAACTGATGGATGGGCCATTTGCGCGCCCTTGTGGCCAGGCATTTTTTGCCCCTTATAGGATAATCTAACCCCTAGGGTACTTAAAAATCACAATTATACTCAAATTGACTGCAATTACATACCTTGAAATAACAAAGTCAAAAAACAATTCATATCACCAATTGAAACAATTTTCAAGATTGACAAATCAGATTGAAAAGAATTTGCAATATAGAGAGTCAATTTCAAATATTTTTTATTCCTTCTAGCACGGTGATTTTACATCATGTATCTGAGGAGTTTATAATTTTTTTGACCATTTCCTGGCGCCTATTTTGTGCGTAAGGCAACTCCCCAGTCAAGAGGGACTGCGCTATGGCATTTGGGTCAGTTGAGCCAATGGAAGCATGTATCCCTATCTGGGCAAGCACTTTACCACGAAAGCCAGTGTCAAACGCTGTGCATACAAGGGATCTACGCACTAGGAACACTTGATGCGCAGTTTGAGCAATGGTACTCAAACACAAAAACTTGCTCAAAGCTTTTAACGACCAAGTCATAAAATGGGCTTGGGGAGTAAATTCATTATGGATAATGGCCACATCGCCAGGGGGGAGTTGTCCGAGGTAATGTGCAAGGGAAGCTTGAGGTCCAAAGCCCGTCCGCTTGCCACCCGTCCTTGCAGCAAAATCATCAACCTCCACAACATCCTGTCATAAACCGATGAAGGTTGAGAAAAAAGACAACGAAGGATAAAATAGTAACATGAAAATTAGGATATAGTTTACCTCCTGCTCCTTGTCGTCCTCCTCCCTGTTGCCCTTTGCATCCAAGTCAATGCTCCCATGCACCACAGATACAAGCTTTGGATCATCATATGGGAGGTTGCATAATGGCATAGGCATCCTAGCAGCCTCAACCTTGGCTTGCGTGGCTTGGAGATCTTCATCAGCCATGTGCAACTGCTCTGCTGCCAAGACCTCCGCACATACAACTGCAATATTGTCAGCAACAGAGTCCCCATCTGGGAAGAGCTTGCTTTCTAGGGCATCTGGCGTATTGTCTAAGGGACATTTGCTGCTGTTGCATAGCACGCTCAAGCATTCATCCATGCGCAGGCCAAATGCTTTTTCCAAATCATGCAGGAACACAAAATCCTCCCCATCCACTAACACTGAGGAGAAGCGGCTAATTTCTACCTCTGGGATAGCCACATCCGTCAGTGGTAGTGGCACTGGAGTGTCACTAGGGCCAGCCGCAACTATGGATTTCTCAACGACTTCCTCAAGACCCCTAGGATAATCGAGCTGGTGTGCTTTTCCTTCCGCTGCAGGGTTCATGGGGATAACCTGCTGCTCCTTGATAAAGGACCCAACTTGAAGGTGTGGTAAGCGGAGCTCCTCCAAATCAGGTTCCTCGCTCACCAAGAAGATAAATGTTGCGAGCCGAGAAAGGTACTCCACCCCCAACTTGCGCTTCTTGAGCGCTGACACCCCAGGGGCTTGCTCGTCCAAGTAATGGCCTGCATTGGTTGCAATTTCTTGGAATCGTTGCAACCGCTTGGAGAATGGGCGATCACCTTTGTGTATATAGCGCAAAAGATCGCAAGGCACCCAGATCCCTACATGTGGGGGGATAGATACATAATATTTTATGATGTGCTCCTCCATGAACGCAGAAATCTCCTCAAATGCATCCATGTGAAGGGCAACTGTGGCGTCAAGGTCAGGGAGACGAGTAAAAAAGGTTTGGAGGTCCAACTTCCCTTTGTATTTGGTGTCCTCGAGGAAGAGGATGAAGCGTGACAAAGGGGTGGATGCGGGTACAGATGCAGAGGCTGTGGCAGCATCCATGTTTAGCCTGGGGTGTGGATAGAGAGTGGAGGAGCTCAAGAGTTGCAAAAGTGAAAATAGTGAATGAGTTAGGTGGCCCCCCTTTTATAATGTACCCTTTTTTTAAGACATAAAAAAAAAAGGCACTTTCACCAAAAAATGATTTCTCATCCCAATGCAAAAAATTATATTCAAAGGCATGATTTGCCGAAGCAAATCATGTTGATTACAGCGGGGATCAATATGAACATTGCAAGAGTTACAAAGTTATAAGATCGATAGCATAGTTCCATCTATCCCCCAGTCCTCCTCGACCTTCAATTTGTCTTCCATTCTCTTCCCAATCTGCGGACATTCATTACAATAATCATCTAATGATTGACAAACCATGATGTATTGAAAATGTGGTGGAAGGATTCTCACCTTGTGACCTTGTAAACGAAATTGTGCTTGTTGAAGGGCCTCAAAACCCATAATAACCAAATGTTCTCGAACATTACTGAGAGCCCAATGCTTGTTCACTTGGACTGCCTCCAAAGCATCGTTGGGCATCTTCACTGCAATGTCAAAGCTTGCAATTGCGCCGTCTACACTCTGTAAGGGAGTCCACACTCCAAGCTTGCACATCCAACGATCATAGTGAAATCGTATGTACAAGGAGGTGCGGGATTTCAAATAGCGCATTCCAATACCTAAAGCTCCAACCTTACAACGGTACTGGTCCCCGTTCTGCATGCCCTCCACAAAACCCCAGTCCTCTTCTAAAAGCCTTCCTAATTCCTCGTAATGCGCATCTTTACATACAAGCATTGTGGTAGTCTCCACAAATCCAAACTCTTTAAAAATGTGCACAAAACAATGAATAGGCAAACACCAGCTCAAGCCCACGGACCTAGAAGCTTTAGAGTATTTCAAAGAGTTTTGGACATCCATTATCATCTTTTGCTTGAAAGATGCTACCGACCGCAAATCTGGGACCGGCCACTCCATACTTAATAAGGAAGTTACTTTGATGGGTTCAAGCGTTCCAAATGCTTGTGTAGAAGTAGGGACAATATAGAAGTGAGAATAGAAGAAAATTCTTCTTTGAACTAGTTTGGTTGGGCAAAGATGCGGGAACATTATTGCTCCAATATCCGCATGTATAGCATTGAATGTGCCGGAGAGACTATGTAGTGGCTGCTCCTCCACCAACGTGGATGGAAATATGACTATAAATGCATGACAAATGTTAAGTATGAATCCATAATAACATTACACTGTGATTTCACACCTAGCTTTGTATTCTCAAAACATGTACTTACAATGTGTTGGAAATCGAGGTGGTTGTTGCAAGTGCATGGTTGACATTGAGAAAACATGTTGCACAATGGCTATGGTCCCCTTGTCTTTGCAGTTCTTGAAGCCAAGGAGCTTTCCTTTCCAATGAAGATCCAAGTTTGCACGATTCCGCACACGATGAGGGCCAACAGCAGATGGTTGCATGTATACCCAAGCACCTTTGGTGAACTCTTGTGGCACCCACTCATCATCTACACCTCTAGTGTTGTGGCATGCAAGTGCTGTGACCTTATCCTTTGGTCGCCTTTGCGAAGTAGAGTTGGCCATGGTTGAGCAAAGCAAACTAGGAGGAGGAGAAGAACCTTGCTTGTTGCTACAATGTAGGTGTGATAAAGTGATATGAGAAAATGGTCAACCCTTGTGGCAATGGGACGAGAAGGTGGACAACCCTTGCTTGGTGTGGCACTGGGAGGAGAAGGTGGATAAGCCTTGCTTGGTGTGGCAATGGAAGGTGGTAGGGGAGGAGAGAGGAGCTTCCTTGCTGCAGCAATGGAGATGGTGTAAAGAGAGAGAGTGTTGGAGTAGAGGATGAGTGTGATGGTTGCAACCAAGGAGGGGTTGGAAAAGGGGTTCTAGAGAGAGAAAATCCCTTTTTGCCTAATAACTAATTTTGGGGGAGCTCTGGATAGCAAAAATAGATTTTTTAAAAGTTTTTAAAATTTTTTGAATTTTAGGGTTTTTGGATGCACGTTTTGACTTTTTGAGATCAAAAAATGCTTTTTTGACCATAAAATAGTTTTAGGGGGGTTTTCAGAAGATGAAATTCGAGTTTTGAAATTTTTGAAAAATTTCAAATTTTTGGGATTTTTTCAAAACCGGATAAAAAAGGCCCACCCCCCCCCCCCCCCCCCCCCCCCCCCCCCCCCCCCCCCCCCCCCCCCCCCCCACCCCTGGGTTCGTATCGTATCATGGGTAATATGAAAGGGTTAATAGATGAGTTAATGTCATTCAATATTTGCTGACCAAACAGACTATGAATTGTACTTTGGAATTTTCATTTTGTGTTTACCATAATATATATGTTTTGTTTAGTGATTGGGATAATGGGATTAATTGTGTGTACAAATTCTCTTGGTTCATAGCAAGATAACTACACTTACGTCAAAAGAAAAGTTATAGTCTATAAGGGATAGTATGATGAGATTCGGTGAAAGAAATATTTTATTGAGCCTTTCTGGGCCAAAGAGAAACACTATACGTTGTTGAAAGTGTATTTTATGGCTAATGCATATGTTGATTGTAATAGATCGCACAGAGTGAAATTGATAGAAATTCACATCATGTGGATTATTCATCTAGGGTAACTTTAGTATGTAAAAGTGTAGATATGAGAGAAGTGAAGGAAAGAGATTTTCCCTCCCAAGCCCTATTCGTGCCTGTAGGCAAGACTGCGGGGAGAGATGTACCTGTAGCAAGGGGAACCTAGAATTTGTACAGAGAATGACTTTCTAAGAGTGAGAGAGAGATATTTCGTTGGAGAGAGAGATGAAATTAGAGTTATATGTTGGATTAGAGATGAAAAAGAAAACAACAAGAAACCAACAAAATATCAAAGTAAAATACATCTTACTTGACAAACCCTCCGAGAGTTATTCACCATTTTCATGGAGAGAGAAGAATATGGAAAACTTCAAGCCTTGATTGATGCACCAAGTTCAAGTACTTCTCTGATTAGAGTTTATCTTCCAATGATAGCTTACAAGATTGGATAGTCTTCCTCTAGGAGTAAGTGTAGGCTTAGGCTTATGTTTATGGCTAAGTACCATTAGGCATAACTACTCTCACTCCCTCATAAATGGTTTTAAAGGAAGAAGAGGTATCCTTTTATAGGTGAAGGGAACCCCCAAGGGTTACACAAGAAAGGGAAGAGCCAGTGTGAACAGGAACAGGAAAAGTTTAAAATGAGTTGTGTCTACATGATGTGGACATACTGGGGTCCACCATTTTGATCATATCTCCTCAACCGTGGCTCTAATAAAAAAGAAAAACTAGGGAAAAAAAATGCAGATCATAAGCTACAACCCCCATTTCATATACTTTTACCAATTTTGGATTGGAACCTTGTGCAAAAAAATCATCATAATAGGGTACATTTTCGGCAGTAAAAGTCTTATTGTGTTCCCCTTAGCTTAGACTTTCATTTGATTTCAATGGACACGTCATGATATAGCTCCTTGACAAAGTTTTGTAAGCATCCTTGCAATAATGGATTAATACATCTTTGAAAATCATGCAAGCTAGTGTCCTACTACGATATGATTCCTTCTTAGTAGCTATTATAAAGAAATATAAGAAAGATATGAAAAATACATAGGATATAGATATATTGGAAGCTACCCTAGATGTAGGATCTAGCTACAATGTGAGATGATAATGAGACATTAGAAAGAAAGAACCAATGCTTTTTGCTCGAAGTTAAAGAGACGCAGCTATTGACGCTTTTTTCATATTACTTTTTGATGATAAAGTAAGAATATGTTACCCTTGAGATAAATAATAGGATGAGATAGAAAGATTATTATTATACTTAGATATGCATATGTAAATTATGATAAATATACTTATGTATCTAAAAAGTTTCAAGATAGATCTTGTAGCATTTGTTTCCACTATGTACGTGTCACAACACGACAACGGGTGCTGGTTTGTGACACCCACACTCTCCTGAAGGTTGTTCTACTACCTCAGGTGAGTGGTGGTTGGCTTTGCTAGACTCTAGGGTACACAAGAATCCCAAAACGAGTGCTTTATTTGTCAATAGATGGGCCATCTCGCAAAGGCCCGTCCAAGGAGGAGGTTAAGACCTTCGGCATAGACCCATCCCTAGCCTCCTAAGGCTGGACAGACCCAACATACATATATTGATGGAGCTAAGGCAGGATCCTCCTCCGAGCTTGGTACCGAGGTAGAGAAGGGATGGAAGCAGGTCTATGGTCGTCGCCAAGAGGGACCTCCACATCATCACTACATTGGGCCTGCAATAGTGGCTTTCCGTAGGGAACCATTTTACCCCTTAAAGCACGACAAGGTCACAATTTCACCCTCCACTTCAACCTCACCACAGACAACCCCTCCTCCCCCAATTCCACACACCCACTCCCCACTCCCTTCGTTGCTTCCCCCTCCCCTCCCATTACACCCACTAGAACCCCCACCTCCTTATCCTCTCGTGCTCCTATCCCACAACTGGCTCAGGGGGTAGGACCTTCATCGTTTGCTAGGAGGTCTCCTGGAAGCACTTATTTCATGAGACACCTAGCCAGAGAGAAGCCACCTTTCCTACGGACCCCCCTTTTGGTGTTGACATCACCCTTTGTTGCAGTCCCTCGAGAATTGAAGATATTTTCCATACATTGTTAGTGGCATTTCTTTGCCTATGACCACACGATTTCTGGATGACCCTTCACCAGACTTTGAGGTGGCTTGCTTCAAAGTCCATGTACTGTTTCTTGCAGCTAGAGGGGTAGAGACCTTGGACACAACGGTTGGTTTCTCTTTTCCTATGTGTGGTAGTGACTAGTTTGGGTGGACTTTGGACTCCATGAAAGAATCTCTTTAGGATTAGGCTCTCGAGTTCTCTCATCACACACAAGACTTGGGGGTTACCATCTTGGTAAAAACTCTGTGGCCATTGTCTAAGTTCTCAGTGACACCTCTATACACAGCAGGATATAGACACATTGTGGTGCACTTTTTTGCTCACATAGAGATCTCATCATGCTATGTATATATACATGAGGAATCCTTGATAGAGGAGCTATACCTAGGATGGCACGCTCTTCTTGGTATTGGTTTGGATAGTCTTTGCAGTCATGCCTATCTCGGGGTCACTTGAATGTTAATAACTCATCATCCAAGTCAGTCTTGAAGATAGCAAGGTTGATTGTTGTTGTAGCAGCGGTTTTCTCTCATTGACTCCATGAGGATTGTCTCATGAATGTGCACGGATTAGAAGGCCCCCAATTTGAGCATCATAAGGGTCGGTTTCATAAGGAGCTTCAATGATGCCTTGTGGGTGGTGAGATTGATATTATTATGCTACAAGAGTATCGTCTCTATGAGAGCCACATTAGATAGATTTTTCATGGTCGCTATGAGACATTTTGTTCAACTACGGTTGGAATTGGAGGTATAGGTACGGGTATGCATGACTATTGCGGACTCATGGCACCAAGCCATTGTGGACAGAGGTATTATTGTGCAAGGAAAATCTCAATGGATTTCTATGCAGGTTCAGGGTTTCCACATGGGTTTCCTAAACATATACGAGCCCAATGTGGCAAGTGCACAACCAGATTTCTGGTCGCACATTGTAGAGTTTGCTTCATGAAGAGCAGTGTGTGTTGGGGGAGACTTTAACATGTTGGAGGACCCCTTTGATAGGATTGGAGGTAGCCATGCTAATGTGCACGAGACTGAGTTGGAATATTGAGAGCATCTATGTATTTTTTATGTTTGGTAGCACACTCAAGCTTTGCAAGGCCCCTAGATAGCTTGTCTTTCTCTTTCTGTAATTGCAGAGTAGGAGGAGTGAATCTATCAGAGATAGATCACTTCTACGTGAGTGACCACATCTGTAACATGAGGGGATCTGTTTGCATCCTGGAAGGGACTATTTTTTTAAACCATGTGCCAATGATTCTCGCTAGATAGAGGAGGAGAGATACAATGATACGCATACCTAAGAGAATCTTGTTGGGTCTAGAGCTTAGAGAGTGATTGGAGGCACTTTGGATAGAGAGCTTGGAAACGTAGTAAACCCTTCTAGTAGAGTAGCCTCTGGATTGGCTGAGCTTAGTCACTTCTGCCTCCAGGAGTTTAGCGCTTGCTTGGCTATAGCCAAGGAGGAGGAGAAGAGTCTCTTACGGGCCATTGTTTCTTTTACAGAGGATGCATGAGCATGATCCATAGAATCCTTAGACAGAGGAGTTGATGCAGTAGGCTAGATATGATCTGTCTAGCATTGAGAAGTAATGTCATGAGTTTTCATTTGATTAGCAGGCATCTCAATGGACCTAGGTGGGTGACAAAGTTATTAGGGAGTTTTTTGAGGTAGTGGGGCCCCGCCATGCACACACTACTGTCAGCCAATTGAGGAGACCCAGCTAGTCAGTTGCTTATGATTGTGAGGATATGCATGCAGTTGCTAATGATTTTTACAGTGATTTTTTATCAGCCAAGGCTCACTCAGAGCATCAGGATGCATGCAGAGACTAGGTTTGGGAACATATACCTTGCCTTGTTAATGGGGAGATGCGACAGAGACTTGAGATTCCCTTCCACCTAGAAGAGCTCCATGAGGCCCTCTGAGCACTCGGGCCTTGAGGTAGTTGTCCATTGGAGTATGGTTTGACTCCCAACGTTTTCTTGGAATACGGTGACTTGCTTGATTCAAATCTTTACAGTGCATTACAATACATCTTGTACATTGATAGCATGAGTGAGGGCATGCTTTAACTTATTCTCAAGGAGGAAGGCTCCTTGGATTAGATCTGATAGTGGCGAGAAATCCCCATGCTCAAATCAACCTACAAAATTCTAGCAAAGACTCTGAGCTTGAGGATGGAGCCACTACTAGAGAGCATTATAGACGGGACCTAGAGAGGATTTTTCAAGGAGATTAGTATCCTTGATAACATCTTGAATTTTTGGGAGGTGTCTACCCTCATGTGTTTTTGAGAAGAGGATTTGGTGATACTCCTTCTCAATTCTAAGAAGGCCTATGATAGAGTTGACTCGGACTTGCTGTAGAGCACACTACGTAGGAAGGGTTTCAGATATGCTTGCATTAGAGGTGTGTCAGCTCAATACACGCATGCACACAATCAATTTCTCTTGGCAGGGAAAAGAGGGAAATGCTTTATGCTCATGTGTTTGGTCAAAAAGGGTTTTCCTCTAGACCCTTTCCTCTTTATGTTCTATGCTGAGGTGATGAGAATTTTTTTGAGTTCTTAGCATGTTGTCTTGCATGGTCTCAAGCTCCCTATTAGGGCAGATGAGCTACTTGATGTTGAGTTTGCTAATGACTCAGCGTTGTACTTGGATGTCCAGGAGGCCATTCTACATAGGTGTGATCAAGCTCTAGAGGTGTGTTGTTGTGTATCAGGATCACCGATCAATTGGAGGATGATGGATTCCATGAAGGACTGGGGGGATCTATCTTGGTTTTCAGGTTGGCCTAGACTTATCCCCTGAGTATCAGACTTCTCTCATCCATTTTCCCACAAGAATGAAGTTACTGCATTAGAGATTGGTACGACTCTCTTTTGCAAGTAGAGTTGTAGTGGCCACCAAGGTGTTGTTGGCTACTATTTGGTACACCACGTCTTGTTGGATCTTCTTGAGCTCATGTATCAGCCAACTAGAGAGTCTGATCGGGAACATTCTTTGGTGATGGCGTGAAATCCATTTAGCCTGGACCAAAATAGCCTAGAAAGCCATCACCTTACCTTGTTCTCAGGGGGGGGTGGGAATCATAGAATGAGCACAACAAAACAATGTTCTTCTTGGGAAGTTTTTTGTCAGAGGACTACTACTAGGGGAGGAGCCCCAGAAGGATTTGTTTCCTCACCAGCTTCAAGATCGATTTCCTCATGCAACACGCGCTTGGATCCCTTTCATGAGGTGGGTCTTTATAGAGATGCACATAGTTGGTATGTTGGAGGACCGATTTGCTAGGATCCTGCTTAGGTCGTTGGAGCAGTTGAGGAGTAGCATGGAGCAACACCAACCCACTTGCATGGAGGAGAACTTGAGACAATTCCTTGTTTGGAACCCCATGGTTAGCACTCGAAGAAGTCACATGGTTGGTAGTAGGCCTCATGTTTCTTGGGGTCCTATGGCAGAGGGCCTAGCCCACACTCTCAGCGACTGGCTTCAGTTTTTAGGTTTGCATGAGGATGCTACCCAAGGATGCATAGAGCATCCATCTACAAGGCATGAGAGGTGATGAGCTTATATGATAAGTTACTCTAAATATAGAGCTAGATCCCCTCTATATATATACCATCTTGTGTGTGTATTCTACATACTTTGGGATTGCATTCTCTACCATCATCTCTATTTCTTCTCTTTGTCTATCTTCTTAACATGGTATCAGAGCGTGGTTTCATTTTCTTCACAAAAATAAGAGCATTTTTGGCTTCCCACAGCTTCGCATAGCGTGCATAGCAAAAAATTACAATTCAGCAAAACATACAATCATCATTTCTTCTCAAAACTCGGATTTCAGTGTTTGAAGAGTCGTTCTCAAGCTTTTGGGGCTTTTTGGAGCTACTGAACCAAAAGTAACTTACGATGAATTGGTATCTATTTTCAATACATTTTCAATTGAAATCATCAAAAGGTAAGAGCTTTTATACTTGAATCCATTTGTCTTAAGCTTCTTGTTATGAATCTTTAATTTACTTTTCATGCATCATATGCAATTTGATTTGCATAAAAGAACTTAGATCAAGAATTGATCATATTGTTTTAAATTAAATTTATATATTGATACGTGTTCAGTTTCTTGTGGCATGATTCTTGAAGTTTCTTTTTATGTATCATATGCAACTCGATTTGTATAAAAGAAATTTAATTAAAAGTGAAGCATATTGAATTTACATCATCTTCAATTCAATTTATATATTGAAAGAAGTAGATAAAATGATTGATCTCTATATTTTCTCTTTATGTGTATCAGATATATTTTGATGCCTGTACATTGAGTTACATCAAAGTCATATCACTTAAAATTTAATTATTTTTCTTTTTGTTCCAATTGCGTATGATTTATAATAAAGATCAAATCAATATTTTTTATATTAAAATTACTGAGAGTTGCATGATGCTATTATCAAGAGAATTATATCCATTGTATTATATCTACACAGAGATTATATATTTGACGTTTCACCTGAAAAAGAGATGAGTTGTCTCCATCGTAGATATTGAAGGATTATGGTTTTGATGACTCGTAAATAGTTTTGATTATAGATATTAAAGAACTACAATTTTGATAAATTGTGTTGTATTCAAAGATTCATATATTAAAGAAATATGTTTGGATGATTTTTTTTTCTTTTTATGTGAATATCAAAGTATTATATTTCAATGATTTATCATTAGGAAGTGAATGGGATGTAGGAGGGCCTCTTTATTTGGCAGTTTAAAGAAATGCATAAGCTTAAGCCAAGTTTGGCCAAGCCTAAAAGAGAGGGCAAAAAGGCCTAAGCTGAGATTATTTTAAAATCCATTTCCATATTTTGTATTTGAAAATATTCTATCTAGTAACCCAAAAGAGAGGTGGGTAAATGAATTTTAAAATGTCCCTTCCCACCTCTCTTCTCTCTCTAACATAAAAAACACTCTCTCTCACTTAAACCTCATTAAAGGAGGCACTTTTCAATTCTCCTGCTAGAAAAATAGATTTTCCACGTTCTCTCATTGCATTCTCTCTCTAAAATGTGAGCCAAATATCTCTCTCTCTCTCTCTCTCTTTCTTTTTCCCCCTTTTCTCTCTTGTCACCTCCTCTCCCAATCATTAAGGAACATTCTTTGCTGCCTCTTTTTTACAGAGTGTAGATCCTCCAAGGTTGCAAATCTGCTCTCTCTCCCACCCTCTCTTTCTTTATTGTCTTTCTATCTCACTCTCTCTCTCTCTCTCTCTCTCTCTCTCTCTCTCTCTCTCTCTCTCTCTCTCTCTCTCTCTCTCTCCCGCCTCATTCTTCTCCCACTCCGGCTCTTTTTGAGAGCAATGGAAAAATCCATTACCTTTGTGTGCAATAGCATTTCTCTCTCTACACTCATGATAAAAATTTGGAATTCAAAGGAGATTGAGCTGCACTCCCTCTCTTTCTTCCCTCCACAACATAATGCTTTTCTCCTATCGCTGAGTACTCGCCACTTCTTTCCTCCATAGCCATCTTTCCTCCATAGCCATCTTCACCTGCTTGTACCAGTCACCATTACACATTCTCTCTCTTATTTTCTTGATAAGCTAACACAAATGTCATTCAATACCCTATCACTACAAGACATTACTAAAAAGACAAAACGATATCGATTAAATGCTGATTTAGAGCAGGATTACACTATTGTGTGACTTGGAACATCTAATCCCAATGATGGAGATCAGCTACAGAACCTTGGATGCAAGGAATCCGAGTTTACAACCTCCTTGAAAGCTGCAATCATCTGATCTTCTAGAACATTTCTTCTCTTCATCTCAGCTTCGTAACATGCAATAAAACCTTCTGCATCATATCCCTGAAAATTATAATACTACTCTCGAACAACATCAAGTGCTAGCTCTACAACATCATCAATCTTCTTTTTTATCTGTACAGCTTTTGCTTCCTGCAAATACCCCTGAACCAATTCCATCATTTTTGGCAAATTTGTAACTGCGAGATTTGTATCAAATCCATTGGCACTGAAATTTTCAATAAATTGCTTTAACTGTTCTGGCATCTCCATCTTTACCTCCCACCCCGGCTCGTTTCACGTCGGGTTCACCAAAGATGTCGGGGGATATGTGTTCGCTACTTGAGCCGGGCAAGCGCCGGGCCTCTGGCTGTGGGAGGTGTGAAAGAGAGAGAACAAGAATAACTGATAACTCTGACAATCACCGCAATCATCAATTAATTGATTAACACATCTGAGTACAACTTAATCTTTAGCCAAGGCGGGCTGTTAACAGCGTCGTCACTTGGATCATCTGCTAACTAGGAGCTTAAGCTCCCGTTTACAAGATTAACCGGACCGTTAACGACACCGGACTTAAGAAAATGCTTAATCAACTTCGGACGGATGTCGGTGATGAGATTCCCTTTTGTCGTTTTATCTGCCTCATTTACCTCATGGATTCTGCAAGCTTCAATTCTCCTCACTGCTTCAATTATCAAGCTTCAATTCACTCCATTAATTGGCGTTCTCCTGCTCTTGACCTCTTTGCTTCCTTAATTGCTTCAGTTTCCCGCTCTACTTTCATTCGATGAGCGTATTCTGCGTAACTTAAATTCCTCAGTTTGGTTGCCCTAATTCTCTCTCCTTTCTTAACTCACTTGAGAGAGAGAGATAGCCTTGCTCGATCGTCAGAGCTCTATTTCGAGAGCCTTCCTTTGAGTCTTGCTTCAAGCCTTGCTTTGAGTCTTGCTCCTGGCCTTTGTCTGTTGAACTGAGACCGGAGTTCGAGGAGAGAGTGCGAGAGAGAGAAAACCTTCACTTCCTTTGATAGCCGAGGACAAGAGAAGAAGGAGAGTTTTGCCTCCCTTCCGAGCTTCCCCCGCCCCTTTGCTCTCCTTCGAACTTCCCTCACCTCTCCTTGCCTTCGAGTTCCTCTCGCATGCAATAGTCCCTTCGTTGCTTTGCTTGGCCGCCTCCTCGTTGCTTAAGCTCCTCCTTCTTCTTCCCTTCGAGACCTCTTTCGAGAGCCTTCGTTGCTTTGATTTTTAATCTCATGCAAAAGTGCCCCCATTAATAGATTGCCCCCTCCCTTAGCCGTCGTTGCTAGGGAGGCGTAAAAACGACCTCCAGCTGACGTGGCAGCCCAATCGTGGAGCGACCGGAAATCCGCCCAAGACAGCTCCGAAATGGCGCGCCATGGCCCACTCAGTGTTTTTCGTCTATGCCACGATCTCATCCAAGTACTCCACTGGCGGGCGCAAGTCCCTTTTCCCCTTGCTCGCTACCTGCGCGGCTATGATCCGCCATCATCCTCTTCTTTTTGTTTTTCTTTTACACTAAAAAAAACCCTTTCACTAAGTGGGCGGCCAATATAACTCATTGGCCGGCCATAGCCTTTGTAAGGGCATCCTATTTAGCATACATGTCGGCCAAAGCACTGCCAAGCACGACATCTTTTTCAAGCAGTCCTTGACTGACAATATCATCATGAATTCTGCCAGCCTTCAAGATGCAAGTATAAGTGATTGCATTTGGTGAAAGTCCTTCCCTCTCATTTGGTTAAAACAGTTTGCGGTGTCCCTTTTTGGCATAATCTGCAATTAATGAGCTCTAACAAATGGAAATTTTGGACATTGAAGGCTCATCAAACTTAATGCACTTCCGTGAGCACCACACAGATCCCTCCCGGCTAGTAACTGTCGTCGATTTGAAATTGCCATAACTTGCCCGCCCGGATTCTGTTTGCCGTGCCGTCACTTCCTATGGACTTCATACACTGCATTGAACACACACATCACCTGGCAAAGCTCCAAAACCCCCAATTGGAACACCAACCGAGTCGACCGGACTGGGATGGAACAGGCCCCTGCTGAATCTTTAACGGCTCATAACTTGGCAACCGTAACTCCGATCCCTGATCTGAAAAGACCGACGCGCTCCATAAAGTGAGCACTTTAGGCCCGTGCATTCATTTCATTTCTGTCACCTCAGCTGCAGTTTCCCAATCCGGTACGGATCTGCAATCGACTTAAACTTCAAACTTCCATAACTTCTTCACCGTAGCTCCAATCGACGAGCCGCAAAGACAGGCCGGTAGAGCACTTCTAGCACTGCAGTTCTAGATGATAATATCCCATATGTGCTCACTTCAAGCATAGTCATTTTTGGAATCATTGAGGCATATGTTGGCCTTTTTAAGCCGCATCTGGCATAGATTAATCATTAAAATTGGCATGTTAACAAGCCCTGATCACTGACCATTAAATGTGTAGGCTTCAAAGAAGCTTAGCTTGCATTTATCTGCTCTTTTTCTCTACATGGCAGCGGAGCTGCACGACACTGTCAACCCCAAGAAGTCCATAAAGCTGTGTCAAGGGACGAAACAGGCGAGGAGGGGGGGAATGTTAGCAACAAGCTAACTCGGATACCATATTTTGAAACTCTCATTGTAAAAACACTTATTATTTTGATAAATCGGGAATATTGTAACTCCTATTTTCCAGATAAACTTTGTAATTGATGAGCCGGGGCTACAAACTTCCAGATTGCCTTAACCTGTCTTTACCCATCTTTAGTTAGAGCTCCCAATTTATTAGCTTTGACCATCAGAAACCTTGGCTAAGGTGTAAAAGCCAATTTATGTAAGCTATTTTCAAGTTTTGGATAATAAAATACATAGGGCGAGCTAACGGCCGTCACTTCTCTCCTTCGCGTGCTTCCTACTGCCTCCCTGGCTGTCACATTGCAATTGCATCTATTGCATTGCAACCGCAGGTAAGAGCTCTACGCATTGACGTAAGCATTTCACGATATTTTGTAGCTTTTGGTGTCACCGACCCACGGCCTCATTTTATTATAAGTAGAAAGTTACACTTCAAAATAAAAAATTAACCATAGGCTGGGTATTGGGACATCATTGCTAAGCATTTAGATGCATTTCGGGTCGAAAACAACTAGGTAAAAAATCCACTGCTGTTAATAATTGTTGTTTTTGCACCTGACGTAAAGTTGGATTTGAGACCATAAGCATGTGTGCTTAGGTCTTATAAACTTGTCCTAGAAGTTTCCTTAAGTTTGGATGTCATTTGATGCTATAACGGATGTGATTTGTTTGCCAATGAGCGATTGGCTTTTGGTGATTTCAGTCACTTGAGTGTAGCTTGAGTTAGATGCGAGTTGTTTGTTGTTTTTCGAGAGATTGACAACCTTTTGTAGCCTCTATGCACTAGTCGAGTCAGCTTCGTCCCATGGATTGACAATTTAATTGTGGTTCTCGCTAAATCTGCAATAAGATAAGAGTGAGGTTAGACACTCGTCCCACAATTTAGCGTTAGAGATTCCTTCAAAATAGTCAAGGATGAATGCCACAATTGCATATCAAGATGCTCATGCCAAAGCTATATGATGTGATTTGAATTTACCCATGGACTTGTTGTTACCATATACATGTGGTAGTGATGTGTGTGAACACACTAGGACCGCGGGGGCATTTTTTCCCTCTTTAGGAGGTTTTTTCCCCCGTGCATTGTATATACGCCCATCACTCTAGGGCTATCTATCTTTCCATTGCACACTAAGTAATACACTCTCTATTGTGTGCCTTGAGCTTCCTTTGTCTTCTCCAAGCTGTGTGTGTTTCTTTGCAACCCTAATTCCAACAATTGGTATCAGAGCAGGTCACGTCCTCCCGGGCTTAGTCGCCAGCTGCTCCAGCACATGCCTGCTCACCTTCTCCAATTTCAGTGAGCTTTGGCGAGCGTTCGCAGGTCGACAAAAATTTTGGGCGAGCTCGAAGAGCTCGGTCTGCTCAGAATTTTGATTTGGGCTCATTTCAGCATCCGTTTCCACTACAGGCAGTACTGCACAGGCTATTTTGTCATTTTGTGCAGAATTTCTGTTAGTGCCATTTTCTGCATAACAGGTGCCTTACAGTCTTCTACGGTTTGTGCTATATAGCACAGGTTGTTCCCGCTCCGTTTCTCCTATTTTCGGGCAGTTTTCACATCAGGTGCAGCATTTACCATGGCTGACAACAACACCACAGATGTGTTCAAGATGTTTGTTGCTGAGGATAGGTTGGATGGGGACAACTACCCTATGTGGGCTTATATGATGCAACATGTTCTTGTCTCAAAGGGTGTCTAGAACATTGTGCAGGGCATTGATGTACGTCCTGGTTCTGAGGATGTAGGCGATGTTGAGGATGTTGCAGGTCTTGCTGCAAGGATTGCATCTGTTAGAGTTGTTTTGCCTATGGCAGAACAAGCTCGTTGGGATGTTAAGGATGCGCAGGCTCATGCATTGATTGCGTTGTCTATGAAGCGCACCATTGTTCCTCACATCCATTCAGCAAAATTTGCAAAACAAGCTTGGGATATTTTAGCAAGTCTTTATGCAAGCCGCAATGAGGCTAAAATTGCTTTGCTGCATAAAGAGCTGGAGTCGAAGATTATGCATGAGGAAGATGATATGGACACTTTCCTTGCTAGTGTCAAGGATATCAATGAGCAGCTTATTTCTGCAGGTGAAGTCATTTCAGACAGTTCCCTTGTGTAGATGGTTCTTGATGCCTTACTAGATTCCTACCAGACATTTGCTAGTACTTGGAGACTGATGACCCAAGGAAATCCTGAAGTTGTCAAGTTTGATGCATTATGCACATTGCTGTTGCAAGAGTCACTTTCTAGAAAAAACAGGACTAGGCAGTGTGCAGTTGAACAGGCCTTTATTGCTTCTCAAAGAAAGGGTGGTAACAGTAATGCAGCCACTTCTTATGGTTCTGCTGCGAGTGGCAAAAATTATGTTCCTAATGCTTCTGCTAGCAGCAATTCGTCTGGAAATTCTGGTGATAAGGGCAAAAAGAAGATGGGTTGCCATTATTGTAAAGCCAATGATCACTTGATCAAGTCGTGTCCTAAGTTGAAGGCCAAAGAGGCTAAGAAGAAAGAGGGTGGTTCCACTGCAAATGCTGGTTCCACTACAAATGCAGCCATTGTTGAGTCTTCTGTGAAAGGAGAATGTGTTGCTGATGTTGATGCAGAATGGGCTTTTAGCGCAGAGTGCACTTACAATCCTGTTGTCCATGATGCATGCTTGTCAGTTGCTTCAGATTCACATGTGTGGTATTTCGACAGTGGTGCTACAAAGCACATTACCTCACATCATGAATTGTTTACCTCTCTCGAGTCTGTCCCTCATGGGAATTCAGTCACTTGTGCCAACAACGCCTCTTATCCAGTTCAGGGAGTTGGAAAGATTGTGCTCACTGCTACTAATCGCAGTTCCTTCACACTTGTTGATGCACTTTATGTACCTGGGATCAAGAAGAATCTCTTGTCTGTATCCGCACTTGCTGGACTTGGACTTGTAGTCAAATTTGTGGATGACAGATGTACAGTTCATGATCTTAGTTTTGGTGATGAAATTGTTGCATCTGGGCTTTTGTGCCGTGGACTGTATAAGATCACTTTGTATGACAAGTGTGGAAAATTTTTTGCAAATGCTGTTGCAGATTCAAGGGCTATTTCAGATGCAAAAATTTGGCATGCACCTTTTGGTCATCTGAATTTTGCCAGTTTGCTGTGCTTGTAGAAATCTGATATGGTTGCTTCTTTGCCACCTCTTGAAGCACCTGGAAAACATGTTTGTGAAGGCTGTATTTTGGGTAAGATGCAGCGTTCTAAATTTCCAAAGGATGGTTCAGTTCGGGCCACATGCAGGTTGCAGCTTGTGCATAGTGATGTTTGTGGGCCCATGCAAACTCCGTCCTTGGGCAATTACCTGTACTTCGTGACTTTCATTGATGATTACTCCAGGCATGCATGGGTATTTTTGCTTAAAGAGAAGTCCGAAGTTTTTATGTGCTTCAAACAATTTCTGGCTATGGCTGAAAATGTCTCGAAATGTACTATGGGCACCCTCCGTTCCGATCGAGGGGGGGAGTATATGTCTCATGAATTTAATGCATTTCTGGCTAGTCGTGGGATAAAACACCAATGTACAGTGCCTTATACGCCTCAGCAAAATGGTGTTGCTGAGAGGAAAAACAGGTCACGGACGGAAATGGCACGATGTATGGTCAAAAGTCAAGCTTTACCGCATTCTTTTTGGCTTGAGGCCATCATGTGTGCCACTTATATACTTAACAGGTGTCCTACGAAAGCTTTGCAGTCTATTACTCCATATGAAGCATGGCATGATAGAAAGCGTTCTATTGAGCACATGCGTGTTTTTGGCTGTTTGGCATATGCTTTGGTGCCACAAGTGCAGCACAGAAAATTGAATGATAAGGCTATCAAATGTATTTTTGTTGGTTATAGTGCTGAAAGCAAAGGTTACAGGTTGTATCATCCGCAAACAAAACGTATTCTGGTTTCTCGGGATGTAGTGTTTGTGGAAGATTCTGTTCAACCCTTGTTGTCATGTACTAGAGACAGTAATGTAAGATCAAAGGACATTTATGACACTTTGTTGCCTCTTTTTAGTGGTGGAAATACGAATGTAAGTTCCAATGAGGCAAATGTACAGCCTATGGGGGTTTCTGAAAATGTTTTAGATCAGCCTATTATTGATGCAGATGTACATGATGTACTTGATGAGGAAAGGGCTGAAAATGAGCAGGCTAGAGGTATGCCAAAATGGCTGGTGCACACTTTGCGTGACAGTAAATTGGATGCACCTTTGTCTAGTCGTACTCGTTCAGGCTCTCGCCATGCATCTTATGCATCAGATTGTTATGCTTTGGCTGTGTCTAGTTTACATGATGTTGAGGAGCCTCTGTCTTTTGATGAAGCACAGAATTCAGAAAATTGGATGGCTACCATGGAATTAGAATATGATGCACTTATAGAAAATGACACATGGACTTTATGTGATTTGCCTCCTGGCAAAAAGGCCATTGGTACAAAGTGGGTTTACAAGTTGAAACGCAAACCGGATGGTGAGATTGATCGCCATAAGGCTCGACTTGTTGCAAAGGGTTATGCACATCAAAAAGGCATAGATTATGAAGAGACTTTTGCTCCCACTTGTCGTATGACTACTGTGCGTTTTCTATGTGCATTGGCAGCTCATTTTGGCTGGGATGTACATCAATCAGACATTGTTACTGCTTTCTTGAATGGTGACATATTTGAGGAAGTTTATGTAACGAAGCCTCGCGGTTTTGTCATAAAAGGACAAGAGGACAAAGTGTGCAAATGTAACAAGGCTTTGTATGGGTTGAAGCAATCTCCTCGTGCTTGGTATGAGAAAGCTGACACTCATTTGGTCAAACAAGGCTTTCGTAACAGTCCAACAGAAAGCACATTGTATGTAAAGCGTGAGGGTGATGTATTTCTCATTGTGGTTCTATTTGAGTGATACTTTCAAGATGAAAGATTTGGGGCTATTCCATCATTATTTGGGTATACAGTTTAAACAGTGTGATGGTGGTATTGCCTTGTGTCAGAAAAGTTACATAGAGACATTGCTATGTAAGTTTGGACTTAAGGATTGCAAACCTATTGCCACTCCCATGGAAATAGGTTTGAAGTTGAGTCTACATGATGCTGGCAATCCCGCTGATGTCACTCTTTACCAAACTGCTGTTGGCTGCCTCATTTATGTATGCAAAACGAGGCCAGATATTCAGTTCATAGTCTCACAGGTCAGCAGATTTATGCATAGCCCAGGGTCTAAGCATTGGCAGGCTGTCAAGAGGATTTTCCACTACCTTAGTGGCACTTTACATCTTGGCTTGTTTTATCCCAAGGGGGGATCATTGCCGCCGGACTTACATGCTTTTTCGGACTTAGATTGGGGTGGTTGTTTTGACACGAGAGTGTCCACAAGTGGTTTTTGTTTCATGCTTGGCAGTTCATGTATATCATGGTTGATCAAGAAGCAACCTACTGTGTCCACTTCGAGTTGTGAGGCTGAGTACAGGGCAGTCTTCACAGCTACGGTTGAGTGTGTATGGCTCAGACGCCTTATGGCTGATTTGGGTGTTGGACAGGACACTGCCAACACTATCTACACTGACAGTCAGAGCGCATTGGCAGTTGCGAGGAACCCAGTTTTTCATGCTTGCACAAAGCACATTGAGGTGCATTACCACTATGTCAGGGAGAGGCTCTCAGCAGGAGAGATCAGCTTGGCTTATGTGCCAACACAGGACAACCTTGCAGATATTTTCACAAAGGCATTGTCTCGTGAGAAGCTTGAAGCTTTCCGCAAAGCTTTGGGCTTACTCCCCTTTGTGGATTGATCCTGTCCTCAGGGCATGGCACTTCCCTTTACTCATGTGCCAGCTCTCGTTCACCGCATCACTCCAGGGGGGATTTGTTACCATATACATGTGGTAGTGATGTGTGTGAACACACTAGGACCGCCGGGGCCTTTTTTCCCTCTTTAGGAGGTTTTTTCCCCCGTGCATTGTATATACGCCCATCACTCTAGGGGTATCTATCTTTCCATTGCACACTAAGTAATACACTCTCTATTGTGTGCCTTGAGCTTCCTTCGTCTTCTCCAAGCTGTGTGTGTTTTTGTGCAACCCTAATTCCAACACTTGTTGTCCTTATCATTTCACACAACATTTTCAAACATTGCCTCTTTCCCTTAGGATTTCAATTTGCTATCCTCCTGATGTCCCCTACCGATTGTCACCTTCAAGAAACAAGCTACCTTTTAGAACGCTACACCAGAGCAGCCCTTGCTTGCTTGCCTTGACAACACATCCTCTCAAGATGTTGTTGGGTGGCATAAAATCTCAAATGAGCCTCCCTATCAATCTCTGAGCAAGCATGCCAAATTGTGCTCCCCCCACTGTAGTATTTCCAATTGTTGTAGACCTTGGAGCTACCGCCTATGAGGAGCCCCTTCTTTCCTACCTAGCCTTTCAAAATGCTCCTCTGTTGAGAGGGCCCACCAACAAAGTCAAGACTTCTTGCGGTTAGAACACTCATAGCGAGAAGAGAGGATGCCTATCTGCTCCTATGCTTTAGAATGCTCCAGAAACTGCAACGGAGGGAAAATGCAGATAATGCTCCTCATGTCAAGGTTCTCTTCTATACTCCAAAGCCTCTCTATATCTTCAAGCACAGAGCTTTGATACCATATCAAAGTCCATGATGTGGAAGCATAGAGCAATGGGGAGAAATAAGAGAGAGAGAGAGAGAGAGAGAGAGAGAGAGAGAGAGAGAGAGAGAGATACTCTTGAATTAACCAACCTTGGCAATGAATTGATACAAATACAATGGGGGAAATGGGTTGTACCCACCATAGTAAGTCTCTACGTAACTATCCACAATTTTTAGTTTCATTCTTGTTTTTTTTTAGAGTTGGTCTTTTCCATTTCTCCCATATCTCTTTTGTGGCAATGCCATCTTAGCCCTACTATTATAAGACCTAGCAGACTAAGATGACGGCTCCACCACCTTGCGACCCTATATATAGGCCGGCTCCTCGCCCTAGCCATAATACAAATTCCTAGTCCACACTGGTCCATTTACAAGCCCCTCGCTCAGGTCTTTGACCCCCTAGCTCGAGCCTTGCTCTTTAGAATCCTTGTCTTGACATTACTCCCCCCTTGGAGAAGAGTTTTTTTCCTAAAAAACAAGAGTGGTGATACATTTATGTTCTCCGCAGTGGCACCTTGGCATCCTTCATGGATCCAACTTTTTGCCTGATTAAACACAGTTCAATGAAACCAATAGTAACAACTTGATTTTCCACATTGTTGTCCATTTGCACCTTCATGTGTTACCGGATCTTATCCAATACAATGTGTAGACTCCATTTAGAACACATGCAAGCATGTTAAGCAAGTTATCACAACAAATATGTACCCAAAAGAGTACATCCTTTCACTTTTGAGGAAAGTAGTTGGCTGATGTAACTTATGAGCAAAATATAATTCCTTGACTTATTCTCAATTTTCAGCAGTAAACAACACCACCATAACCAGTGTTTAAGGGCGAGAACCTAAATTATACATGAAGAGACTAAACCTGCATAGTCATGAACAACATGTGCTGTTCTTAACCATGAGCGCCCTAGTAGCATTCCATATGCTCTCTGCACATCTAGGACTAGGAAACTGGTTTTGAATTTCTCCCTCCCAACTCTTATCTGCATGTTTTCAATCATGCCCGTCGCCTGTACGACTCTATGATCTGCCATTCTTACTTTGAATGGTGTTGGTTTCATATTAGTGATACCCATTATTTGTTGAAGATGGGCTCCCATTATGTCGACTCCTGCCTCTCCATCTAGAATAACGCTTGAGAGAGGTTCCCACTGCTTCCTGACCTTGTAGTCTACCTAAATAAGTGGAACTTCATCATCCCGGAGAGCCGTCAGGTCCACTGTTTTGGCCTCTGCTTCAGTCTTCCTGCGCTATCTGATAAAGTTGGCCACCTCAGGCAAGGTCTTTCTTATATCCTCCAGCTCTACAATCAGCTTCTGGATTCTATCACAAATTTTCACATGAATTTCTTCTCGCTCTTGGTCAGACTGATTGTGAGAGCTTGAAGAACTGGTATCTTCACACTGCCACTCTTCTTTTGCCATTAAAGACTTTAAATTCTCTAAATTGAAAACAACATTGCCTGATGGGTTTAAAATTTCGGACAAGCTATTGTAGATATATCTTTCAGTGAGAGAAGCCTTCAGAGCTATATGGTGCAGTAACAGTTTTTTGAATTTCGCCCGCTTCATCCTGAGCATTGTTTCAACTCGCTCGATAGCTCTCAGTGCTTCATTCCTTTGACTCTTGATGATCATGATTTTAGATTCAGCCTTAGCTATCTTTTTGTTTAACAACTCATGAGTCCTTTCTGATTGAGCTTCCAGTACCTTGTGTTGTATGTTCTGCACTTCCTGGGCTTTCTGGAGCGTTTCAATCTGATGCTCTACTTCTGCCAAGTCAGCTTTTCAAACATGGTTTAACTTATGGTAAGAAAACTCCAACTAGAGCAATACATGCTTTCTAATTAAATTTCTCAGTGCTAACGTACGCACTTCGCATATCCTTTAGCACACGATTACACTTTGTAACCTTGCTATCCTCTTTGGATAACTGACAGCAAGGTGATTTTCTTATCGGCATACAATATTGAGGTTTTAATATACCTATCCCCTTGGATACTGATAGCATGAGGTGTGTGTGATTTCCCAGTGTTTACAAACAGTCTTCCCAAATGACTTGGTAAACGGGTATCACAATGTCCTACAACATTGTTGAGGAATCAACAATGGCGTGAATAACCTTCTTGGTTAACATGAAAAATTCACAAGCACCCAAACCAAGCCATGAACTCTATTGGTGATTGATAGATCCAAAAGTAATCTCATATAGAGATTGCACATAGCGAGGAGGGGGGGAATGCTAGCCTTGCTGTAAGCATAAACAACCATCCGTTAACCTTGTTTAGCTGCACTTATACCTTAGAAAGTCATTCTGAGTATCCGAAAATTTTTGGCCATTGAAATTGTTCCTAATATGTCGTGCTAAAACGGGTCTGACCAGCACCTACGGACAATATTGTGAAACGTAATTGAAGTAGCAACACGAATGTTAGTCCCAGAGACTCATATTCTCCTGGACATGTGAAATATGTCTCAACTAAGAATGTCTAAAAAACGAACATTCTTCAAGTACAAGATGTACTAGTGTATGGAGGTAACTGCAAAAAACGGTGCGATGTGCATGAGAGGGAGCCTCATGAGTCTTTCTCCACACTTGATACATCGAACTCCTTGAGTTCCTAGACCATGTTATATCCCATGTGATAACATGTGCCAAATCAAACTCTACAAGTGGGTCTATAATTGCGTAATGCATAAACTTATTATGGACACTACAACTCAAAATTCTTGCCTCTTACATGACCTTGTCATCTCACTTACGAGCCCAAAATGGATGAGAACATAGAAGTTTATGTATCCTACTTGGAAAAGTAAACAAAAAATATAATTTTAAAAAAACCCAAATTAGATGCATACGTGGAGGTTGAACATAGTGTTCACTTATCCGTAGCACTTGTAAAGGCCTAGGAACACTAATTGAAAATTAGTGAAATGCAATTAGTATTGCGCATGTTACATTGGATGTTGCCTTTGCAATACAAACCACTTGCTTAGAATCAACATTGTCAAACCCCTTGGTTAAACTTTGCAAAAAAACTGATCAACTAGCACCTGGCCCTTGGCCTATGTCCGTGACCCCCCTTGGGTTTGCCCTAGGCATTACATGAAGTTGAAATTGTCCACTATCCCTTGGCAGTTTGTGAACTTATTTCCTTGAAAGTGCAAGTGTGAAGGTTGCAAGAATTGACCATCATCCCTTAATAGTGATTTATTAATCACAACCTGGGTCTTACCCCAAAACTCTACTCATATAGACACTCTTAGTGCTATAGATAAAATAGGAGATCCACTAAAGTTGGAATCGTATTCACAACTAGATCTTTTCCATACCCAAAAATCCATAATGTTGGGTTTTGTGAAGAGTCATGCTGTCTAAAATGCTGGCTTCATCTATACACCTTGATAGAGATCATCCCTTACGAGTTTAAGACGTTCCAAAAATCAACTTGATTTTCACACTTGAAGTGTGTAGTGCTAAAGTAATGGCAAAAAGAATTGCTAATGGAAAGACTCTTGCTTGTCCATTAGAATCGATGGGTACTCAATTGAATAGAATCGATCAATCTTAAAATTGATCACAGATGGATTACAAACAAATGGCTCTTATTCATTCCAAAATAGGTGCCAATAGATGGCTCTTAGCCCTTCTTGTTACTGTATTGACATAGAAAGATTTCAATAAAATCATGCCTAGTTTCACCTTTTCTGCAGAGAAGCTGGAAAGAGAAAGAGAAAGAGAGAATGCTCGGCTGATGTAGCCCCTTATTATAATGTGTTGTATGCCCCTTGCATATACTCCAGTGTAGACCATGTCTATGTCATAGCTTATCCTATAAGCATACAACAGTGTGCGTGTACAACACTCTTGTGGAGACAAGTACCATAATTCACATTTGGACCCACCTAGCATATATGTTGTCATGATTGTACCAGAGTGACTTAGGTATGACAATTGTCTGTGAATAAACATAAATAAAAAGTGTTTGTAGACATTAATAACTTATCGTGTTCGTGATAGGGTAGTTGACATTATAGCGGAAGCGTTAACAGTATTGAGGTGAAATTTGATCTACCTCACTGGCATGCCATGCATGTAGAGGTGTTTCCCTTGTCAACAATGAGGGCCCCTACAAAGTGAGGTGATACCAAAAGTTCCTTGCACAAACGGGCATGTATACATCACAATTTTCCGTTGTCATACCTAAATTGTGAACTTATATCCGCACGTGGCCGAATGCCCAAAAATGTGTGCCAATGTCATTGATTTGAAGTCAATGGCAAGATCTTGGCACGAGTTAGAAGCCTTGCTTCTCATAGATGTTGTCAAAGACTTTGCTTTGTACAATATGCGATCTTTGCTAACTTAAAAGTTAAAATGTAGAGAAACAAGGAAACTTGTGAATTGTCTAATCTAGTTGCCCTGCTGTGGCCAGTTGTCTTGAGTTTTTGAAATAAAAACTCTCTTAAATCTCCCTCATAGCCATATTTTCTACGCGAGAGAGAGAGTTTTTGTTTGCCCTATATACACCACCTTGGCACATAATGAGCCTGCAAAAACTTGTCAAGTCCCCTCTCAAGTTTGTATGCTCATAGCATATTCCGCACGGGGGAAGTCTCATCTTTGCATAATACATTTCAGTAGCCCCACTTTGGATGCTACCATTGCTCATAGCTACAGATGCTTTGCCATAGGAAAAAAAAGTCGACCTTGTTAATCATTCACAAAAAAATGACCTTGTCTAATTGTAGATCTTATGGAGAAGCAGAAAAATACTTAAGCTATGCATCTTGAACCTTCTTGGCTTGATGACTATTATACTTGATCATTCACACATATCCATTGCATACCATAGTTGTCAAGCACATGCTCAATAAACAAAAATCAGCTGCGTACCTCATTATGTATGCATGTTGATGGATCTTGTTGTCGTAGTAATTGAATGAGTTGCAATGAAGAAGAAAATCAAGAAATGTTTTGCCAGATCTCATTGCTCAGTTCAATAGCTTCTCTAGTTCTTATTATCGATGGCCTTGCCCGATTTGCCACCAAATTTGAAGCTCGTGAACACCTAGATGCTCTAGTTGGGTGACACAAATAGTGTCCAAGAGCGTCTTTGCTCAGAGCCTTTCTCCTTTTTCCCAATGATAGACATTCATGAAAGACATAGGAAAGATAGTCGTACTATCTTCCCCGAATTCATAGAATGGTTCTACAAAATAATCTCAAAATCAAGTAAACTGTAAATAAATTTGCATACCCGCGACCTTGGTGACCAAATTAGGGCGGAAAGATCTTGCATGAATATGTTGTGACTGCCATGAATTTTCTATGGCTTCTCTTAGCTACACAAACTTGAGTATATTTGTTCACTTGCTTGCCAATTGTTACAATAATGTATATCGTAGCAGTTAGGAACTCGAGAGATTTCCTTTCTGAGAATCGTGTCCCCATCAAACTTCTTGTAGCAGTCATTGTAATGATGCTTTCCATATTGATTGGATTCCATGAACATGCTTTGCAAAATGTTCAACGTATAATCCATTCAAGCCTTTCCCAAGGATATACGACCTTGGTGGCTTATTGTGTTAACCCCTTTTGACGTTGTACACCACTGAAATTTTATTGCCCTTTGTTGCACTTGACCATCATCCATGACCCCCTTGAGAAGGCCATTGCCAAATCTGCAAACCTCCAAAACACTGCCATGAGTACAACCCATCATGCCTTTGTTGAACTTGCCAACTTGCACATCACTGCCATGGGCAATTGCCCCTAGTTTGTGAGGGCAACCATTGTAACTTTAAAAAGAAAACAAATCAAACTCTGCAATGATGGTCGACTCCACTGATGACAAAGGGAGAGCAACCAACTATTGTGATGGCCCTCTACAGGTGGTTAAGTGACAGAAAAAGACCCTCTATGTAGTGTGAACCTCCCAAGATTGAGCTTGTCTGTTTTGATGCAGGTCCAACGTGAGGCATCTTGGATGCAAGGGGATGCTCTCAGGGCGGTCTCCCCCGTACTTTGCCCACTAAAGGAAGCTACACACAAACTTTGTCTTCAACCCGAGAGAGAGAGAGAGAGAGAGAGAGAGAGAGAGAGAGAGAGAGAGAGAGAGAGAGAGAGAGAGAGAGAGAGAGAGAGAGAGAGAGAGAGAGAGAGAGAGAGAGAGGCAATGCAAGTCATTCCATGCATCCTTGTTTCCTTCCCCTCTCCTGCATGACTGACCCTTTGCCCTTCTCCCCTGTGCTCTGATACCAATATAAGGCCTAGGAGACTGAGAGTCTGGATCCACCACCCTACCACCCTATACATAGGCCAGCTTCTAGCCCTATCCATAATATGGATCCCCCATCCACACTGGTCCATTCCGAGCCCCTGGCTCAGGTCTTTGACCCCCTAGGTTGAGCCTTGCCCTTAAAGATCCTTGTCTTGACAGCTATTAGGTATAGAAATTGTTTCTACCCCTTTGTGATCTATTGGAAAGGTGATATTTCCTTCTTCCTCTTCCTTGGAGTCGCCCACCTTATTCACAGATACTGGTTTTTACTTGAGTTTATCTTGTGTTTTTTTACCAATTTGGTCAGCTAAGGGAATGTCTTGATGAGGAGATTTCAACCCCATATTTACAAAGTTTTTGCCTACTGCTCCCCATAGATGCGGTGTAGTTTGTATTAGCTTTTCAAGAGTTGTTGTACATTATATAGGAGTTGACATCAATTCATAGAATCTTTTAGTATCATCCTTGGAATCGGCTTCCCTTGAGAAGTCACTACCTTGACCTCCAATTTTGTTTCATGCTCTCCTATGGAAGACGGCAAAGCCTTCAATGTCTTCGGTTTACTCTTTGAAAATGCTTCCATTCATGCACCACATTGTAGGGATTGTATATTTCTAGGGAAAAACTCGTGATCCTTATTAATCTTAGTGATAGGTGTCTTGCGGCGGTTAGTAGGATGCCTCGCAGTTAGCGAGATGGGAAGGCTACACAATTCACAGTTAGCGAATAAATCCTTTGCAAAGGCTCTGTTGGTTAGATAGAGAAAGTCCGCGGGTAGCGGCAACTGATAAGAAATTGAAAAAGTTATTTTTGCTGAATAATAGGGCTGTCTTCATTAGGCCTTGTTTGAATTGTTTTGGTATTGTTTGAAGGGCTATATAAAAGAACCTATGTTTGGAATTAATTAAGGAACATTGTTTGTATATGTAAAATTGTGTGGTAAAAAGTGTGTGTGGGGGGTGGAAAGTGGGGGCTGGCTCAGGTTGCTAGTCAAGGATGGGTGGTCTCGATTAGTCGAGAAACTCTCCACTCCCTCTTATAAAGAGAAGTGAAATTAAAGATTCATTGTGCCATGAGACGAGATGGCCCAAATCAACGTGACACAAGATTACTATTTAGTTTAGACTAAGTCTCATATCGTATTTATAGTTTATGGATGACAGCCGTGCCTCTTAAATGTGGGGAAAAAGGCGTTGTTTATGGATTGTAAATATGTCAATGGGATTTCATCTTTATGTTAGGATACAACTTTCATTGGAATCTTAGATTTATCAACCTGGCTTGTGGCGTATGACCCTTATAACCACGTAAAGGATGGATAGAGGACTTCCTCTCTTCTGTTGCTCGTATCTCTACTTTGTGGAAATGGAGTAGGGTGTCGTCACAACGGAAAATTAGAATTAAGGAAGGCCATCTATCAAGTCGCCCCAATCTTCTCGGGGTTGGGGACCTCACAATTGGTATCAGAGCTTAGGTTAAAGAGATTAAATTGACTACTTCAAGATTCCTTATGTGTATGGTTTCTATCCCCATTACCGGACTCGCAGAGATATTACGTTATCCCGATTGACATATACCATAGTTATGGTTGAAACCTTTATTATATTTTTTTCATGGAGAGATCTTTTGTAGACCCCTATATGACATTTTGATGATTTTATGAATAGAAGATTGAGTTGTTTTTCTATAAAGAAATTATTGACTGGTTAAGTCATGAAAGTGAGTTTTTGTGTGGATTGAGAGAGCCATGACTGATTAAGTCATGTGATTGAGACAATAATGACTGTTAAGTCATATGATTGAGTTTTGATGGACTGGTTAAGTCATGTGATTGATTTCTAATGAATCGGATAAGTAATGATTGGTTAAGTCATATGATTGAGCTTTTAGTGGACTGGATAGGTGTAAGTTTGAAAAGTACCCTATTGATTTGAATGTGGGGAGTTGGAAAATTGTCGGAACAATTGTCCATGGCTGACTAATGGAGCAGTAGTAACAAGTGAAGCAGACTAAAGACCTCACCCTTTTTGACATAATGATGGTCGCTAGTAATTAGAGTATGAGTATTCTCACTTTTTCTCGAGATGAGGACATCTCGAATCCCTAAACTGGGGAGATTGTAATGTACCCAACATTTTTCAATAAAAGTATTTCATTTGCTTTGCAAATATTTGAGGTTTGCATTTTATTAAGTCAAAGAGCATTCTATTGGAATGATCGGATAAAAAATGGGACTTTAGAACTATTAATTATGACCCTTATTCATTTGAAAACAATAAGGTTGATAGGAAACTTAAGCCTCAAGATTGTACCTAAAGATAAGAGTTGACTCTTGGGAAAGAAGGAGCAATTTTAGGAAAGGAGGAGTTTTTTTAGGAAAGAAAGAGGAGGGAGTTAAGTTTAGAGTTCTTGTCTTGGAGCTCAAGCTTCTTCTAAAATTGGAGAGCCGAAATTGTGCACGCAAAAAATAAAAATATAAAAAAAAGAATTGGGGAGCCGCAAATGTACACGAACTTATCCCTCTATTCTTAGCACCCGCCTAGGGCCTATATAAAGGATCCTTCTCCTCTCACTTTGAAGACACACACTCTCAGAAGCGGAAGCTCTCTTGATTTGATGTCGGAGTTACCTTCTCTCCCTCAACCTCTCTCCCTCAACCTCTTACCTTCAAGCCATTTTTATCTCCAAATCTTTCTCTACCATCATCGTGTTGCCCTTGGAATTCTTGAGTTCTCTTCTCTCTTTCCCTTTTCTATACATCAATACGATGGTCCCGAAGCGAGTTACTCGAAGCTCAAAGGATGCTTATGTCTCTCCACCTCCAAGGAAGGTGCAAAAGAAAATATCATCTACTCCAAACGTTGCTGAAGCGGATGTATTGGTCACGGAAGAAGTCGAAGCCGTCAAACCTCAAACACGGGAGCTAGTGGAACATGTCGCTAATCCGGTAAGACGAATTTATAATTTTGCATCGCTATTCATGATGACTTGGGAAGCTAAGCATAGGGACCCCTTAAACTGTCCGAGAAACATGATTCTATCACAAGAAACAAGCATATGTTTTCATAGATTAGTGAAAGAACTGTTTGATAAATTGTCACTGTTTGTTGAATTATTATTGTTTAATAAATTGTTATTATGTGATAAGTGGATTGTGATTGATATGAAGAATCGGTTGATCATGCTTGAAGAATCATTTAAAGAAAGAAATTTTCAAAGTATATCTTTTGTTCCTCGCGGGTAGCGAGATGATTCCGCGGTTAGCGGAGATTAAGCTGAGGTTATCGGCTCTCTTTAGCAGGATGCCTTGCGGGTAGCGGGATGCCTGGCGGTTAGTAAGATGCCTCGCGGTTAGCGGGATGCCTCACGGGTAGAACGATGCCTCGCGGTTAGCGAGATGGGAAGGTTGCGCAATTAGTGGTTAGCGAATAAATCCTTTGCAAAGGCTCTGTTGGTTAGATAGAGAAAGTCTGCGGGTAGCGGCAACTCATAAGAAATTGTAAAGTTATTTTTGTTGAATAATAGGGATGTCTTCATTATGCCTTGTTTGAATTGTTTTGGTATTGTTTGAAGGGCTGTATAAAAGAACCTGTGTTTGGAATTAATTAAGGAACACTCTTTGTATATGTAAAATAGTGTGGTAAAAAGTGTGTGTGTGGGGTGGAAAGTGGGAGCTGGCTCAGGTTGCCAGTCAAGGATGGGTGGTCTCGATTAGTCGAGAAAATCTCCACTCCCTCTTATTAAGAGAAGTGAAATTAAAGATTCATTGTGCCATGAGATGAGATGGCCCAAATCAATGTGACACAAGATTACTATTTAGTTTAGACTAAGTCTCATATCATATTTATGGTTTATGGATGGCATCCGTGCCTCATAAACGTGGGGAAAAAGGTGTTGTTTATGGATTGTAAATATGTCAATGGGATTTCATCTTTATGTTAGGATACAACTTTCATTGGAATCTTAGATTTATTGACCTGGCTTGTGGTGTATGACCCTTATAACCACGTAAACAATGGATAGAGGACTTCCTCTCTTCTGTTGCTTGTATCTCTACTTTGTGGAAATGGAGTAAGGTGTCGTCAACGGAAAAGGAGAATAAAGGAAGGCCATCTATCAAGTTGCCCCAATCTTCTCGGGGTTGGGGACCTCACAGTGAGCCCACTTACACGTGGTTGAGTTTTGTTGTCTTTTTGAATCACTTACTGATGGCATAGCACCATGCAAAATCTCCTGTCAATAAAGATTGTGGAGACACTCTGGAGAACATGTTGGCAGAAGCTAAAAGAAAGAGGCAAGGGTTAGCAAAGCCACCATCGCAAGAGGATGAAGAAAACTCTGTTTAGAAAAACTCCTCCAGATGTTGGGAGTGTCAATGAAATCCCTTGCTCAGATCTTGAAATAGAAAGGCATGCAAAGGATGCTGGCGAAGACCCTACTCTACCTCGGGTAATTGACCTAACAATGGTTGGTGATGATATTGTTCATCGTGTGAGCATTGATGGTATTGTGCCTACTCTTGATACTGTTGTTGATGCAAGCCTAAACAGTGAAGTACCTGCTCATCGTGTGAGCGTTGATGGTAGTGTTGATGGCAGTGTGCCTGCTCCACAACAAGTTCATCAAGCAAGCCCTTTGGTTGATCACCCTAATACCACCAGCCAAGATCATGGTGCTGGTCTATTGTCCCTTGATGCATCTTTGTAAACTTTTTTGTTTCAAGGACATAATATGAATGCTATTCCAAGCTGTTTTTGCAAATATTTTTTTGTTTTTCCTTGCAATTAGTCATCTTATGTAGACAGTCTTGTGTATATAGTATTTCATCTTTCCTCGCTCACTATGCAGCAAGTATTTCTATTTGTTAACAACCAAAAGCTTTCCAATAATTTGTTGAAAAGTTTGAGTTTGTTTCCAAAAGGTTGACTTCCTTTTTTAATTGCTACTTGGCATCTTTTTGTAACAGCAGTTGATTGTGTTCCAACCACATGTATGTTCACACCAGCAAAGACATCTGGTGGAGATACAATGCAGTCAACGAATACATCTGGAGGAGATACATTGCAGTCATCAAGAATTCATAGCTACCAATAATTGAAAAAAGTAGTACTTGTGACGTTGCTGCGGGCTGCTCCACAAGTCCAAAAGATGGTCTTTAAAGCAAAGGTGAGGTCCGAGAGTTTCTTGCTAAGTTTGAAGTTGTGTACCTCTCCATCCATGCTATGGTTACATGTTGTTGGCAAAGTATTACAGAGTTTTAGGTAGTGTATGACAGTTATTAGCGAGTTAATATTATGTTATTAACTAGCTTCTAGATAGCTATTAAGTAGCTTTCAAGGTACTTCTAGTTTAATCACATCTTCCATTGCAGCTCCAGGGATCTCTGAGACACTTGATGATGTTCTAGAGGCAACAGTTGGAGATATAGAGGACAAGGTAAAACACGGAAAGCTTGCAAGAGGTGGAAATCATGGGAAAAGTATGTCTAGGAGGTTGACACAAAGGTCTGTAATTGCACACGGAGTTGACGATGAAGATACAAATAGCGATACATTGATGCAGAAAGGTATGCCTTAGAAAATTTATTGTGAGCCCACTTACATGTGGTTGAGTTTTTTTGTATTTTTAGAGCACTTACTGATGGCATAGCAACATGCAAAATCTCATGTCAATAAAGATTGTGGAGACATTCTGGAGAACATGTTGGAAGAAGCTAAAAGAAAGAGGCAAGGGTCACCATCCAAGAAGATGAACAAAACTCTATTCAGTAAAACTCTTCCCTGAAATCCCTTGCTCAGATGTTGAAATAGAAAGGCATGCAAAGGACGTTGGTGAAGACCCTACTTTGCCTCGGTTAATTGGCCTAAAAATGGTTGGTGTTGATGGCCCTACTCGTGATACAGTTGCTGATGCAAGCCTAAACAGTGAATTCCCTATTCATCGTGTGAGCATTGATGGTACCGTGCCTGCTCCTGATACGGTTGATGATGCAAACCTAAACAATGAATTCCCTACTCATCGTGTGAGCGTTGATGGTAGTGTTGATGGCAGTGTGCTTGCTCCATATAAAGTTCATCAAGCAAGCCCTTTGGCTCATCACCCTAATACCACCAGTCAAGATCATGGTGCTAGTCTATTGTCCCTTGATGCGTCTTTGTAAACTTTTCTATGTCAAGGACATAATATGTATGCTATTTCAAGATGCTTTTGCAAATATTTTGTTGTTTTTCCTCGCAATTAGTCAACTTATGTAGATAGTCTTGTGTATGCAGTAATTCATAAGGAATTAATGTTGATGCTAGTAGTATGTCCACCGTCAGAAACGAAGCCCAAGTCAAGGCCAAAAAAACTCGTGATAGATCACCCATTGAAAAGGTGGAGATGGTACATGGCGCTCAAGCGGATGTACCACATCAGGTTGGAACATGTGTATGCATCCAGCTCATGTTCATGGGCTTTCCCAAATTGCAACGATCCGAGCAGGATGCTTACATTAGCTGAGGAGGATTATCATGTTATCCCATGAAGTGTGCAGAATGATCCTTGGGCTCTTATTTTGGATATGAATGGTCTTTTGATTCATAAAGCGGACCTGGAAGGAGATATATTTTTCCCTGCATGGAATCTACAATATGACCAGGTACTGGAGAAGAGGCCAAGAAGGATATACTTCCTTGTGCGGCCCGATGCAAGGCAGTTCTTATTGTGGGCAAAGACTCATTTCAATGTCTTCATTTGGAGCTCAGCCACGGAACATAATGTTGTAAAGCATTTCTGTGATTGCTCTCTAGGTTTACGAGGACTCGTAGCAGGGTTCATTGCACAAACTTCCTGTGATGTGCTTCATAATCACAAAATCAAGGGCAAAAAACCCATTTTCTTCAAGCACCTCAATGATTTCTGGAACAGGTGTAATGGTCAATTTGGTCCACACAATACGCTACTGGTTGATGACAGTTTGTACAAGTGTAAATTTGATTTTTCTAGCAATTGCTGCATTGTGCGAGCGTTTGGATCACCTAATGATACAACTCAAAGGCCATTCCTTACACATAAGCTTGCACCATGGCTGTACAAAACCTGAAGGTAGGGGATAGAACCCAATTTGTTACCTGAGGAGGAGATGTGTTTGGCACCTGGGGCAATGAAAAGGACTTGAATGTTAAGGATCTTATAGAGTTGCATGGACAAAGAAGCCTAGAGTTCTGCCATCGTGTTAGATGGGGCAAAATTGAAAAGAAGACCTTTGAGGAGATTCAGGGGGAGGCATCTGACAAAGTGGGGGATTGCCCATAGCAAAAGGAAGCCTACAAGGTGGTGTGGGATACGGTTTTTCATAAACGGACTGGACAGACACGCTTGGGCACATTGGTGGATTTCCTCTGATGTTTGGACAACCTACTTTTTGTAACAGCTAGTGGATGTAGCTTCTATGCAGATTTAGAGAATCCCCTCTGATCATCCTATTTGTAACGCCATTCTTTTTGATGGTTCACTTTTTTTTTCCTTAGAAGGTTATTAAGTTCCACTCTTATGTTGAGTACATTATAAAAAATCTGGCTTTATGCGCCATTGCATTGTTTACTTTCGTGCGAAGCTTATTAAGTTTCGGTCTTAAGCTCGAGTACATAAACATCATCTATTTAGGATTTGCTCAATTTCCATGTTTTGGTGCCATGAGAGTTGTGTTGATAGAGATAGGAAAAATTACTTGTAGATTTGGCAGCAAATAGTTAAAAATTGTACCTGTTAACCCTGCATAATTGACTAGCAGCACATGTAGACCATATGAATAGAATGACAGAACTTGTTTGCTCATATGAAAACCAAACGATTAAAATTACATCTCCCATGGCATGTTGTTGTATATAGATTCAAAAACCTCCAACGAGATCGTATACAATCCCCTAGCACCCTGGACTACTGTCTGTGGGATTTTTATACACCTGACAAGATGGGAGTACATGAAGACTGTGTTTGTGCCCAAAATCTTGTAAAAATAATCATCATCGACCTGCTTATAATAGAGGCCTTTCAAAATGTGCGACTCTGCTTCAAACACACTGCCCCGACTGTCGACGTCATGTGCTTTGAGATTCTTCAATGTGCTTGTGCACTTGATCAAGTAAAAGTCGACACCTTCTTTGTTCCCCTCCTTGGCATTGGTAGAAAAGTTCTCACCTACCTAAATCGCATCACTCAATGCTTCATAGTGCCCTTCGTAGATAGGCTCCTCAGATTTGTCATACTATTTCCACCATCACTTTGAGCGATTTTGTGGAAACTCCAGCTAGACACGTGTGTTTTGTTGCTGCAATTCTTCCATTGGTTGTGCATGCATGCACTACAGTAGCAAGATAGCTGCCTGTGTGCAATGGAGGAGCCATCTTGTTTTGAGTAGCCCCCAACATAATGTATGGAGTGTGCATTAGGGATAGCTTCACAATCCCATCTGTTCTCCCGAGACTGTAATGGCTATTGCCCGCACAGGAGCAATAGGCATTACGCGAATGATTACATGCAAACTACATTATGTGAACATCGAACACATAGAAATAGGATAAAAGACAATACACAGTACACAGGCACAGAACACCTCCTGCTTCATTCATATGTAATTCGGACACAGGGTTACATCAGCAGATGTAATGAATAACATAGAGGTTGGTTGGTTACATCAAAAGACAGGTATGCCCCCCCATATACAACCGCTGCTCCAGCGCAGATTGGGAACAGTGCACACACTCCTGTCCCATGATATCTTGTGAAGAACTGCCGCCACGGCCGTGGCATACCACATGACTCTTGATCCGCAATGTCCAGACCCCCGCAAGACCGCATGTGCGACTCATGCCGTAACATCTGGCACGCATGGTGGATTGCGTGAACCCACACTCAGCGCCTCCGGTTGGAAGGTTCCGGTTGCTAATCTTTGACCTGTTTTGGTGAAGAGGAAATGTTAATGTAGCCAAAGCCTCTTAAATCTGTAGTATGGTCCAGATAGACCTCATCGAAAAGATGCGGATCTATCTCAGTATGTTCCGGCCAAGGAGCCCGAGGAATAAACTACGTCGGTAAAGAAATAGATTGCGGCGCCTACGACAAAGGAGCAAGAGGCGTATGTAGAGGATAATAGCAAGAAAGGTATCTATGGAGAGCCGACCAAAATGGAGGACATGGGGGTAGACTAAGGGAGAAAGAGTGAGCCAAAGTCTGCACCCAAAAACACACCCAGCGCCGCTCTTTACAAAATCGACGAATCATTTTTTGCAAATGAGATACATGAGCCTGGGCCTCAGCACAATCCTCTGTAGCTTGCGCCCAATCAGCAATATTAAAACCTTCTAGAACAACACTCTTACCTCTGTCAGTGTTGGATGACTCAAGTTGCTGCACACAACCTGCTGAGTTGGTGGATGTGCTCTCACCTCAGCACATAAGCGTGTGCTCTAGCTCTGTAGTTGATTTTCCAAAAAGATGTGGAGATCCTGTTGCATCTCCAATGCCAACACATCCAAATCATTCATACTGATCATTACATCACCGGGATGCGAGGCTAAGTATGAGGCAAGACTATGCTACGCTCGCAATTGAAGTAGTTCTTCTTGAATGGAAGCCACAAATGCAGCATTAGCCCCCCGAAGTGTTTGTATTTCTTCATTCTGCTGGCGAGCCGTTGCAGTCAAATCTTCATTTTGATTGGTCAACTCGGCAATGCGAGACTGCAAGGCCGTTACCTGCGTTTCCAGCTCATTAACTCTACCCTCTGTTGTGGGGGCTGGGCAGGCCGCACGAATAGACTCCGTAAGTCTGCTAAAAAAAGGTGCCGCACGCCTGTATTCGGTCAGCATGGTTTGTTGCCGTTGCCTCCCATGGTAGCGCTTCGGGAAGAGTACCTCCCGTCGAGGCAGCCGCATTGGTGGTTCCAGAAGTTTTTGGTTGCAAGGGAATGTCCACAGCCGGAGACCTCATCCTAGGCGGAGTAGCAATTGCCACTCTCTCTTGCATTCGGCGGCGCCAGCGTGCCACCCCAGAATCCTCCGGCATAGGAGATGCAGTCGCAGGAGGTGGTGTAGAGAACTGCTATTCCTCTCGGTCGCGCTTGCGGATTGCTGGTCCTACAGTGGCCATCTCTTGGGCTCCAGAGGGTACCACTGCCGTCAATGGACCCGGAAAATCCTCAGTGCCAACATTCTGCTGCTGTGTTTCCCGCCCAGCAGGAACTTCCAAACTCTAGGTTTGCGAGAGAGGTGCAACAGTCCCTTGGACCACCAGTCTGTCATCTGCAAAATGGCATAGAGGACGCAAGGCGAGAGAAAAAACTTCCCTTAAGGGAAAGATCAGTGTCAACAACTAGCTGACTTTTGTGTTGGCTGGGGTATTTCTCCCCAACTGTGCCATCACTCTTTGGCATTCTGCCGGAAGACTCTCTCTGACAACTGCTACCCAAGCCACTAGCTCAAAGTTGGCCGAATGCAAAACATTCCTCGCTTTGGTCGAGATGGTATAGGTTTTGGCCTGTAGCCAAATTTCCTCAAGAAACCATCTATACACATCCCTGGTCGCTACATCTGACAACCCTGAAAGCTTATATTCACCTTTCACTTTCAATCCAAACTCCTACTCGACATCTGCAAACAGGAATCACATGAGATGCTCGCACCACTCCATCATTGGGCAAACAACAACACATGGAAATTATTTCTGCTGTCAGAGCTGAATCTGTTGGTTATTCAGCTCCACCATATCTACAACAGCCAGTTGCTCAATCAAACCTGCTGCCTGCGGGGTGAACAGGTATCCCTTGCCAATCCAAGTTGGCGAACACGCATAGCCGCAAATCTTGCAACCAGGCATCCACTGGGCGAAGCGCTAACTACTGTACTGGAGTGAAGGGTATGCATTGCAGGAGAGAAGCCATCATGACGACGATGAGATGCAGGAGCAGAGAATATTGAGCTAAGGACACGCGATACACAAAACAGGAGAAGCACCAAAATAATCGTCTGCATGCAGTAACCCTCACACAATGAGTTCCCAAAATAGGGAGAGCCACGGTGTCGCAACCATCATAGCTCCTTTCCCGCTTTCCAAGATTGCATGCAAAAGAATCCCCAATTATTATTAGGGCGGCTTCCAGCTCTTGTACCACAGTAAAGGGTCACGGAATCGTGGTAGGTGAAACATAATGGCACAGTCTGAAACCATTGACCGGTACAGAAATTACCTCCCCCCGCAAGTCCGCCAAATAAAAAGAGATGGCCCCGCATGCTTGAAAATTCCAAAATGGTCCTAACCACCGTAATTTAAGCTTCCCAGGCATCTTCCCGAGGTGGGAATTAAAGACAAGGACCAGCTGTCCCCGAAAAAATTGCCGTGCTTTCGAGCGATCCAGCCATTTTTTCCACCTAGACGGAAGATCCTGCAGCACCGCAAAGCTATGCAACCGCTCTTCGTCTAGTTCCTGCAAAACATCCAAGCGATAAATAACAAAATCTTTCGGAAGAAGCCGATCTGCAATCAGCATCTGCAGACTTGGAATCACATGCTCCACCGGGGTGATTGCCTCCATGCCAAATGCCAACTTAAAAGGAGTCAATCCTGTTGCCACTTTATAAGCTGTCCGATAGGCCCATAAGGCGAAAGGAAGTTTCACATCCCAATCTGTTCGATGCATATTCACTAACTATGTTAATATCCGAATCAATTGCTTATTAGTTGATTCTGCTTGCCCATTCGCCTGAGGATAATATGGAGAGGATAACTGTGCAATACAAAAATAAAACCGTAGCATTCTCTCCATCACCTTATTCAAAAAATGACTTCCCCTGTCACTAACCAGCTCAATAGGGTAGCCATATCTGGAAAAGATATCCTTATATAAGCATCCAACCACAGAAATTGTCTATTATATCTCAAGGGCCATACCTCCACCCATTTGGTAGCGTAATCCGTGGCTGTCAAAATATACTTATTACCCGTGTGAGCTGCAACTGGTTTAAAAGGTCCAACAAAATCCAAACCCCACTTTTGAAAAGGTTCCAAGGGCAAAACCGGTTGAAAAGGCATTCTGGACCGTTTGGTAGGTTGCCCCAACCGCTGTCACACATCACATTGTTGCACATAATTTCGCACATCCTGAAACAATGTGGGAAACCATAATCCGGATTGGAGAACCTTTCGAGCCGTGATTAATGCTGGAAAGTGACCTCCCACAATACCGGTATGCACTTCCTCCAAAACTTCTTCCTGCTCCTGTGGTAGCACAGATCTGAGTAATACATCCGCCACCATACGATAATAGAGCTTCCCCATAATAATCTCAAAATTCCTGCTTCTGATAGCCATACGTTTCCTCTGATGGCTGGACAAGAAGGAAGGCATTTTGCCACTATCGAGAAAATGAAACATCTCCTCATACCATGTCCATGGGATGTTAGGGATGACCCTTGCCTGTTGCGGAATTGCTGTATTCTCTATAACTACACCTGTTAGAAACAGAGACGCATCCGAGAATTCATCAACTACACCCGTTGGCGGCTCACCGGAATCTAACCTGGATAGGTAGTCAGCCACCGCATGCTGAGCCCTTGGACGATGTATGACCTCAAAGTCAAATTCCTGCAGCAAAAGCACCCATCTGGCCAATCTTCCTGTCAAATTATGTTGACGTACCAGGTATAAAAGAGCCGAATGGCCCACATGGAAGAAAAAACGTCAACCCAACAGATAGTGCCGGAATTTCTTCACTGAATAAATCATCCCTAAACATTCCCTTTCGGTTACTGAATAATTTCTTTATGCGGATGATAATCGTCTGCTGCTGGCATAATAGACAGGTCGGAGCCATCCTTGACTTTGTTCCTGCATCAGCACACTGCCAATAGCTCGATCCAAAGCATCCACAAATACATGAAAATCTTGACCCCAATTCGGAGGAAGCATAATTGGAGCTTTTGGATAGCTGAAGTTTTAATCTCCGAAAAGCCAGATCACATTCCTGTGTCCATTCAAACTCTATAGCATGCGCTGACTGAGTAATCAGGATTGCCAACTGCACGACAAACCGTAAATGCCTCCCATGCCAACGGGCTTGACCCATGAAAATCGGACACTGTTTCTGGTTCCGCGGTGGAGGTGCTTCCATAATTGCGGCTATTTTATCCAGATCCACGGAAATACCATCTTCAGAAATTATATGCCCCAATAGCCTACCACTGCGAACAGCAAATGCACACTTTAAAGGATTCAAACTGAATTTTACCTCTCTGCATTTCATAAAGCATAACCGTAATTGCTTCAAGTTCTCTAATTGCGCTCCAAAAACACTAAGATCATCCAGAAAAATTCTCATAAAATCCATCAAATAAGGACCAAAAATTTAGAACATGTCCCTTTGAAAAGTTGAAGGCACATTCCGCAATCTGAACCACATCATTGTGCAGGCAAACACACCCCATGCGGTAATAAAAGTTGTTTTTGGCTGATCCTGCAATGCCATTCGTATTTGGTTATATCCACTAAACCCATCCAGAAAAGTATACATCTCATGTCCTGCTACATCATCCAAAATGGAATCCAAGAATGGAAGAGGAAAAGGATCTGGAACAGTAGCCGCATTCAATTTCTGGTAATCCACACAAATTCGGATTTGCTTGTTTTTCTTTGGTACAACCACAATTGGAGAAATCCACTCTGGATTATCAATAGGGGTAATAAAACCCACTTCCAAAAGACGATCAATTTCCATCTTAACTTGCTTTGCCACATTCGGATTTATCCTATATGAGTGTTGCTTCACTAGCACTGCATCCGGTTTTAGAGTTATCGTATGCTGAGAAAACATAGGATCCAATCCCTGCATATCCGTATATTCCCATGCGAAAACATCCTTAAATTCTGTCAGTAACTTAATCAAATCACCTCTAAAACTTGCCTCAAGCTGCTTATTAATGTATATGGGCTGCGACACCGCTTGCTCCCCAAGAAAGACCTTCTCTAATTCACCTTCTTTAACCCTTGTAATTTTCTCCATCTACGTCTCAAACACACGTTCTTGCTGAATAACGTCCTCCAATGATTCAGGACTTGGAAACACCTGTTGTTGCTCCCCTATTCCTGCTGGAGTTCCTGAAGCCACCATTGAGTTCCCCTTCGGAACCAAAGAAATATCCGCTAGATATAAAGAGACCAAATCTGGATTAGCTTTCAGAAATTGCTCCTCTTCATCCTCTTCTAATCCTTCCACCATATTTACTGTTTCTGCTATCACCGGCCAGGCTGCCTGAACTGGTTGTCTGCATGTTCCCAACATCAACCGCACTTTCCTTCTACCCTTCTTTACTGTAAGCATATTTGCTTCCAAATTATGCTTTACCCTGGCTTGTCGTAACCAGGGTCTCCCCAAGATAATGTGATAATCCTGATTTTGATCCCCAATATTCAAGACTACTAAGGAAACGGCAAAAGATAAGCCCCCCACATCCAAGACAATGCCTCGAAGTAACCCCACTGGTTGTACTCTTCTTTGATCTGCCATGCGGACTACAAAGGGTGCAGGCTCCCAATCACTGAGTCCAAAACACTCACAAGCTGCTTGAGTAATAATGTTTACTCCCGATCCTCCATCCAATTGTACCTTGTCAATGTATGTTCCATGGTATCTTACTGAAAGCTCCGGAATGCGGGTATCCATGATCCTATTTGCCGGCAACGGGTCTGAATCATCCTCCTTGCTTTCAACTTTCTCGATGGCGCCTTCCATCAGCTCTGTGGATGTTTGTCGTAGCAAGGCATTATGAAAATTCGGGACCAATTTCAACAATGAACCCAGAGGTACTTGTATTGGCGATGTGAGGACCTCTTTCCAAACTAAATTCCAATCCTCCTCTTCTCTAATATCATCCTTATTTCCAGCTTTTCCTTCCTTTTCTTCCAGGCCCACAGTCAATGGTTTCGATGACTTCACTGGTGGTGCGGATTGTGGCAACCAGGACATAGTCTTTTTCCGCACTTCTTCCTGAGCCGTCCAATACGGAATCTTTACATTGGGTGTTGGAACCACATTTTTACCCGATCGCATGATTAGTGAAACCACTAGATCAGACTCCTCCAATCTTTGAATCTGAACCATTGCCACACTAGGCTATTTCCCTGTAGTGCGTTCCTGCTTCTTTCGATCATATTGCATAGCTTCAGGACACTCGAATCGCCAGTGCCCATCCCCCAAACAGAAAAGGCATGTCTTGGGGCGATTAGGATCTTGGCCACCTCTTCCGCGACCTCGTCCTCCCCCTTGACTCCGTCCTCCTTCTTGACCTTGCAAAGGCGTCTCTGATGTATGAGCATGAGCCATCGCCACAGCAGGCTCTTATCCGTGCCCTATCTGTGGTTGTTGCCATGTAGAAGAGTCTCCTCGACTCCGATGACCCCGACCATTGAAATAACATTCCACTGTATTATGAGTATTAGTCATGCAAATCGCACACCACTTTCGATTCATTGCGCACTCCTGAGCAGCATGGCCTGGATTTCGACACTGGGTACACCATAGTTCCTTCAGACTTTTAGCCACCGCAGCCGATTCCGATGATCCGGATGAAACACCTTTCCCGTGACGCTGGGATTTTTTCCGAGGTGTCTCTTCCGATTCTTTCCCCGAATCGCTGTTGCCTGAGTCTAAGGAATCTGATACTGTGGACTCCGACTCCGAACTATCACTGCCGCTGTCTTGCAACTTCCGATGAGATTTCTTCCTGTCTTTTTTCTTTGATTTCTTTGGGGATTCCGTATCCTCTAAAGCTTTTCCTGTTACTACAGCCCTCGCAATTACATTATCCAGTGGAGTAGTTACCTTGTTCCCACTGTTGCCATAGCAGTTCTGAGATCCTTGTTGAGCCCTCGCAAAAAATAATCATTCAGCACTTATGATGCCGGCCTTTGAGCCTGAGGTACCCTCTGCAAAAGCATCTGAAATTTTGCAGCGTAATCCTCCACTGGCAATGACTTCTGCCGCAGCGTTTGAAGCTTTTCCAAATGTTGAGGGACTGTCTTTTCCGTTCTAAACCTTCGTAGAAACACTCTGGATCCGTTGACATATGTCTGAAAATGATCATCAGGGTATTCGGACAACCATTTCGCAGCTTTCCCTGAGAATCTAGATGGAGAGGAATCACCACCCTAGGATGATTCAATCCATAAGATTTATTGAATTGGTGCAAATGTGCATCAGGGTCTTCTCTCAAAAGAGCTCAGAACTGACTATACTTAATCTGAGGATGTGCCATCACCCCTTGCCCAACTGTACCTCCTCCCGAAAAAAGCTGACGAGCACTAGGAGGTGGGGACAGTGGCGGAGACACCCCCGGACTGCTTACCAGAGACGGTGGTGGAGCAACCTGTGTGGGTGAGGATGAATGTACGACAGGAGGACATGACTGACTGCGTGGAGTACGCCTAGCTCGCTGCAACTGTTAAGTATGGAGCCTGATTTACCCTTGTAATTTTCTGTGGTAAAAGCGCACATTTGTAAGGCCCCCATTATGAGGAGAAGCCATCGTGCATGAAGGAAAATCCCTCACCAAAAACAAAAATTTTCACGGCCAAGAATCAGGGGAATTTTTTTTCCCTCGCCGGAATATTATGGCCGGACGGCGGCCGGAAAGTGGTCGAAAAACAACCATCGGTTGGCCGGTAGTCAATGACCGGTGGCCGGTGATCGGAAGTCAATGGCCAGTGGTGGCCGGTGGCCGAATTCAAAATCGGACTTGTCTTCTCAAGGGCGGCCACACATGGGCGGATTGGAGGGTCTGATTTTGACTTATTCGCACAAGGGCGGCTACACATGGCTGCCTCTCATAAGAGAGGGCAGCCTTTTTGGCCTATAAAAGGAGACCATTTCTACACACATTTCATAGTGTGTGAAGTTGATGCAACAAGGTGAGGGTGAGGTGGTGAGAGTGAAGCAAGGCGGGAGCTCCATTAAGGGTATAATCCCTTTGTAAACTACTTCTTCTTTTGAAGTGCTAAATCCATTGAGTGGCTGCTTTCTCGTGGACGTAGCCCACATTCGGTGAACCACGTATATCATGTGTACTCTCTCTCTCTCTGTCTCTACTCTATAATCTCTTGTGTGTGAAATCTATCTCTCTCCATTAAGTAATCTACTCAAATATCTATTTAGCTATGTCTTATTTCCTAACAACTGGTATCAGAGCAAGGTTTGCTCGTAGCTAAATTATTTCAAGGAAAGGATTCCTTGAATTGAGTGGGAGTTATGGTGGAGGAAGGGAAGCTCAAGATTGATAAGTTCAACGGCAAAAACTACCAACATTGGAAGATGTAGATTGAAGACTATCTCTACTAGAAGGACCTCTATTTGCCACTAGGCGGTCTTGCAAAGAAGCCCACAACGATGGCAGATGAAGCATGGATTGTCCTTGATCGAAAGGCCCTGGGAACAATCCGGTTAATCTTGGCGTCAATAGTGGCCTTCAATGTTTCGGAGATGAAGACCAGGGAGGACTTGATGAAGTCACTTGACGACTTCTACGAGAAACCATCGGCATCCAATAAGGTATTTCTTATGAAGCGCTTGTTCAATCTAAAGATGGCAGAGAATGGTTCAGTTGCAGAACACCTAAATGACTTTAACACAAACATAAGTAAACTTCGATCGGTGAAAATCAATTTTGATGATGAAGTGCGAGCTCTCCTTATACTATCATCTCTACCGGATAGTTGGGACAGCCTTGTGATGGCTGTAAGTAATTCTATCTCTGGTACAAATACTCTTAAGTTTGATGATGTTGTGGGTGTTCTCCTAAGCGAGGAAATACGAAGGAGAAGTACAGGAGAATCATCAAGTGCTGCACTATTAGTGGAAACAAGAGGAAGGCCTAAGAAAAGGTTCAAAAACCAAAAGGGTCGTGATCATTAAAGCTGGAGCAAGTCACGCACAAAGTCAGTTCTTGAATGTTGGAACTGCGGCAAGAAGGGCCACGTCAAGAAGGATTGCTGGTCTAAGAAGAAGAAGGAGATAGAGTCTCAAGACAACAAGCCAACATCGGAGGCCAATGTGGCAGGTAAAGTAGAGCAAGATGCTCTAATTCTCTCATTAGACAATGTATATAATTCCTGGATAGTAGATTCCGGGGCTTCATTCCATGCGACACCACACAAGCAACATTTCCAAGACTACACCAAAGGTAATTTTGGGTATGTATACTTGGGAGATGATGAATCTTGTGAGATTGTCGGCAAAGGTACAATTTCTGTCAAAACTACTAACGGAAATGAATGGAAGCTTAAAGATGTTAGGCATGTTCCTTCTCTTCGCAAAAATTTGATCTCTACAGGACAATTGGACGATGAAGGTCACAACATTGCATTCAGAAACAAACGGTGGAAGATCTCAAAAGGATCTTTGGTGGCTGCCAAGGGAGAAAAGGTCGGTACACTTTACTTGTGTACTGTTAGCACGCAACCTTCAACTTGTGCAGCAACTACAGAAGCTGACAGTGCGGTGTGGCACTACCAACTTGGGCATATGAGTGACAAAGGAATGCAAATCCTTCAAACAAAGAAGCTTCTACCAGGTTTGAAAGAAGTGGACTTAGAGTTTTGTGAAGATTGTGTTTATGGTAAACAAAAGAGGGTAAAATTTCAAAAATCAGGAAATGAAAGAAAAAATAAAAAACTTGAGTTGGTTCATTCTGATGTTTGGGGTCCTGCAAGTACACCATCACTTGGTGGCTCATTGTACTATGTAACATTCATAGACGATGCGACTAGAAAAACATGGGTTTATGTCATGAAGAATAAATCCGATGTATTTTCCATATTTCAAAGGTGGAAAGCCTTTGTGGAGAATGAAACAGGTACCAAGGTTAAATGCCTCAGATCCGACAATGGAGGCGAATATTGCAGCCAAGCTTTTGAAAGCTTTTGTGCTAGCAATGGCATTCGGAGGCAAAGGAGAACCCCAAGGACACCTCAACAAAATGGGATCTCAGAAGGATGAACAGGACAATCATGGAGCAAGCACGAAGCATGCGGCTACATGCAGGCCTACCGCTTGAGCTTTGGGCGGAAGCTGTAAGTACGTCTGTGTACTTAATCAACCGGTCACCCTCAACGGCATTGGATGGGGAAGTTTCAGAAGAGGCATGGACAGGTAAACCGGTGAATTATGCATTTTTCAAAGTGTTTGGGTGTGAGGCTTTCATGCACATTGATAGAAGCCTAAGATCAAAGCTAGATGCAAAGTCCAAAAAGTGTTTCTTCATTGGCTATGGAGAAGGTGACTTTGGGTATCGCCTATGGAATCCTGAAGATGGTAAAATCTTAAGGAGTAGGGATGTAATTTTTAACGAACAAAATATGTACAAAGATTACTTGGAAAGAAAACAAACAAAAGAAACAGGTGATGAGTACATGGAGCTTGAGGACGGTGAAGACTCAAGGACTGCAAACGGTGACAATGTGCAACAACGTCAACCAAATGAGGAGCCTCAACCTATTCCCCGAAGATCTACAAGAGCAAGTAGACCTCCAGAAAGGTTTGTTCCTTCCTTCAACCATCTCTTGATCTCAGATTCTGGAGAGCCGGAATCATACGAAGAAGCTATGCAACATGAATCCAAAGAAGAATGGACGAAGAGCATGCAAGTGGATATGGACTCACTACATCGCAACCAAACATGGGAGTTGGTTGAGTTGCCTAAAGGTAAGCGGGCACTTCAAAACAAATGGGTGTACAAGGTGAAGGAAGAAGAAGGTGGGAAGAAAAGGTACAAGTTTAGGCTTGTGGTAAAAGGGTTTTCTCAAAAGAAAGGTATTGACTTCAATGAAATATTTTCTCCTGTTGTAAAAATGAACTCAATTAGGCTTGTCTTAAGCCTTGTGGCTACTCATGATCTAAATCTCGAGCAAATGGATGTAAATACGGCATTCCCTCATGGTGACTTAGAGGAGGAAATCTACATGCTTCATTTAAAGGGGTATGAATTAAAAGGTAAGGAGAAAATGGTTTGCAGATTAAAGAAGAGCTTGTATGGTTTAAAGCAAGCATCAAGACAATGGTACTTGAAGTTTGATCAATGGATGTTGGATTATGGATTCACAAGATGCAACTCGGATCACTGCGTCTACACGAAGAATTTGGGAGATGGGAAATTCATCATCCTAATGTTGTATGTTTATGACATGTTGATTGCAAGTGCTAACATGCAGGACATCAAAGACCTAAAAGAGGAGCTGTCTAAATCTTTTTCAATGAAAGATTTAGGTGCTGCAAAGAGGATACTTGGTATGAAAATATCAAGGGACAGGATGAAGAAGACAATAATGCTATCTCAAGAAGATTACATCAAGAAGGTACTAGAAAGGTTTGCAATGCAAAATGCAAAACCAGTTTCTACACCTTTGGCTGGTCACTTTAAACTAACAAAGGATATGTGTCCAAAGACACAAGAGGAGATAGCCTATATGTCTAAAGTTCCATATGCTGCAGCGGTAGGTTCTCTAATGTATGCTATGGTCTGGACAAGGCCAGACATTGCACATGCAGTTGGAGTTGTGAGTAGGTTCATGGACAACCCAGGTAAAGAGCATTGGTAAACTGTGAAGTGGATACTTAGGTATCTAAAAGGGACAACAACAAATGCTTTGTATTTTGCAGGAACTAATATTTTTCTAGAAGGGTATGCTGATGCAGATATGGCAGGTGACAAAGATACTCGAAGGAGCACTACTGGCTATGTGTTCACGGTTGGAGGCACAACAGTAAGCTGGGCTTCATAGCTGCAGAAAGTGGTTTCACTTTCTACCACGGAAGCAGAGTATGTAGCAATGACGGAGGCAAGCAAAGAAATTCTGTGGCTTCACAGATTCTTAGAAGAGCTTGGATTCAAACAAGACAATTGTGTCTTGTATAGTGATAGCCAAAGCGCTATCCATCTTGCAAAGAACTCAGCCTTTTATTCAAGGAAAAATCACATTGAGGTGAGATATCACTTCATACGCACTCTTTTGGAAGAGGGACAACTAAATCTAGGAAAGGTGCATACAAGTGAAAATCCTGCAGACATGTTTACAAAGGTGGTCAACAAGGAGAAGTTGAGCTTTTGCTCATCTTCAATCGGCATTCAAGGATAAGAAGCCAGAATGGGAAGCAGTCATAGGTTTGGTTTGGAGATCAGTCTCCAAGTGGGAGATTGTTAAGTATGGAGCCTGATTTATGCTTGTAATTTTCTGTGGTAAAAGCTCACATTTGTAAGGCCCCCATTATGAGGAGAAGCCATCGTGCGTGAAGGAAAATCACTCGCTAAAAACCAAAATTTTCACGGAGGCCAAGAATCAGGGGCAATTTTTTTTCCCTCGCTGGAATATTCTTTTTTGCCGGAATATTATGACCGAATGGCGGCCGGAAAGTGGTTGGAAAAGAACCGTCGGTTGGCCGGTAGTCAATGGCCGGTGGCCAGTGATCGGAAGTCAATGGCCGATGGCCGAATTCAAAAGCGGACTTTTCTTCTCAAGGGCGGCCACACATGGGCGGATTGGAGGGTCCGATTTGGACTTATTCGCACAAGGGCGGCTACACATGGCTGCCTCTCATAAGAGAGGGCAGCCCTTTTGGCCTATAAATGGAGACCATTTCTACACACATTTCATAGTGTGTGAAGTTGATGCAACAAGGTGAGGGTGAGGTGGTGAGAGTGAAGCAAGGCGGGAGCTCCATTAAGGGTATAATCCCTTTGTAAACTACTTCTTCTTTTGAAGTGCTAAATCCATTGAGTGGCTGTTTTCCCGTGGACGTAGCCCACATTGGGTGAACCACGTATATCGTGTGTACTCTCTCTCTCTCTCTCTCTACTCTATAATCTCTTGTGTGTGAAATCTATCTCTCTCCATTAAGTAATCGACTCAAATATCTATTTAGATATGTCTTATTTCCTAACAACAACAGCCTACCACGCACCGGGCTTGATAATGGAGATACAGATTCCTCAACGTACGGTGAAGAAAAAACAAATTCATCTGAACCGACTCTCCTCCGACGTCTTCCTACAGTTGGAACCACAGGGTGAAGCGAACCCTGCGACCTAGTGTGCATGCATATTCATCGCAGGTCGTCCATCACGCATCGTGGTCGCCAAATATAATGGCTATTGCCCGCACAGGAGCAATAGGCATTACGGGAATGATTACCCGCAAACTACATTATGTGAACATCAAACACATAAAAATAGGATAAAAGAAAGTACACAATACACAGGCACAGAACACCTCCTGCTTCATTCATATGTAATCCGGACACAGGGTTACAACAGTAGATGTAATGAATAACATAGAGGTTGGTTGGTTACAGGACCGCATGTGCGACTCATGCCGTAACAGAGACACTTCTCCAAGCTTGAACTCCCAAAACACACGCCCTACCTGCCTATGCTTGGAAGGGTAGTGAGCAATGGACCCATCGGACAAATGCTGGGGAAGAAATTTCACAACATCAGCTGCACATTTGAGCGTAGCTCCATTGCTCTTCAGCTACGCGTGTGTAAGTGCCCTTTTCACAGCTGCTCCTACCCCATCATATTCTCCTTTCTCGTATAGCCACTTCCAAAGAAGTTCCACACCATCACTTTCCCTGTCAAAGCAGCATATCTACCAACAAAATAGAAAGGCCTTTTTGCCTTCAACTACGATGCTTCCCCATCTGACCAAACCCAGTGTTGGCTAACATCCAAGCCTCTATCTTTTACCCATTGCCAATGTAGCATAAAGCAGTGTTGGACAAACAAAGTGTAGTGATTTTTATCATCAGAAATGAAAAAGTGCAAAGTATTTTTTATCTCAGGTTCAACACGATAGTAGGGAATTTGTACAAAAATGGTGACCTGAATGGAATACCAATGCATCGACTGGATCTCACTCATCTCCTTGAATGAATAATTCTCAGCAAAATCCACCACAGATACAACAACATCTTTAGGAAAACGCGTGATGCAAAAGCTACAAATCCATCCTTTATATTTTGTAGTGTCTCCTATAAGGCTTGTGGCCATGGTTCTTCCACTTCTAAAATTTGCATCATCACTTGTGACTTGGATTTGTACATGGTATTAGCCACTACCCTTGTGGTCAATGGTGTTTCTAACTCAAGTTTCACATGATCATTCATTCATCTCTTTTGTGCTCAATTTCCTTGTCTTTTGTGGATTAAAACTTCATATCTAGGGATGTTTAGTTTTATTGGCTCCATTAGAGCTTGAGCAACCTCTATGAGCCTTTTACACATTTCTAGTCTCTATTTCTAACCTTTTGCATATATGGAAACCATCATTGTTCTAACATTTGGTTCCGTCTCATCTTGTAAGGTTATAGTAGAGCCTCTAAAGGTTCTAGAACTTTGCCCGCTAAACGAAACCTCTCATTGACATTTTTGATGATACGACTCCTTTCGTTTGATTTTTGTGCTCCTTTTCATGTTTTAGCTGGTCTCTTGCTTGTTGCAACTCTATTTCTAAGGAAATCTTCTCTTTTAGCCTCTCTGCTTTCATTTTGTCTCATTTATCCTTCCAAAATTTAACTGGATTCCTTACCGATAAGCTCTCCCAAGTCCAATAGAAGAGGCCAAAGTGTAGAATCAAGAAAAGAAGGGTCTGGTAGCAATCCCTCAACAATGGGTACATATGGTTCAAGATTTTACTAAGAAAATCCAAGATCTTTGTTTAAGTGTAATGGATAGAGGTCATTGAAGGGATAGAAGGGGAACGCTAGGTCTTTACTTGGAAGATGTTTTAACTGTGGAGAAGAGGCGATCTATTCTCCAAATTTTTTCCATCCACCAGCAAGGGAAAGAGGCAGCACATACCATTAGGTGAAATTTGGGCTCACAAAGGGGCCCTTTAGGGAGTTTGACTTTACCTCTCTCTACCAAAACGGGCGCATGGATAAATTTATGCAAACAAAATCCAAAATTGGCGGAGGTTTGACAGTTAGAATGTCCTCTTCAAGCTCTATCTATTGATATATAGCACGCCATGAGATTCCTCATATTTTAGAAGACTCTTTTTTTTATTCACCTATGATGTGACAAATCTTTCGAAATCTATTTGAATTCAAAAAAGAATCTTCTAAATATGAGGAATCTCATGGCATGCTATATATGAGTAGATAGAGCTTGAAGAGGACATTCTAACTATCAAACCTCCGCCAACTTTGGAGTTTGTTTGCAAAAATTTATCCATGGACCCGTTTTGGTAGAGAGAGGTAAAGTCAAAGTCCTTAAAGGGCCCCTTCGTGAGTTCAAATTTCACCTAATGCTGTTGTTTGGTCAAGGGAGAGGAAAACTGCAATTTAATGGTCAAAGAGAGAAACATGAAGTAAAAAAACAAGTACCTCCAACTCCACTAGGTAATGATGTAGTGCCTAGAGTTAACAATTATTGGAGTGGAGAAGGATGTAGATGTTTTGGCAAACAAAAGGGAGACAGAGAATAAGTGCCAAACAAAGACTCAAAAGGGCAAAGATAAGGTGAATGAAGGAAGCAAGCGTCCAGAGTCAAGTAAGACAAGGTGTCATCAAAAGATGAAGCAAACGGATTTCTAGCTGTGGCGTGGTCATCTAAAATATGATCTAGTGAGTGATATTCATAACCAAAAATCTAATATTACCTTTGGTCAATTTTTTGCATTGAAACCTGAGTTGAGAAGAAGGGTTTTACTCTAGTATAAACACTCAAAGGAAGTTTTGATTAGTTGCCCAAGGTTGTAAGTTGGTGCATTTCGAATATTTTGTGTGTACCACGCATAGATCACACCAAAGCAAAAAAACTCATTATAGAAAGCATATGCATTGTTCATTTCAAGTTTGTCTGCTTTCAAGTTTGTTTTGCAAATTCGAAGGGGGGCGAGTAAGGGGATAGCTTCACGTATGTCGTGACCGTGTTTCTTGAACATAAAACTCCCAACGCTTCCATGGAGATTCCCCATGGATGGAAAATGATGAAAAGGGACTAAAGTGGGATTCATCCAAGTCGGGGATAACTTGAAACCTACGTAGAGACAAAACCTTAAACTTCCATGAGATTCATTGTTTTCTTAAGGTCTTGTGTGAATAGAAAATTAGAAGGAATTAGGAATTAAGAGTTTATAAGTCAAGGAGCATTATCTAGAATTTAAACTAGGATTAAGACCTTTACCTGAGAAGATTGATGTGGATAGGCCTAGCATAACATGGCGATTTAACTATGAACTTGTCTTCATGTTTGAAAAATGGCCGGCGCAGGTGTTTACCTATGGGATACAATGGGGGATGGTCCTTTTTGGCTAGGACTGATAACCGTTGGTCTATGTTTGAGCTCAGGTTTCATTCATTGCCCTAGAAATGGGATTGAATGGGAGTGTGTCCCGGCTGGGTGGATGTGACCCACGGATGCGTCTGGAAATCGTCCTAGTCTAGGTAGGCCTAATGCCGACGGGAAAAGAAGGAAGGAAAAAGGATCCATGGAGGGATCATGATAAGGAAGGAGGATGTGATTTAATTAAGGACTCTTCAAATTGTCTGGGAAAAAGGTACCTTGGAAAGGCTAGGAACCTAAATGGGCTATTCCGCAATTGTCCTCATCAGCCGTACCTTTGCTCTTCTTCTCGGGATTATTGATTTAAGAGGAACCTAAAGTATATTATTTTTGAAGCCTTTAGGTGCCGCCTGCTCACGTGGCGGAGGAGACAGGATACCCTGGTCCTGGGACGAGGATAGGGATATGCCTGGAGAAGTATATGTGACTGCTTGGAAGATAACTAGATAATCTTTCTAATATTAAAGGAAAAAGGAAGTAAAAATATTCTATAAAGGAAAGGGTGGGAACGAACTGATAAATTCACATTTGCAAGGTTATGCAACAGTTTGCATGCTACTTTCAAATGCTTGAAATGTATTCTTGGATCGCCATGATTGGAATACTGTTTTCTAGTATCATAGTACTACCTTGTGAAGGTGCATTTATCAAACAGTTCGGTGGGTGGGCGGATTCCGGAGGGTTGATTGTTGGCCGGAAAATTGAACCCAATTTTATGTTGTCTTAGCAATTAAGTCCAGAGCGGGGAAAAGAGATTCCGATCTACAGAGCGGGGAACAACTTGGGATTGAGGGATTTGTGTAGATTATAATACACTCACCTTAGGGGAATGCATTGACGGCTGTGCTCGGTCCTAACCGGGGAAAAAGTGTAAATGACCTTGAACCAAGGGTGAATTAGAGAACTCCCACCAGTTGACCCTGGAAGGTTGAGTTCCAAGTTAGTCTGATGACTTCGATTGGTAAGTTTGATTGGTAAGCAAAGGTTCTTCAGGGCTAAGGGATCCATATAGAGAAAGTGAATGTTATCACCCCCTTGAGTTTGCATCGAAGAGCAGGAGGAGTCATGTCTTGGTGTCGGCCTCAAGCGGGAGGGATGTCGGAGATCACATTGTATCTATGTGGAGATGGTGCAGTCGGTGGTCCCCGGGCATGGCCCTCACAAGTGGTATCAGACCACAGTTTCTATCCTTGGATAGATAATGTTTTTAACTGACTCTTGTAGAAAAGGGTGAGGTAATGGAAAATAACTTCTGAAATTGCAGGCGATGTGGATCTCTCAAGAAGAGTAAGTACTCAAAATTGTCCAAAAGCAAATGGAAGAACTTGATGTCTAGAAAGTACTAAAGAAGTGCTAGCCTATATTAGTAATTATTTCCCCGAGATGTATAAAGTTTTGGCATAAAAGAAAAAGAAAGAGGAAAAGCTTTGAACGAAAGAAAATAACAAAGAGTTTACCTTTTTGAAAGGTCTATCTCTAAAAAGAATTGAACTAGTCTTGTATACCTGAAAGGTTTTTCAACTCGATTGCTAAGAGAAAGGATATTTTTTGTCACAACAAAATGCCATGTAGACTCACAAGGAGTCAGGCTGCTCAGGATTTACTATCAGTTAGTGCTTCAGATCATGCACCCCTTGATTCACAAGTGCCACCAACACCCCAAGCCACACATGTGCCATGTTCCAACCAAATGTCGCTTGATGAAACTCTTGTAGAGGATTTTGGGCATGACAAAGATCTCAAGGCTCTTCTCAAATCTGTGCAACCGCATCCATTTTTAGGAACGGGTGATGATGTGCCTACCCAACTAGAAGAGTGGATAATTCAGAAGGATGACTACTTTGCTCTTGCTAGTTACAATTCAGTAGCTCAAGGAATAATGGGAAGAGCCAAGCTAGAAGGACCTGCAAAAACATGGTGGAAGCTCAAGTGTCAAACTTGCCAAGCAGCAGAAGTGACTCAAAGTTGGGACGAGTTAAAGCATCATCTCAAGGAACAACACTATCTTCCCCTAGAATACTCCACCACTAAGATGAATGAGTTTCTTTCATGCAAGCTGGGGAATAGGTTTGTCGAAGTTTACTATGAGGAATTTGTCCGCTCTCGCGATATGCTCCTCTCATGACAGAGGAACAGAATCTAAGTCGCTTCATCCTTGGACTTGGAGGAGATTTGGCTTCCGAAGTAGAGTCCCTCCGACCTGTTTCACTTGCAGAAGCTTTAATTCGGGCCAAGTCAAAACATAAGACCCTTTTTAAGGGAAGCACCACAACTAATAGGAAGCGAGAATTTCCTTCTTACCACGGTCAGCCCTATCAAGTAAATAAAGTACCACTTATTCGAAAGCCAACTGCCCAACCCAACCGCCACCCCACCTTGTTCATGTGAATGCCCTTCCTATCACTCAAAGTGGAAGACAAATTCAATGCTACAAGTGCCTAGAGTTTGGTCATAAGAAGGCCAAATGCCCTAAAGGAAATGACTCCAATTATTTGGTGCCTCCTACTAACCGTCTGAATCCACCCAATCAAGGGGGACAATTCAAAAACCTTCAAACCAGAGGGAGAAATCGAGCACATGCAAGACCTAATCCTAGGCCTCATCTTCATGGACAAAATCCAACCAACAACCCACCTAGACCATCAACTGTGAACTTCATTTCAGTAAAGGATGAGATGGAGAGCAAGCCCACATATATGCTGCCTTGGACCCCTGTGGCCGAAATTGACAATTCTCCATTCTTGAGACTGAGGGAGAGTATGAGGGTAAACCTCTTTCCTTTCTTATTGATTCTGGTAGCTCACATTCATTTTTGTCACCTAACATTGTAAAAAGATTGCAAGTCACCTCCCAATCCACAGGCCGTAAGTTACAGGTTTCTCTAGCAATGGGATCCACCATTCTGACAGATGAACAGATGGTAGACCTATCTTTTGACTAGAAGGTCATTCAACCCAACAAAGATTTAGAATCCTAAAGATGGGCCAATTTGAAGGAATCTTAGGGATGGATTGGCTGAGAAAACATAAAGCCAACATCCATTGCAGTGAAGGAAGCATCTCTTTTTCAAACTCAAAGGGTGAACAAGTCTTAGTCCAAGGCAGAACAGGGAAAGCTCCGCTGAAGGTGTTCAAAGCCAGTCGATTGGTTAAGGGGTTAAAGAAAGGACTATCAATTTTTCTTATAAGGCTCAATGAATGAGAGACCAAATTAGAAGAATCAGAGCCTGAATGGATAAATGAATATCAAGATATTTTTCCAGAGGAATTGACAACTCTTCCACCACCTAGGGAATTAGTACACGAGATCGAGCTCATTCCTGGTGCCCAACCAATAGGAAGGACTCCCTAAAAGATGTCACCTTCCGAATCCATAGAGTTGCAGAATCCGTTGACTTAGCTTTTGGAACAAGGTTTCATCAAACCGAGTGTCTCTCCCTGGGGTGCTCCTGTACTCTTCCAAAAGAAGAAAGATGGAACGTTCAGACTTTGCATAGATTTTTGAGGCCTAAATTAGTGCACTGTCAAGAACAAGTATCCCTTGCCTCGCATAGATGAGCTGCTTGATCGACTCGGTGGTTCCAAAATTTTCACCAATATTGATCTCAGGTCAGGCTATTACCAAGTTGGGATAAAAAAGGGAGAATATTCCAAAAACAACTTTTAACACAAGGTTTGGGCATTACGAATTCACTGTCATGCCTTTTGGCCTAACTAATGCCGCTGCCACATTTAATCGTCTCATGACCGACCTCTTCAGGACAGAGTTGGATGATTTTTTTCTACTCTTCTTTGATGAAATCCTTATATATTCAAAGACTAGAGAAGATCATGAACGGCATGTATGCCATGTCTTGGAGATTCTCTGAAAACCCCAACTCTATGCCAAGCGTAGCAAATTCTCTTTCTTGTAGAGAAGGTTGCCTATTTGGGATACATAGTTTCAAAGGATGGTCTTTCTCCCGACCCAGCTAAGGTGGAAGATGTAGTTTAGTCGCCCATTCCCAAGACTGTTTCAGAAGTACGGGGATTTCTTGGCCTCACAAGATGGTGTAGAGTATTTATTAAAAACTATGCACTCATCACAGGCCCTCTCGCTGAACTCACTAAGAAGGAGGAACCCTTTATGTGGTCAGACAAGAGGGATAAAGCCTTCAAAAAATTAAAGGAGATTTTGGCCAGTGAACCTGTTCTCAAACTTCCAGATTTTCAAAAAACCTTTGAGGTGATAGTGGATGCTAGCATACAAGGTATAGGTGGAATCCTACAGCAACAAGGCCATCCCATAGCTTATGAATCACGACAGCTCAGGATTCATGAGAAGAATTATCCCACCCATGACCTCAAACTACTAGCTATGGTTCATGCCCTCAAAAAGTGGAGACACTATCTTCTAGGTCAAATGTTTGAGCTTGTTACTGACCACAAAAGTCTCAAGTGGATTTTCACCCAGCGAGATCTCAATATGCGACAAAGGTGATGGGTTGAGTTCCTACAAGAGTTCACTTTGGAGATCAAATTTAGACCAGGCAAGGAAAATGAAGTTGTCGATGCTCTTCTAAGCCGATGAGTAGTGGCCCTTGCCATTACCCTAGGCCATTCAACTCTACCCGAAAGTTCAAAATGCCCTCCCAACTGATGAGCAATTTGGTCCGTTGATCCAAGAAATCCAAGCTCAAGTTCAGAAAATATATCTGGAAGGCTACTCTATTCAAGATGGACTCTTATTCTTCAGGAATCGATTGTGCATACCTACATGCTTAAGGATGCAAATTCTAAAGGAATCTCATGAAACTCCCCTTGCAGCTCACCCAGGTTATCACAAAATGTTTGCTTGTCTTAAACATAATTTCTACTGGCTTAAGATGAAAAAGGATACCTTAGAGTATGTTAAGAAGTATTTGGTATGCCAAAAGGTGAAGGCTGAAAGAGTTACGATTCCTAGGAAGCTCCAACCATTGGATATACATACAATGAAGTGGGAAACCATCAGTATTGATTTGTAACAGGGTTACCCAAGACTGCTGGAAATTTTGATTCAATTTTTGTGGTGGTGGATAAACTCACCAATGTAGCTCACCTTGTCCCAGTCAAAACCACTACCTCTGCAACAGATATTGCTCAAATGTTTGTAAAATAAATTATCAGATTACATGGAATATCTGCTAGGATAATCAGTGATCGTGATTCCAAGTTTACCTCTAAGTTTTGGAAGGCCATGTTCCAATCCTTAGGCACTCAATTAAACCTAAGTTCAGCCTATCATCCAGAGACAGATGGACAAACTGAAAGAGTTAATCAAGTCATAGAAGATATGTTGAGATCATACTACAGTCAGCAAAATCATCTTTGGATCAAGTCTTTACCCTTAGTGGAATTTGCTTATAATTCTTCCTACCATAGGAGCCTAGGAATGTCACCATTCAAAGCTCTTTATGGACAAGACTATATCATTCCGCTCAGAATGACCGACCCAAGTCTCCCAGTACCTGCAGCAAAGAATACACTTGAAGAAATCGATTGTCAAATCAAAATAATAAGGGAGAACCTTAAGAGAGCAAGTGAGAGGCAAAAGATTTATACTAATTTACATAGATCTCCCCGGATTTTTAAGGCAGGAGATAGAGTTTTCCTTAGGGTCAAGCAAAGAGAAGTTCACTCAAATCGGAAAAATACAGGAAGTTAGCATATAGATATTGTGGACCCTTTAAGATTTTCAGAAGGATAGGGGACTAATCTTACGAAGTCACTTTACCCTCTCACTTGCATGTGCACAATGTCTTTCATATTATCTTGCTAAAAAGATATGTTGCAGATCCCCTTCACATCCTAAATGATGAAGATACTATTCTTGTCGGCTAAAAGCACGCTTTGGTGGTACAAAAAGGACTGTCCTTGACAGCACCTTTGACAAATCTTTGAGCTACAATTTCTACATGTCACATGAAAAAATACCTATCATACTATATATCAACGGATAGATCTTCAAAAGGAGAATCTAAAAACGAAAGGTCCGAAAAGTTTTGACCTAGACTACAAAAATTTTACCAGTCCCCACTTTTTCATTGGTAGAAGTAAAAAAGGTCCTTTTTTTGTACCACCAAACCACGCTTTCACCCTGTCACACAGGAGGAATTCTAGATGGAGCCATAACAAATTTTAGACATGAAGGAGCGGAAGCTACGACATCAAAAAATTCGGGAGGCTTTAGTCCAGTGGAAGGGCTACCCAATTGAATATGCCTCTTAGGAAGATTGGGAACGCCTTACTTCTTAGTTTCCTATCTTTTTGATAAGGATTCTTCTCTTTTTTGTACTCAAACTAAACCATGTTAGCCCATGTAACTACAAAATCTAAGTTCTATCTTACTGAACTTTTGTAATCTAACCTTTTGCTAAATAATAACGAGATTAGCATTTTCCTTTACATCTTGTGACTTGGATTTGTGTATGGAATTACAAAATCAATAAATAGATTTAGCTAGTTTGAAATCCTCTCAAGGACTTCTATCAAATACAAGATATAAGAACTCAGAACCAATTTCATTATATCCATCAAGAAAAATCAAAGAAAGAAGCACTTAAGACAGGCACCAAGATCTTAGAACATGATGAACTGGTTAAGGGATATAACAAAGATAAATTTTCTAGAGGTCAATAAGCCATCCATTACATGATCACAAAAGCAACTATCACAAGCAGGGCACATATTAGGCCTCTCATTAATAGGAAAGATTTGCTGTTAAATTATTGCACTAATCTCTCTAGTATGAGGTGTGAGGTCCCTCTAAGTGGTAAAGCAAAGTGAAGGTAAAGATATATCTTTTGATGAGGAAGGAATTGAGCAAGTAAAAAGACTCGTTCTAAAAAACCTCGATGCATTGACCTCATCACGTAGTAATACCGAGGACCCAAACCCATAGCTTCAGTAACCATAGCCAAACGGACATTATTATGAAAGTGATCCCAACCCCAAAGGGTCACCCTTGTTATAATTTGAAATGTCCGCCATTTGGTTTGAGCTACTAAAGTTCCTAAGTGAGGAAATAGCAGCCGCCCATGTCGCTCCACAAAATCTCTCCTCATGGATTCACTTGTTTGTTGTAGATGAGGAATGGCTACAGATAAACTTAGCTCTTGCCACCGATCCATAACGTAAGATAATGAGTAAAGAGACAAACCTAAGGAATTTTGACAAGGGATGGAAAGAAAAGAGAAAGACAAAGGAAATAATACTGGAAGAAATAAAAATCTAGTGCACCTTATATAAGCTAGCCAGTCAAGAAAGCGTAAACTAGGGTTACCCAGAAGTTGAAAGTGTAACGTGCAAATGAAGATTTCCCAACTTCCTTATTTATCTGAGCTGAGGACAACTTCTTCCTTTTGTTGGGGAGTTTGTAAGGTCCTCCTCTTAGCCCTTACTCTTGCTAAAATATCTAAGCCGTCGACTTTCTGAATACGATCAAGTAAAGCACCCTAGCTACCTACGAGATGCTTTCGGTTTTAACCATGAGAACATGGATATAATCAATGCAAAGCTATCCATGAGACACTTTCGGTTTTCACCATGGGAACGTGGATATAACCAATGCATGGGATATTAATTTTATCTCAAGAAAAAAAAATTGCATAAGAAAACAAAGAAAGAATAGGGTAAGGTGAAAAAGTAACTTGTTGAAAGTATCTTGTTGAAGAAGCCACTTGTTGAAAATAGCTTGTTGAATAAGCCACTTGTAGGAAGAATAGCTTCTTGTATAAGCCACTTGGAGGAAAATTAGTTTCTTGTATAAGTAGCTTGTTGGAGAAGTTTTGAAAAGCAAGAAAGGATATCAAGATATGTAAAAGTAACTTATCATGATAAGTTAAGGGACTTATCAAAATTAAGCTTAAAAGGAGGCCTTCCCTACTCATTAAACACTTCGCTACACTTTGCTACTCTTCACTTCACTTCATTTCTCTACACATTTTGAAATTGCAAGCTTGATAGTGAGCTATGAAAACCATAACTAATCCCTTCTCCATACATACCCTACACGCACTTCTCTCATAAAGAGAAGTCATAACCATATTCCAAATTACCGGTACCCTCTTCACCTTCTCTCTCTTAACCTACAAGCTTTCCATAGCTTGAATTTTCTTAATCTTTTTCTATTCCCATAGCCAAATTGGTGACTTTTAAGCAAAAGGAAGCGGAAAAGATCCAGCCACGTCAATACACTTGCCGTTACTCTTCCAAAGCAAGGAGAAGACCCTACTATCTACACATTAAGGTAAGGTTATCTTGTTATTTTTCATTCTTGAAAGAGATTTACTTCCATGCTTACTTAAACTCGATAAAATCATCCCCTATTTTACCTCTTACCAAATGGAAGGTTCCGAAACCATAAGCCACTTGATTAATCCTCTCCACGATAGTAAAGGTACGCCTAAATCCCTTCCTAAAGACGAATTTGTTAATCATTCATACACTATTACGGTAGCAAGTCTACTCTTAGGAACTTTGCCATTTTACACTACCATGCATAGAAGGGTTTTACTCTTGCATAAACACTCAAAGGAAGTTTTGAGTAGTTTCCCAAGGTTGTAAGTTGGTGCATTTCGAATATTTTGTGTGTACCACGCATAGATCACACCAAAGCAAGAAAACTCATTATAGAAAGCATATGCATTGTTCATTTCAAGTTTGTCTGCTTTCAAGTTTGTTTTGCAAATTCGAAGGGGGGCGAGTAAGGGGATAGCTTCACGTATGTCGTGACCGTGTTGCTTGAACATAAATCTCCCAACACTTCCATGGAGATGCCCCATGGATGGAAAATGATGAAAAGGGACCAAAATGGGATTCATCGAACTCGGGGATAACTTGAAACTTACGTAGAGACAAAACCTTAAACTTCCATGAGATTCGTTGTTTTCTTAAGGTCTTGTTTGAATAGAAAATTAGAAGGAATTAGGAATTAAGGGTTTATAACTCAAGGAGCTTAATCTAAAATTTAAACTAAGATTAAAAAATTTACCGAGAAGATTGATGTGGATAGCCCTAGCATAACGTAGCGATTTAAGTGTGAACTTGTCTTCATGTTTGGAAAAAGGCCGACAAAGGTGTTTACCTGTGGGATAGAATAGGGGATGGTCCTTTTTGGCTAGGACTGATAACCGTTAGTCTATGTTTGAGCTCAGGGTTCATTCATTGCCCTAGAAATGGGATTGAATGGGAGTGTGTCCCGGCCGGGTGGATGTGACCCGCGGATGCGTCTAGAAATCGAGCTAGTCCGGGTAGACCTGATGCCGCCGGGAAAAGGAGGAAGTAAAAAGGATCCACCGGAGGGATCATGATAACGAAGGAGAATGTGATTTAATTAAGGAACTCTTCAAATTGTTTGGGAAAAAGGAACCTTGGAAAGGCTAGGAACCTAAATGGGCTATTTCGCAATTGTTCTCATCAGCTGGACCTTTGCTCTTCTTCTCGGGATGATTGATTTAAAAAGAACCTAAAGTATATTATTTTTGAAGACTTTCCCACACAAGATAAGGAAAAATAGGAATTGGAATTTGTGTAAAGGTGCCACCTTCTCACATGGCGGAGGAGACAGATATCCTGGTCTTGGAATGAGGATAGGGATATGCCTAGAGAAGTATATGTGACTGCTTGGAAGATAACTATATAATCTTACTAATATTAAAGAAAAAAGGAAGTAAAAATATTCTATAAAAGAAAAGGTGGGAACGGCCTAATAAATGCATATTTGCAAGGTTATGCAACAGTTTTCATGCTGTTTTCAAATGCTTGAAATGTATTCTTGGTTCGCCACCATGATTGGGATACTATTTTTTAGTATCATAGTACTACCTTATGAAGGTGCATTTATCAAACGGTTCGGTGGGTGGGCGGATTGCGGAGGGTTAATTGTTGGCCAAAAAGTTGAACCTAATTTTATGTTGTCTTAGCAATTAAGTCCAGAGCAGGGAAAAGGGATTCCGATCTATGGAGCGGGGAACAACTTGGGATCGAGGGATTCTTGTAGATTATAATACACTCACCTTACGGGAACGCATTGACGGCTGTGCTTGGTCCTAAACGGGAAAAAAGCATCAATGACCTTGAACCAAGGGTGAATTAGAGAACTCCCACCAGTTGACCCTAGAAGGTTGAGTTCCAAGTTAGTCTGATGACTTTGATTGGTAAGTTTGATCAGTAAGCAAAGGTTCTTCAGGGCTAAGGGATCCATATGAGAGAAAGTGAATGTTATCACCCCCTTGAGTTGGCATCGAAGGGCAGGAGGAGTCATGTCTTAGTGTCGGCCTCAAGCGGGAGGGATGTCGGAGATCACGGTGTATCCATGTGGAGATGGTGCAGTTGGTGGTCCCCGGGCATGGCCCTTGCATGTTCTCTCCAAAATATGAGTACAACCGTATTCTTTTTCTTTTTCTCTAGTTCTCTAGATGGTTTCTTGCAGAAAATAGAAAAAGGAGGGTCTCTTATAGGGTGTTTTCGTTACTTTTAGCCTCTTTACCTCCTTGGTGAACACTTGGCTACTTTTTTTAGCTTCACTACACACCAACCATTAGTTTTATCCACTCTGCCTTTCTCATCACACCATGCATGACACCTTCCTCCCTTATTGGGCTATCACAGTGCCATGACAATGAGGGGTGTATGATTCCCCTTCCCTTAACAAAAGGGGGAGGCCTTGAGGCCCCCCTATGTGAGCTCTTGTTTGCAACCAAATATCACGTCATCACATGCTACCGGGCGACAACCGCCACCACCTCTCCAACATAGTTCCATGTCACTGCAAAATCTACCCAGCAAGCCATCACCCACATTGCATGCACCGCCCCAAGGGCACCCACCATAAACACAAGAGGAGATCTCCCCCCCTCTCTCTCTCTCTCTCTCTCTCTCTCTCTCTCTCTCTTTGTGAGGGGCCACACTTTAGTCTATATACAATAGCCACCAATCCCTCACCATCATATGCGAGCTCATTATATGTTCCACATGGTAGCTTACGGTGGATTTCCCATCCAAGAGTTGAGAAAAAACCTCAAATGAATCCATTGGACTCCAACGTCTACTAGAGCCTGCCAAAACCAGACAAAAATCCTCTTTCCCAACTACAAGTCTCAAGAGCCACATCGCACTTCAACTCTTTACTAGCCTTGAATCGTGCATCCAAAATTGGTAAAAAACCACTTGATATCAATCCACATGCATAGGATATCACTTCAACTACAAGTATCTTATCGCTTGGAAACACGATTGACAATTTGTCAAACCCGGCCAACTCCACACATTTCACACTACTTCTTGGAACTTTGACATGCCCAAAAAAGCTCCAAATGGAATGCCTACCAAGGCATTCTAGCCAGCACATAATTGGCCTCACTAGGAAAATATGAGCCCCAAAAGGGCCCTTTAGGGTCAAAGACATTTTTGAAATATAATTTAGACACCAATGAGAATGGGCATCTGGCCACGGGCCAACAATTTTTGCTTTTTTTTTTGAATGGCCATAACTTTAGCATTTTCATTTCAAATTTGTTGGACAATAGTGCATTTGAATTGCATTGACAAGCTCTTTCCATAGATATGTTACATGATATAATTTTGAGGTACAAGGATAGGAGCTATCCATGCCCCACCTTTTTTGTCCTATTTTGACTAAAATCTGATTGGCTGCGTTACAAGGCCCTCTTGGGGTTCATATTTTTTTGAATCCGATGAAACTTCAAATTCTCATATCTTGGTCGTTTGAACTCCAATTGCTGATTCAAAAAGACAACATGAACAGTAAATTGAGCACTTTAGGCCCATGCATTTACTCCCACTTCGATCCACCATATGCTACTATCCATATGATAAGGATCTTCAAACCACTTTAAACTTCAAACTGCCATAGCTTGCACTTGATAGCTCTGATTGAGGAGCCACCTAGATCAGCTTGCAGTTCACATTGAGGTCTACCTTTGGCACTCTCATTTCTACACTTTACACACTTTGACCATCGACCTTTGATAGGCACAATACCAAAGAACTTTGGCCCAAAAAAAACACATAAAGCGCACATATTCGTTGCCCCTTGTGTGCCCTTGGCCTTGAGAGTTGTCTTACCATTTTGACATGCCATTGAGAGCCCACATAAGTTTGCATGGAACTCCTTGTAGCATTGACCACCTTTATCTGCATCAATGTACATTCAGGTTAGGTCTTTTGCCTTGGTTCATTCTCATGATCAATCCATCGACTATTTGATCAACTTTCAACATTGTGGTTTTTTTAACCTTTTTCTTCATTGTGGATTAACTTGTAGTAGAAGAGGCACTATTGATTGTTTTATATACATCTTCTATTACCTCCCCATAAGCCTTGAGATTTTCCACTAGATATAGAGCTTCTCTAGTGACTTGCTCAAATATGGTGCATGCTTTCAAATGCACATTATTTTTAAGAGTCTCGTTCCTCAAGACCTCTATAAAGAGACATGATAGTCTCATGTGTTAAATCTCTCACCAGAAATCTCTCTATGTCTTGTTTGAAGAAAAGCAAAAACACCTTATTAGAGAGTTTGAAACTTTAGAGCTTTCTTCACTTTCTCATTGTCTTGCAAAGTGTAGGTTTGGGGCATGCTGTTGTGCTTGATTTCCCTTTTAGAGAAGTCCTCAAAAAATTTATGTAGAAGCTACTCTTTATTTGGAAAATATCTATTGTTGAAAGGCAAGAGGCACTATAAGGCTATTTCTTCCAACATAAGCCCAAATTTCTTATACTGAATCTGGAAATCCACCATCTCCTTAGCCCTCAGAACTTGTTTGAATACTAAAACATGAGCATATGGATCTCTTGACCCATTGTACTTTCTGGCAACACACTTAACTATTTGTGATGGTCGCATCCATTGTGTTTTGGCAACCATTCTCACAACTCTTGCCTCTTTCGCTAGGACATCTCATGGGGTTCACCTATTAGACATGTAAGTTACCACATGACCTCAAATGAATGGAGTTTTTAAGTGCCAAAATTTTTAAATTCTAACATAATTACATTAACAAAATGGATTTTTAATTGATTCTAGAGAAAAACCTGAAAGTTTTTGAAGAAATGGGGTCATTTACTACCTTAAGCATGTAAGTAAAGGGGGTTTTTTATTACCCTTTAAACACATGTTAAATGAAGAGTTTCTTAAATGTACACCCCCTGAGTAGGACATATCTAGCCTTGTAACCCCCACTAGGAACTCTAGCTAAAGTTTATTTTGTGGCTCTCTCCTTTGGTAGCATGTTTCTAGCTTTTGTCAAGGTATTTGGAACTCTCATCATATAGATCATTCTAGGATCTTACTACCCATATCAACAGTCATCAAAATCCTTGAACCCAAGGACCCCATGGGTCTAGGCATTAAAAACTACAGTTAACTCAACATGTTTTCAATTCTCATTCTATCTGGACTCAATCTTTTTGTTTCTGGTCTAGACTATAATATAATAGGTTTGAATGTGCTTGAAGTGACATAATATTGATGGAAATGGGCCTCTGGATTATATATATCCCTCAATTTACTCACAGTCTACTATGGAGTATCAACACCCATACTTATCAAGTATGAGTATATGGGTGTCTCTATCTGCTTTCTATGTAAAGACATAGAATCATTTGTGCTATGAAAACTCTCTAGGTAGGGTTACCCGCACTTATAATAATTCATTTTTTCACCATTTTCATAATTGTACATCTCCACATGGGTGTTGTCCATGTTGACTCATGTCATTTTGTTTACTCGCCTTAGTTTATATTTGTAATGTCCAGCTTAGGCGGATTGTCTTTTGGCTCTACGTCAACTTTGTCTTTTATGGCCATTATTCTCCATTTGTCCACAATATAGAGATTTTTCACAAGAAAATATATTACTCCCTCATCGTCAAATTATTAATCACCACTATAGTCCATAGGCATTAGGTCCTTCACTAGGTCTCTCCTATAACTTCATGTAGTAGAGCGATCTATACCATCTTTCTAATCTTTTGCACTCTAGTCGTTTTCAAATTGATATCTCAACTACAACAATTTTTTGTGGGTGCTAGTTGGGATGGTCCCACTCCCACATTTGTTTACTCTTTAAAGATCACTCTATTGAATCCCTCAATCATGTAGGTGCAAGATCTCTCTAGTGAAGTGTCAGATAGGCTTTCCTTAGTGATTGGCTCTAAAGAAGAATTTTCCCTTAGAAAACCCTAACATGTTACCTCTTTGGTTACTTCCAAACCTCAACTCAGAATCACTTCAAGACACAATGTTCTATCCCTTACCATCTGCACAACAAACACTTGATGGCTATGATCTCACAACCTTATTATTTGTCAAAAAATCCTAATTGGAAAAAGAATCGCTCTTTTTGCACAAATAACTATTTAGCTCGTAGAATCCTCAATTGAATTCCATATTCAATTTCTAAAAGACCACTAGACTTCCTATGACTTGACCCAACTATACTATAATTTTGGTGTCAATCTATGACAAGGGGACAGGCTTGCGATCCATGTACTTCAGTGGAAGAATGTGATGAAACTTTACACACAGCTCACCCTTAGTACCTTGACACTAGAAATAAGTTGTTTGTATGAATTGCACTAGTTTAGTTTAGTTGAAAGTGTAACCCTATGTCCGCCTTTGTGATTTTTTACCTTGATGTATTTTTGTCCCTTTTTATAATATTTTTGAATTATTTTGATAACCTTTCTTTGGGAAGTATGGTTTCTAATTTTCTTTGCTACTACAGACTCAAAACATCTTTGTCAAGTTTCTTAGATATGAGACATGTATTGTGATCCAGGTTCCATCACTTTTGGACTTGGGATTTGATGAGTTAGTAGAATATGATAATCCCTATATTATTTTTGAATTTGGATCAATTTTGATTAGCCAAAAGTGAAATCCTAGGTTTGTTCTAGCGGTGTTTGACTATCTTCTAAGTTTGGTCTTTTTGGTCACTTTCTTCACTGTTTTCGCAAATGTGCCATTGGAAAATGTGTCTCTGTATGTCTCAACTATCCACTTTGCAATTCTCAATCAAAATCTTTGATGAGGTACATGGATCGTGACCCATGTTCCACCTCCTTTTGACATGAAATTTTGTCAACTTATAGTCTTTGCTATTTGGAAGTTATTTCCCAAATCTTCTAGAATTTGGATCACAAAAAGTTGAGATCACCCAAATTCTTGTCAATTGGACTAGCTTTAGGTGATTTTTCACAATTTCCTTGACTTGAATGTGATTTTATGTGAATATGACTCCAATTTTTGGTTTCAATTTATTGAAGGCAATATCAACTAGATAACCTCAATTTTGGTTCAATTTGTCTCTAGAGGACATGGATCGTGATCCATGTTCCACCACAAATTTTTTTGAAACTTATCACTTTGCCTCTTGTGAGTTATACAAAGCCCTTGTGCAACAATGTTTTGAGTTGGGGTCAACTTTTAGGTCTCCACCATCGAATTTTCAAAAGTTTGGAGTTATGGCATTTGTTTCCCAAATATGTTTTTCATCCCTTTTTGTTGTGATTGTATTCAACCCAATTTTGAGGGTGATGGTTTCTACTTACGCTACTTCTATGTGCTAGAAAGAAACTTCAAAAAACATGAACAAAACAACAATAAATATTTAAGTCGTAACAAAAAAAAGAACCGTACTCTCAAATCATGGGGAAATTTGAGGAATGAAATGCTTTTGGTATCTCACTTACATATCTCTTTGCCCTTCACGGATAGATCTAGCCAATCCCTTGATATTAGATGCTATTAATAATTAAACCCACATCTAGTTGATTCATTGCTAAGGTGTATCTGGAATGGATGACAAATTTTTGCAAACGAGCGCTCTAGATACACACTCGGTCACCTACCACCTAGGGATCACTCTCTGCAATGGTGCCAATGTTAGCAGGTCACCGTGATAGATGTCTATATCATAGCTATCTAGTACTGCCCTAATTATGTTAATACTCAAGAAAGTGACTCAGATAGGGTACTAAGACTTTGAGGTTTTCAATCCTCAAGAAGGGAACCTAACAAGAAAACACATAATTCATGACTCTCAACTCAGAGATTTTGCATATATCCTATCTCATCATTCTATTTCATCATACCGTTTTGATGACTAAATAGATTTGGAATTGTCATGAAAATTTAAGAGAATCTATACTTGGTGTAGAGAGACAAGTCTATAAAGTAAATCGGCCAGCAGACAAGGTATCAAAATCAAAATCCGTCAATACTAGGTCAAACAAATTTCAGCAAAATCACATAAATAGGTTGCTTCAAGGTCTCACAACACTCTCCTATTGTCAAAATGTCAGAAAATGGCGATTCAAGCACTCAAAATTGAAGATAAGACTCACAAATGCATAGCGATGAAGCACAAAAAACTTGAAATGGTAACAAACAATTAAGTGAAAAAGTAAGAGACAAGGAACACAATGCAATTCTTGGAACTGAATCTGGATTACCAAATCATGAGAAAAATGGATTACAAGTTTGACCATAGTAGCTACTTGATAATCATACATCAAAATCTCTTCTATTCCCAAAGATAATGATGCACTCAAACTAAGGATTTTAAGATTTATATATAGGGTTTTCAAATAGCCAATGAAGGACTACTTGGGCTTTGCGTACATGATCAAATATTATTGCTCAGAGTTTGCAGTTTTGGATCAAAATTACATGTGCTCATTTACAAGGCTTTGTGAAAAAATAAGATATATTACATAAAAAATATGGCTTAAACAAGGTGTGACTGACTAGGAGGGCTCCCTTAGCTGCATCAGCCAAACAAAATTACAACATTGTTAGATAGAATTGTATTGAGATTTATGAGTTTTTTTGTTGTTTACCACTCTTACGTGAATCATGCTAAAAAGGAATTCTAAAACATATATTGGATTTTTTAAAGCTTCATGGCCTCTGTAGAGAATTTGTATGATGCCTTATGTTCCTAAGACCTATCCACTAGTGTAATTTTCTTCCTACATTCAAGAATTTCACTGAGGAAATTGTTGATAGTATCAATATTGCATGGTTGTGCCTTTGGGTGAAATGGGAACTTGAAGATATGGGAGATGAAATAAATAATCATCAAGAGATTGTGTCCATTCACCATAATTGTACCAGTATCATCAATTGAAAAAACGGGTAATTTTGTATCTTTCAATACAACTAGCATTTCCCATTTATGCAACAATTCTCTTTCCCTATCATAAAAAGCATGATTTCCAATAGGTTGGTTAGAAACTTTAAATCCCTTTCTCTATTTCCATGCTTCCCCATATTTGAGCTCTACAAAAGAGGTTTAAATGGAGAAAGAGAACTCACTAGATGAGCTAGATGATGGAAACCAAGCATGCATAGTGGTCTTTGTGCACATAATAGATGGGTGCAAAGGTGTTGAGGTAGGAAGTTTTGTAGCAAAGAGATTTGTAGGCGCATGAGGTGAATCAATGATCATGAGGTTGTGGTGAATCTCCTCATAGAGATTCTAATTTGAGCCCTAAATTCTTTACTATTTGTGCACCGGTGACACTATAGCATCCATTATTGATGTGGAATTCATGCATTGGCCTTGGATTTTAACCATCATAGGTGGGATACCCAAAAAGAAACAAATTTATTTCTCTTCAAATTATTGTTATTGAGTTTAGATCTCTTATGGGTATCTCATATTTGAGATGGAATTATGGCACCCTACATATCATTCTTTGGTTGAGTGTTCCTACTAATTATGAGCCCTTCAGATCTAAACAAGTATAAATAGAGTGGAGGGTTTTTTAAATCAGATGCTAACCTTAGGACTCATGCTAGAGGCTCTACTGAAGTGCATTAGTAGAGTTTAATCTTTGATCCATTGTAGACCATACAACATAATTTCAAACAAATTTTTTAATCTAACTATACTAGTCTACTTCATAAAGTCCTCACCAAACTATCTTCATGTTGGGTTTCTTGGGGCCTAACTGTTGGAGCTATATATGGCTCACTCTACTCAACTTGGTCTCACCTATATATTTGTATCTTGTCCTCAATATGAATCAGTCTTTGGGAGCGTATATGGTGTGTCTCTTGTCTCGTCTCTCACTCTTTCTATCTACATCTCAACATGGTATCAGAGCAGTAACGATCACGCGCCGATTCAATTCATGGTGACAAAACAGTATGTGTATGCGATTTGCATGTAAGATTCAAAAATTGCTACAAATTTTATTTTTGAGCATTGATTCTTGTTAACTGTGGTTGTTTTGTGTTAAGAAGAATATGATTAGTGTTTTGTGTGGAGTTTATTGCTAATCAATCTAATTGTTGATTACGTTTTCTTATTGATGACACCCTGAACTTCATCTCAATTTTTCTTGCTGTTCTGCTCAAAATTTGGAGAAATGGGAAAAACGCTATGGAGCATAGCGCAATGGCACTTTTCTTCCAAAACTTGTTCGTCTCCTCGAGGTCTTCGATTTGAGTTCTAGGTTTGTGTCAATCGGAGTTCGCAACAGAAAGTTATGTTGTTTTTACTGCAATTGAGCTTGACGCAGCTTTCTTTGTCCTACTTCTTCGTGAAGTGTCTGCGATCGTTTTTCTTATTTTGGCGTTAACTTTTTCGAGAAGATTTAGCTTTTTGCTATTCGTATTGTGGCGGTCAATCTTGCGTCTCACGCCACTCTATTTTGAGGACTCTTTTATTATTAACATCTCCTTTACCCTACCTTTTTTGGGTGACGTCTCTCACATATTTCGACGTTCCTTCAGCATGCTTCTTACGTTTATCGTTGGCAGAACGCAGTCCGCATATCTCTCTCATTCTCAATTGCGGCCTTCACCATATATGGTGTGCAAATTCTGCGATCTTATCTTATACGTCTTCTCGCAACAAGATATGGCTATGAATATTCTCGTCAACGGATTTCCTTTTGGCCAGCGTTCTGTTCCTCCTTTAAGGTCAAGGTTTTCCAGGCTGGAAAGCAAAGATGTTGTTAATTCTTGAAGGCGATGAACTCTCCGATGTTGTTCTTGGAAATTGTGTTTGTCCGTCTCAGCCTGTTGATACGGATAATGATAATGTGCTTATCACTGAAGGACCTATATTTGAAGATTGGAATGTTGCCTATACGGATTGGCAACGACGTGATAAAGCAGCTCGTCAGTATATTCTTTCTTCTCTTACTGATTCCCTTTTGCTTGATATGTATGAACTGTCTACTTCCCATGACGTATGGAAGTACCTTATTGCAAACTTTCAGAAGAAATCTGTCATAGAAATACTTTATTTGAGAGGGTTTCTTAACAAGTTACAATATGAAGTTGGTACTGCCATGACGGGACATATTGAATCTTTCAAATCTATTATTAATCAACTTGCTGCTGCCGGTGATCCTGTTCCACAAAAGCAATTGATTACACTTCTCCTTGATACGGTGAAGGACTCTTCTTATGATAACATTGTTACTATTCTCTCTAATAAAGATGGTCTTGATTTTGACCAAGCCTGCATGTCTTTAATTGAATACTCTCAACGTCAAGAACGTCGTAATGTTGGTCATGATACAGCTATGATTTCACAAGAGGAGACTAAGTCACAACAGATGGAACGGGCTTTTTATGCTCGAAGGCGTCCATTTCAACGAGGAAACCGCAGAGGCGGCCGTCGCGGTAATATTTTCTCTCGTCTCAAATTTCCTAATAAGCAATGTTCTTACTGCAACAGAAATGGCCATACTGAAGATGATTGTTGGGCACGTCAATATGATGAAGAACACAATATTACCACAAAACAACCACGTTTATCTAGAGACTCTTCTTCTTCTTCTTGTGAATATTGTGGACGATCTGATCATCCCACTCATATGTGCTATAAGCGTCAATTCGACACAGATCGAAATAGAGCATATGCTACTGAACATCGAAACAACATTGTACCAGAAACAAGCTACGTCCTATGTTCAGTTGCTCCAGACAGAATACTTCATGTACGCGATGGATCACTTTTTATTGTCGATTCTGGTGCTACAGGAAATATGACATATCAGTCTAAGTGGCTCCATAACTATCATCCAGTGCCAGTTCAACGTGTTGTTTATCTTGCTGATGATACTACTTGTCAAGTAAAGGGTATTGGAGACTTATATCTTGGTACCTTATCTTCTTCCACTCGAATTTTGCGAGGAGTATTACATGTACCAGATCTTCAACGTAATCTTCTTTCAGTTGCTAGACTTGTTGATCTTGGTCTGTTTTTTGGATTTGATCATACCAAATGCCGAATTGAGAAAGATGGACAGACTATAGCCACTGCTTCTCGAAATGGTAATTTGTTTGAACTCTCTCTCAACGATGTTGTAGCAAATGTTGTCACTGCTCCAGGTGATCATGATTGCAAAGTATGGCATCACCGTTTTGTTCATGCTGATTTCTCAAAACTCCTTGATCTTCAACGTCGTGATCTTGTTCATGGAATGGATCTTAAAGCCCATCCCCATATGGGAATTTGTGAATTTTGTGCTCTTGGGAAACACAAACTCAATATGGGCTCCTACACATCAGTTGAAGAAGAATCAAAGTTAGGGCTCTAGCCAAAAGGGGAGGGCTAATGATAGCTGGTTTTTGGAAATCAAGAAAAAAAAGAAAAAAGCTTATCTTTCCTATACCCGAAGCCTTGGCGACACCGTCAGAGGGCTTGGGAATGCCCTAGTCAACCTCACGGCCCTAGCTTTTAATGGCATGGCCTCATCACATGGCCCCCCTGAATAGGCCTGCCTTATCATCGTCATGGCTCGCTCGTCAACCCATTTTGCAAAAGCTTCACACACATACACCCTGCCAACTCACCCTCGCCCTATCTCTCATCATCCACTCTGTCAGCATCTCTCTCTCCCACCCAGCCCCACCTTCTCCCTCTCTCCTTCTCAGAGCACACACTCTCTATCTCTCCCTCATCCAATCTCTCTCTCTCATTTTCTGTTGAGAATGTCTCTCTCTCTCTAGATCTTGTTCGCAACCTATGAGGGAGTAAGCGCATTCGTTCTCTCTCTCTCTCTCTCTCTCTCTCTCTCTCTCTCTCTCTCTCTCTCTCTCTCTCTCTCTCTCTCTCTCTCTCTCTCTCTCTCTCTCTCTCTCTCTCTCTCTCTCTCTTTCCCGTTGCCTATACACAAACACACACACCCCACCCAATCCCCCTTGGTTCACATCGTCAAAAGCCTTGGCCCTCACCCTCACCGTCACCTTGCAGCACAAGCAGCCAAGCTCATGGCCTGTCTCTACTACAGGACGGAGCCCCGGCTCCATGATCCCGTCACTTGGACCATCTACCCGGGGGATGCTCTTCATCTTCCTTCACCCATTCACTCTCTCCCCTCCTCTCGTTTCTTCAGATGCCATGCAGAGGATAATATCCCTCTCTCTCTCCTCACCCCATCTTCCCTCAGCCACACCCTCCCTTGCCCACCTTGTTGACAAAAAACCCCCCCTTCCCTCGCTCTCAGTCGGCCACGTATCAGCCCACCAAAGCCGAGCTCACTCTCTCTCTTTCTCTTTCACACTCCCTCGTGAAGCTCGTAGGGGTAGCAGCATACAGGACCCTCTCTCTCTCTCTCTCTCTCTCTCTCTTTCTCTCTCTCTCTCTCTTATCCACACCCGCCATACCTCACCTTCTCCCTCCCGCCCTATCTCTCTCTGTCGTGCTCTTCTCGTCAGACAAGCCCGAAGGTGTAGTAGGGTAAAAACTCTCTCTCTCTTTAACACACACACACACGCACGCACACACACACACCATCTCGCCCTCACTCACACACCCTCCTCACGTTCTCTGCAGGCAAGCAACCAAAAAAAGAGAACAAAATATTTATATGAATAACTATATACTCCCTCGTTCCCACGCACACTCATTCACACTCACACACACCCGCTCCATACATACACACACAATCCCGAGCAATGCGCACACACACTCACAGAAATTTTCATTTAAAAAAAAAAACACTCACATAACCCCACATACATATAGCATACATGCACTCATATATCCATACATACACGAGCATGCTTACACGCATGGACATAAACACACCAAAAATGCACGCCATACGCACCCACCAAAAATAAACCAACGAAGGAATCCACATCAAACAGCCAAAAACAAAGACGGCCAGGTCGCGCGCCGCCTACACCGAAACAAGAAAAGACGCCGAAGGCATGCCCCGGCTGACCCCAAAAATGATGAATGTGCTACATCGACCCACCAGCTAGTCCGCCGTTCACCAGCATCGCATCCACGACACACACTTCACTAAAATCCGTAGGTTGTCATCATTTTTCCTAGTTTAAACCATATCTTGTAAAAAAATCCCAATTTGTAAATTATCACCTCTCTCTAGGTGATGGCCACAAAAGCCCACCTAGAGGTTTTCCCTTATAATATTTCCCAAGACAAAGCAAGGGTCAACCATCCAAGATGCACCGCCTTGCTTTATCTCCCCTAATTAGAACCCTAATCTAAAGCAGCAAAGCACCTATAAAAAGGCACCGAGTGGTCACTATGAAGGGGGGATTGATTTGGGATATTGACAAGAGATTGTGAGAGATTGGGGGCGTATGTGCAATTCCATCAGAGGTCAGCACTGGGTAGTATTTTGGTGGGAGGGATTGGCAACATTTGCATCACGAGAGAGGGGACTTAGTGTAGCGACTTTCTTTGGGAACTTGCACTATGCAAAGAAGTTATGTCTACATCTCGATTCCAATGGTCGACACACACACACTCATGTTGGCAAGGTCTTCCTGTTTGTGAGTCATCTCTAGAGAATGCACAAGTAGGCTCACTATCTCTCCCTTCATCTCTCTATCACTATGATTGCCAGCTCGTCCGAATAAGGCTATTGTAAATATTGCAAGAAAATAGTTTTCCCTCACACCCCGAGGGTTTCCACACCTGTCATAGTTTCTCTCTGTTCTCTCTCTCTCTCTCTATCTATCTCTCTCTCTCTCTCTCTCTCTCTCTCTCTCTCTCTCTCTCTCTCTCTCTCTCTATGTGTAGAGGCCGTGATATTTCCGATCACCTTTTTCTGCTTCTTAGCCGCTCAAAGCTAGGTGGTGCTCCCAGTTTTCTTCACCATGACTAAGCTGCGGCGTGCATCGACTCCTGGCGTTTTTAAGGCCGTCGAGGTCCGTGTCACGCTTTGTGCTCATCACAACTATCAGGTAGCTATTGTCTTCCATAGCTATTGGGTTGGGTAATAGCTATTTGGAATGTTTTGAGAGCTATTAGCTGGAAGTAGCTATCTCACGAGCTATAATGAAGCTATTGTCTTCCACAGCTAGTGGGTAATAGCTATTTGTCATGTTTTGAGAGATTTTAGCTATTTGAACCAGCTATTAGGTAGCTATTGTGTAGGTATTAACCATCTATTGGGTAGATATTGTTTTTCATAGCTAGTGGGTGATAACTACCTATTGTGTAGGTATTAAGCATCTATTGGGTAGCAATTGTTTTTCATAGCTAATGGGTGATAGCTACCTGCTAGGTTTAGAGAGCTACTGGCTGGTAAAAGCTGCTTTATGATTGTTAAATAGCTCCACATTAGCTGTTGATTGTGTGGTATATACTCTTATTGACTATGTGGCCAGTATTGCCTAGTTATTTACAACCAATTGCTGCTCAATAGGTTGCAAGCAGATAGGCTATAACTGCTTCTCAGAAAGCTTTTTACCAATTATTTATAGATACCTAACAGATAGCTCTAACCAGCTAGTGGGTGATAGCCATTTGCTAGGTTTAGAGAGCTAGTAGCAGGCAAATGCTACTTGATGCTTGTTAATCAGCTCCCTAATAGCTGTTGACTGTGTGTGGTAAATCCTTTTTCGTTCACTATTTAGCAAGTATTTCTAGTTGTTAACAACCAAAAGATGTCCAATAATTAGTTGAAAAGTTTGACTTCCTTTTTAACTGCTGCTTGGCATCCTTTTGTAGTAGCAGAGCAGACAGCTGATTGTGTTCCGATCACATGTATATTCACACCAGCAAAGACATTTGGTGGAGATACAAGGCAATTAGCAGGACTCATAGTCGGCTCTGATTGTTGGGGAGAATCCCTAGCAAAGTCTTCTTCCATCCCCTTTAAGAATTCACACCTATACCAGTAATTAAAAAAAGTAGTACTTGTGATGTTGCTACGGGCTGCTCCACAAGTCCAAAAGATGGTCTTGAAAGAAAAGGTGAGGTCCGAGAGTTTCTTGCTAAGTTTCAGGTTGTGTACCTCTCCAGCCATGCAATGGCTACAAGTTGTTGGAAAAGTATTACAGAGTTTTAGGTGGTGTATGACAACTGTTAGCCAGTTAATATTATGTTATTAGCCAACTTCTAGATAGCTATTAAGTAGCTTTCAGAGTACTTCTAGTTTAATCACATCTTCCATTGCAGCTCCAGGGATATCTAAGACACCTGATGATGTTCCAGAGGCAATAGTTGGAGACATAGAGGACAAGGTAAAACAGGGAAAGCTTGCAAGAGGTGGCAAGCATGGGCAAAGTATGTCTAGGAGGTTGACACGAAGGAATTTAATTGCACACGGAGCTGACGATGAAGATACAAATAGCGATACATTGATGCAGAAAGGTATGCCTTAGTAAATTTATTGTGAGTGTAACGTACCCAACATTTTTCAATAAAAGTATATCATTTACTTTGCAAATATTTGAGGTTTAAATTTTATTAAGTCAAAGAGCATTCTATTTGAACGATCGGATCAAAAATCGGACTTTAGAACTATTAATTATGACCCTTATTTACTTGAAAACAATAAGGTTGATGGGAAACTTAAGCCTCAAGATTGTATTCAAAGATAAGAGTTGACTCTTGGGAAAGAAGGAGCAATTTTAGGAAAGGAGTATTTTTAGGAAAGAAAGAGAAGGAAGTTAAGTTTAGAGTTCTTGTCTTGGAGCTCAAGCTTCTTATAAAAATGGAAAGCCGAAATTGTGCATAGAAATCTGTGCATGAAAAAAAAAAAAAAAAAATATTTTTTTATTTTTTTTGGAAGCCGCGAACGTACACGAACTTATCCGTCTATTCTTAGCATCCCCTTAGGGCCTATACAAAGGACCCTTCTCCTCTCACTTTGAAGACACACACTCTCACAAGCAGAAGCTCTCTTGCTTTGACGTCGGAGTTACCTTCTCTCCCTCAACCTCTCTTCCTCAAGCTCTTACCTTCAACTCTCCATCTCCAAATATTTCTCTACCATCGTCGTGTTGCCCTTGGAATTCTTGACTTCTCTTCTCTCTTTCCCTCTTCTCTACATCGATACGATGGTCCCGAAGTGAGTTACTCGAAGCTTGAAGGATGCTCATGTCTCTCCACCTCCAAGGAAGGTGCAAAAGAAGATATCATCTACTCCAAACGTTGCTGAAGCGGATGTATTGGTCGTGGAAGAAGTGGAAGCCGTCAAACCTCAAACACGGGAGGTAATCGAACATGTCGCTAATCCGAAAAGAGGAATTTATAATTTTGCATTGTTATTCATGATGACTTGGGAAGCTAAGCATAGGGAACCCCTTAAATTGTCCGAGAAACGTGATTCTATCACAAGAAACAAGCATATGTTTTCATAGATTAGTGAAAGAACTGTTTGATAAATTGTCACTGTTTGTTGAATTGTTATTGCTTAATAAATTGTTATTGTTTGATAAGTGGATTCTGATTGATATGAAGAATTGGTTGATCATGTTTGAAGAATCATTTAAAGAGACGAATTGTTGAAAGAATATCTTTTGTTCCTCGCGGCGAGTAGCGAGATGATTCCATACGGGGTTAGCCGAGATTAAGCCAAGGTTATCGGCTCTCTTTTGTTCCTCGTGGTTAGCGGGATGCCTCGCGGGTAGTGGGATGCCTGGCAGTTAGCAAGATGCCTCACAGTTAGTGAGATGCCTGGCGGTTAGCGGACAGCCTGGCGGTTAGAAGAGGAGCGCCATATGTATGATTACAGGATCGATGAGCAAGAGAGGTGCCATCTGTGGGGTGGCAGGGATACATGAGGGTGAGGGCTAAAAGCATGCTTTGGTGGTACAAAAAGGAGTGTCCTTGACAGCACCTTTGACAAATCTTTGAGCTACAATTTCTACATGTCACATGAAAAACTACCTATCATACTATATATCAATGGATAGATCTTCAAAAGAAGAATCTAAAAACACAAGGTCCGAAAACTTTTGACCTAAACTACAAAAATTTTACCAGTCCCTCCCCACTTTTTCATTGGTAGAAGTAAAATAGGTCCTTTTTTTGTACCACCAAACCACGCTTTCACCTTGAGAGCATGGCCGCTAACAATGAGGATGGTTGGCTGAGGTAAGCTAGATCTGTGGGAAGGCCGGGAAGGCAGGTCGAAAAGGGCCAAGGGCTCGATACAGAGCTACAGGTTGGGGGGCATCAATAGCAAGGGGGAGGAGTTGAACAAGGCCAACCAGGAGGAGGAGGCAGCTTTAGGGGCTGGATCAAGAGCTCAAGGGGATGGTCCACCAGGGGCCGTAGCAAAGATGGGCTAAAAAGGGGGGTGTATGTCAAAGACAAGTCAACGAGGGCTTCATCTCATGCTTTGAAATCCACTTGGGTCATGTATCCGTAAAGTGGAACAGTGGGTGCTCAACAGGTATCAAAAAGGCCGAGAGTGTGGCTTTTAAAGATTTTGTATTGAGATTGTTTTGAAGCAGAAATAGCCATCATTGCCAGATTGTTTTTTTGTGCCGTTTATGTCCACTTATTTCTTCTTGTCTTGTCTCGTCTTCAGTGTGAGTGGTGCTGGTGTGTGTTGGCAGTGTGCCCCCGGACCGTGTATGTGTGAGATAGAGAAAGAGAGGATCTGGGTGGTGCAAGTGTGTGAAGCAGGCACGGATCCGGGATGGTGGTATCAATTGCTTGTGTACCAGATGTGTGAGCTAAATTGTGTGCAAGAGGTTTCTGGCCTGTGCTAGTGTGTTGTCTGGATTGTGATTCTGTGTGGTTAGGGGTGTGGAATTTATCTTGAGCTATAGAGAGGCTAGTTTGTAGTGTGTTGGGTTTGTTCCCCCTTTCCATCAATGGTGCCCCCACTGAGGTGCACCATTGATGGAAAAGGGGAAGGGGGAACACAACCATCACACTCCACACTACCTCTCTATAGCCCAAGGTTAAACTTGCACCCCTAACAACATAGAATCACTCTGCAAACTTTCACTACATAGCTTACTTTTGAGCTTTCTCCACTATACACAATCACTTATAAAATCCAAGCATAATTGGCTCGACACCACACAACAATCATCTGTGGCCAAAGTACAATTGCCGACTTAAAATATAAAGTTCCCGTAAACATTACAAAAGTGGCCGTAATGGCTCAAAATAATAATAACGGGATATTCAATGATGTCCATGAGCTTGTATCTTCACATTACAGCATCCATCTTCATCTTCATCACCATATTTATTTGTAATCTTTAGAGAATCTTTGAGGAATCTTTATGGAATCTTTGTGGAAGCGTTGTTGAAAGGTTGACCTTTCAACATCTCCCCCTCCGAAGTCTTGTCGTCCCCGACAAGACCCTATGTTTGCAGTGGCCTTGGCGAGTGCTTCATGTTTTGGTGTTGGTTGAAGCTTTTGTTGTTGCAGTTGCTTCTACTAGATGCTTTGTATGTTGTAGAGGTACCTTTTTCTTGTACATGTAGGGTAGTTGAAGCCATAGCTCTCCCCCTCTGATTGGTTGTTGTAGCATGAATAAGTTGAGTGAGGTTTGTTGTTGCAGCAAGTCTTTATCTTGGCAACTCGGTATTGTTTGTTCTTTGGGTGTCATCCTGCATGTGTACCTAGGTGTAAACTTGAAGCCTTTTTGAATTTTTTCTAGGCCGCTCCCCTTTGATCTTCTAGTTGATGAGCATGTAGTTGTTTGGGGATGTCGTTGGTCTGCTTTTCTGTGTTTTTATAAGAAAAATAGTAAAAATAAAATGTGGCGTATATTACAAAATGAAGGTCTTGGATACCCGGATAAGACTAAAGGGAAAAACCCAGTGGGAAAAAATGCCTTTAGTCACAATTAAATGTCAGGCTATATGTACTTATGTATTGATGTAACCGAGTTTTGTTGAGTTAAAGTACTTATGGCCATATGCCTACTATTATTGACTGGATATACATTGGATAAGTGATATTAGCTTGAAGTCAGAGTCATTGTTGTTGAGCAAATGCTTATGAAACCTATTACCTCTTCGTCATCATCATTTTGTTGTGTAATTGCATCGGTGGAACACAAATCGTATCAAATGCAAACGTCCAATGATGGGACATTATATATGCTTGCACAGATAGATGCATGGGAAACAATATGCGGTGCGAGAGGAGTTTGAATGGGTGCTTTCAGGAGTGATCGTAGCTAGAGAAGCAAAAATATATTTGACTTCAAGAGTTGCCGTTACTCACAAGAAGGGTTTTTGTCGACGAGGTTTTTTTTTACTCTCCTCACTATGTTCATGTGCGTGAGTGTTTTCTGGAGTACTCTGCCAATCCACCATTTAAAATAGTACACTTCGACTCTTATGCTCACCTATCTAGCATGAGCGACTCAATTTTACAATATGCTCAACTCTTCCAGCTTGAGCTATAATCTAAATATCGAGACTCATAGACCACAAAAGTTATTTAGACATGAAGCATGGGTCTGATGCTTGCTCATTTAGTGGCTCAGCTGCCCGACTCTTGACTCTTATCCCTTGATTTTTATGGCAACTTGACTTACTCTCGGGAGCTTTCGACCAAGGATAGGTTTTGAAATTCAAAACTCCCATCCTCGAAGAGAGGATTTGTAAAGGACCATACTGGAAATATTGGTTTCTTTTGCCATACCTGGGTGACCTTGCTTGTCAAAATTTCTTTTTGTTGTTGTTGGTCCCTTGGTTGAGAAGATTGGCTCGCTCCATTCCCCGTAACACTTTGTCTATCATGTCTTGATATTTCTTGAGAGCTAAAGATGACTTCAATCTTCTTCGGTATGTGTTGTTCTTTTGGCACCCACTTTTATGTGCATTGTGTGATGAGCGTGTCTTTGCAGCTATCCTTTGCCTTGACTGTGACATTGTCCTTGATTTTTCTTTCCGTGAAATTGCGATTATTTTCAAGCTAAAGTCGTTTGCTTGAAGAATGTTTACCTGGCATCTTTGGTAGCCAGATTCTCCGATTTCCTTGATAGTAACCTTGTGCTTGAAGAATTGTAGATGGCACTTCCCATGATGTTTTTGATGTCGTATTGAGATGTACAAGAGTGCCAGTTTTGGGATTATTTATCGATGAAGTCCTATGTTGGTATGAAGGCAAGTTGGATTTGAAATTTCCCGCATCCCTTTGGCGAGCCTTGTTGGTTGGTTTCCTTTGGCGATATAAATATGAGCTTTGTTGCTTTTGGGGACGCTTTTTGAAACCTTTATCCACCACATAAGCGGAGGTATGTGGTTTTGGTAACCAAAGTTTCTTTTGACCCTCATAATAGCCTTGCTCTTCTAAGCTGTAGTGGGAGGCTATCCATCCCATTTTTTTACCTTTCGTCAATTGGCTAGGCTCATTTACCCATATTGGGTCCTTGACCTTTATTTCTTCAGTTTTAATGTAGACCTTTGAAAACCTTTGGCGGCTGTGATCTCGTAGTGTAGGGTATTTTGGTTGAAAGATTTTCTTTGGAGTCTGTCTTTCATGTGGAAGCATGTGGTCAATTGATGTCGAAGCTCTGTCTTGAACTTTTCGGGGCTGGATTGAAGACTCTGATTTAAAGGGATTCTTTTGTGGACTCATTTTGGCTTTGCCTTTGTCGAAAGCCGATAATTTTGGAGCAGTAGTAGGCTGGATTTCTTCAGAGCTAGTCGTGATGACCATTGTTGAAAATTCAGGTTCTTCTTCAACTGCCTTTGCCCATTTCTTGGACAAAATAAAAAGTGTACTCATTTTCGATGAATCCACCATACTCATTTTCGATGAATCCACCACTAGGAATTTGTCTTTGATTACCTTTGACCGTAGTGTAAGGGTAGCTTTTGTAATCCCTATACTTGTGACGGCTATTCCATGTGATATAGGAACCTGTACCTGAATTTCATACAATTCTGGCTTATCTAGAAGTACCACAGCCCATAAGACATGACATTAGTCATGGCAGTGAAATCTATCTCTGCTGTAAAGTTGAATTTTAGTTTCTCATACACATCCAACAAGAATTTAATCTTCTTGTTGGCTGCCAAGTAACTGATGTCCTCTTTGCTTTTGGTACTTGTCTTGGACTTTTGTGCCTTGAAAGCTTTGTCATCCTCTTGTATGTTGAACTTCTTTGTCATTTGACTGGTTGTAGCATGTCCCAAGTGCTTACTATCTTTTGTTGTAGCTGCTTGTTGGTGTTCATTGCTAGTTTCTGACTGTGACGCCTTGATTCTTGATTTCAGAAGCTCGTTGTCACTATTTACTTCTTCTAGCACATGAAGGTCATTCAATGGTGACTTTTCTTCTTGGAAATGTTTTGAAGCTTGTGTAGCAGGATGTTGAGGTTGACTCTCTTCTGCAATGGTCGTCGTCGCCTTTGGTTTCCATTGTTCCATGGGTTTTTGTAGAGTCTCTTCTCGAAAATATTCATTCATATCCTGTATTGCTTGTCCTTGGTAGTCAATCTTGGACTCAGTCATTTCCTGTTCTTTTGTGCATTCTATGTCTTCAGTTACATCTTCTTTTAGCTTCTCATACTCTTTGATTTATTCAATCACCAATGAAGAGTCCACAATAGAGAATTTATTTGGTAGACTTTCAGCTTCATCCATTGATTCTATTTGCATGTCTTCCACTTGTAACGTGGCACTAAGAATTTTTGTTACCTCTGCCACCTCTTCTTGTGTTGGCTCACTAGCGTTAGAATCTTGGCTTCTTTTGCTCTCGAACCTTGAACTGCGAGCTTCATCTTCATCACCTTGTGGATGCTTTGACTTGTCCTCACCGAGGTTCCTTAAACAATCTTGAATCAACTGATTCAATTGATCTTTTTTGAAAGCCTGATTCTCTATGATAATGTCGTTGACACCCTTGACTTCAAGAAACTGTGTCTTGAGCCTATCTTTTGTGCTCTGCGACAAGATTTGCTTCTTTTCCGGAGATCTTGTTGGGGATTCTTTCTTACGTTCCCTTGTTGTCATTGTCTGAACTTTGCTTTTGGCTTGTTGCTTCTTCTTTTCCATGTAGAGATTTGCTGGGCAGTCCTTCACTAAATGACCAATGGCACATTGGTCGCAATACGTTGTTATCTCAACATGTGCACCCTTTGGAGGAGGCAGCTCTCCATAATACTACTGATAATGGTTTCCTGTGGTATCTAGATACAGATATGACCTCTTCTTTGCATGCATGAACCTGTAGATTACGACTGACTTAGGTGTATCCACTGGCTTTGTCTCTTTATGCTTCATCGTCTTGTCCTTGAGAAGCCGAAAATAGCTTCCATCATTGCTTGCATACAAGATCAAATCACTATCCATGCTTTCTAGCAGTTGTAATGCTAATTCTTCCATCAGTATATGGTCTTTGACGTGGGGCTTCTGCATAGCCTTAGGGCTATGTTTCCAAGTTGATTTTGGCGAGTTCTGCACCGCGGGTGAAGATTGAACCGAATCTTTGTTTTCCGTTTCCCTTGATGGTGCTTTTGGACGGGGTCCAAGTATGTGACTTATAGGTTGCCCACAATTGCTAAACTCATCCATATTTTTCACATCGGCTATTTCATGGTGCCTATCGTATTTGTCGACCACAATGACATCTTGACCTGACCTTCTACATTGGGCATTGTGAATTTCCAGTGGTCTCGCCTCCGGCTCGGCATCTTCAAATGCTTCTTGAAATTCCACTTGGGCTCCTGAAAAGGACACTGCTTCTTGTAAAGCTAGACTTCTTAATTGCACTCTTGAAGATATAGGGTCTTTTTGTTGAGTTTGAACTCCCCCCATCCGAGAGGGTTCCATATCTGATGTTGGCGTCTGTTTAATGCCTGATGATATGACTTCTTGTGCTTTGTTAAGTAGCTCTTGAGACCGAGCTAGTTCTTTTTGAAGTTGGGCTATCTTCATAGTTGGTACTTCTTGTGCTAGTGCGGTGTACGAGACTTGCGTCGTGTCTTTCCATGTTGTGTCTTGTGTTGTGCCTCTCATCTCTGCATTGATAGCTGTCGTTGTTAACTCTTCCAAGTGCGTAGTTAGAGGTAAACCCATGACGAGATGGTATACATTACCACCTTTAGACATGTAGTCTTCTCCTCTTGATCCAAATGCTTCTACTGTAAAGTAATGATTGTTTTTTACAGGAACATCCTAACTTGTGACAGCCCTGTAGTATCGACCGTCTTCGTCTTCATAGAGGGTACCAATTTTCCGATTTCCATCTTGTGCTTTGTACAAAAAAATACTTGGAGGATATGCGTAGAGTGCTGTAAGTTGATCCTTGTACAATATTTCTATCTCATTGTTGATGTATTTTCCGTGCCTCATGTAAATTGATCCCAGACAGTCTTCCATGAAATCTGGATGTGGGTGTAGTACATTCTTCGCTGTTTCAACTTCCACATATTGAGATGTCCGAGTTTCCTCTCTATCTTTCTTTGTCTTGATGTACAAATTCCGATTGTCATCCTCATAGCATGACAGTCCTTTGTAGTATCCAATTAGATAGATCCAAATTTGCTCTCTTGTAATTTCTGTGGATGTACTTGAAGCTTCATCTCGGCTAGTCTGATTCCTTTGACATGCCATTGCTTTCGTCTTGACTCCCTTGTTGTACGTGTTCAGTGATAGCTCTAATTGCTTGCCTCAATGCTAATAAAAATTATTAGCACCCTTGTGTCGGTCTTTTCCGCTTGAGGTTCTTCAGCTTTTGTGGATGTCTTAATCTCTGAGTTTTCTGAATTGGGCTTTGCTTGCACTGCTTGAACTTCTTACCTCCCTTGCTTGCCAAGACTGATACTGACTTTTCTGGCTGCTTGCTTTGCCTAGAGATTTTTTAGCAGGCCTCGATCTATTGGAAGCACTGTGATAAGTTATGGAGCTTACCACTATACTACAATGACTTCTCCCTTCGTAGTGATTCTTGAGTCGAGCTAACCTGTGTTCACTTTAGCACACAATCTGCAAAATTCTATTTAGTGGCAAACGTTTTCACAATGAATGCAAAAATTATTGATGTACCTTTGACGGCCACACTTGTTCTTTGAGCTCGGAAGTGACTTTCAAGCTCGCTTTTAGCTGAACTAAACTTAAGCTATCACAAGAGAATTATGCATAAGTTGCAAATATTTGCTAGAAAAAATCTTGTGTTAAAGTTCTCCAAAACTTGCGACTGTTGTTGCAAAATCAAGAGTCCTTGTGTATGGTCTTACTGCTACCAGATTTGTGTATGGACGTACACTAGGCCGTAGTTAACTTTTACACCTTTCCACGGGTGACCAATGGTTTTCCCAAAAGATAATTTCAATCTGCTAGCTTAGCAGTCTTCAAAACCGTGATCGTTTTCTCACAATTCTTTCGAACTATCGGTTTTAGACACACATGACTTTCGGATGCATTTTGAGGCCTTAAACAATGTTTTTTTCAAAGTTGAAGTAAATGGTTGCCGTTGGCATGCATTTAGTTCAAGTTCTGCTCTAAGATCTATAGTGTCTCTCTCAAGCTACGTTTTGATATAAAAACTTTTCCGATCCGATACCGTTTGTGAAAGTTATGGCCAAAACAGTGAAATGCAGTTTAGAATGGTCAAAATGAGTCCAAATTCAACTTTAAAAGAAGGGATCTCTGTGACACTGTGAACACTCTTGTATGGTCAAAATTACACTTGGACCCTAAAACTGGCTTGGAGACATCCTACGCGTAGGATGTCTATATGCTCAAAATTTAACAAAATTTGGTCCAGAGACTCCCCTTAATTAAGTCCAACAACACAATGGTATGATCATAATTTCATTTGGACCTAAAAATGGCTTTGATACATCCTACGCGTAGGATGTCTTTTTGCTCAGAATGACTTGAAATTTTCACCCCAGCTTCTCCTTGATGTGTTGATCACAGTGGTGTGCTCATAAGTTGGTTTGGAATCCTAAATCAAGCTGGAGACATACTACGCGTAGGATGTCTAACTGCTCAGATTTTGTCCAAACTTGATCCCAAGATTCTCCTAGTGCTCAGCAACCCAATGGTATGCTTAGAATTGAATTTGGATGCCAATAAGTCAAGATTTGGGCTGCATAAGCTTCTAGTGCACTCCTAGAGTAGGATGTCTGACAATTCTTGTCTTTGCTTGGTAAATAGGCCAAACAAGGTCCAAATTCACTTTTGAACAAAGTTGTGGAATCCTTGAGACACTTAGAACCTCCCCATATGGCTAGTAGAATTTTGACCACTTTATGACCTTGGAGACATCCTACGCGTAGGATGTCTTTTTGCTCTGTTTTAGCTTAAACTTGCATTGTAGCTTTCCCTTGATGTGCTAAACTCACAGCTATTTTTACTTTTTGATTTTGACACCTATAGGTTGGTCAAATGATCAAGAATCTGTTCCAAAAGCCTGATGTCTGTTCTGATGAATTCCCAAGTCAAATCAACTCCAAATTGGACCAAATTTTCCTAGGAGGCTAATCTAAGGTTATATGACAGCATGGTATGGTCACAATAGAATTTTGGTCTCAAAATCATGCAGGAGACATCCTATGTGTAGGATGTCTTTTTGCTCAGAATGAACCCAAACTTGGACCAAAGATTCCCCTAGTCTTCAGCAACCCACTGGTATGCTTAGATTTGAGTTTGGATGTCAAAAAACCCCAAAACTAGCTATTCTTGCCTTTTTCAGTCAAGAATTCTAAAGTCTGTTCAATCTTCCTTTCACTGACCCAAATGAGATGAAATTTATCAGATGCACTCAATAAAACATTTAGAACATTCCTATGGAGTCATCCTATGGTTTGGTCTCAAAATTAGGCCTTGGACACAATTTGGGTAGGATGTCTGGCAATTCTCGTCTTTTGGCTTTAATCTGTCAAAATCTGGTCAAATTTTCACTTTCGAGGTGAAATAGGGTAGAACCTACCTTCTAAACACACTGGTAACCTTAGATTTTCCAAAAAGTGCCCAGATCACCCTGTAGACATCCTACGCGTAGGATGTCTATTGCTTATTTTTTCAGACTGAAGTGTCCCTGATGCTTCCTTATGCTCTCAACAAGTGCAAGTATGCTTCAAAATTGCAAAAAACATGCAAAAATCACTCAATTTAAGCCTTTTCTGAAATTTTATGTTTTCTGACTTCGCCTTTTGGCTTTTGGTCAACAAAAATAGGGAAAAACACTCAAGTCAATATGTTACTAGGGTAAAACCTACCCTCTGAACCCACTGGTAACCTCAATTTCCCCAAATTCCCTGCCAAAAGTACCCTAGAGACATCCTACACATAGGATGTCTACTGTCTTAAAATGCAATTTTTTTGTGGCAGTAGTACTCCCTATGCTCTCTAGAGCTCTCAGCAATAATCACAAAAACTTTTGGACTTCAAATTAGCTTCCAAACACAATTTACCGTCTTTCCTACTTAGCATTTTTCACTTCTCTGATGAGCCTAAAAGTAAATAAGACATGCATAAAGTACTCTAGACCAGCAATCAAGATATCCTACTTACCCTTCTCCTACTCATCATGTGAGATGATGATTTTGATGTCTTGGTTGCTTCCTAGCCTCACACAGACTCTCAAGTCAACCTACTACCACATCTACCACTCCAACTCCTACTCTCTACACCACAACCTACTACTACCTAATACTACCTAAGATGGAAGATCCAGGCTAGACACACGCTCCCTAGACTCCTCCTAAGACCTAGAGAGTCCACCACCCTCTGATCCTATCTAAATGTAAAATAGTACTCTAGCAAGCCAGAGGGACCCCTATCCTCAAGGACTAGTCTCGGTCACCCACTTAGGGCCCTCGTCCCCGACAACTGCACCAATGTTGGACGGATACACTGCGACAGACGTCAGCATAGCGAGAACTCACCTAACATATAATTTCAACTAAGGATGGAGCTCGACGCGCAGGCGCGTGGAAGCAAGCAAAGGGTGTCAACCTCTACTCGACCGACTAATGACTACCTTCTACAGAGATATCAAATCTACATGCCATCGGTTCTGTGAATGTGAGAGTCTGCTATGATGCTACTGCAAGCCAAAAGCCCATGAGACGTTCTCGAAACGTTACGAAACTTGAGGGATATCTTATCAACACCAATAGGCCACTCTCCCTAAGGTCCGTGACCAAAAAAACCTACCCAATACCCTCCGTGCAGAAAACGCGTAGGATGTCTGGCCGGTTTTTGCAGGTTGGCGTTTCCAAAAACTAAAGTGTCTAATGTGTAGCTCTACTCTCTCTGATCGTGTGGATATGCTGAAATGCAAAAACGGACAACAGTTACTCACCGAAACTCCAAAAGTAGCTCGCGGGTGAATCTGCCAAAACACAGACGAACGCGCGTGATGTAAGCATCAACACGTAGCTCTCCTCGTGGGCAACACACTGCTACTCTCCGTTTGCGATTCTGACCACCGTAGCTCCTTAGCGCACACACACTCTCTCACTTTCGCGCAGTCTCCCAACGACAGAGAAGGTCAGATTATTACAGGTCTCTTTACAAAGCTATAGGTTTTGGCTTATATACTAAGCCTTAGAAAACCTAATGTCCGACCAAAATGACCTGATTTGTCCGTAGGCTTCTATAGAGCTTAATTACAACACTGTGAACTGGATTCCCTCATCCAACAAGCATATGTGGCCAAAATACAATTGCCGACTTAAAATATGAAGTTCCCGTAAACATTACAAAAGTGGCCGTAATGGCTCAAAATAATAATAACGGGATATTCAATGATGTCCATGAGCTTGTATCTTCACATCACAGCATCCATCTTCGTCTTCATCACTTCATCAGCATCTTTATTTGGAATCTTTAAAGAATCTTTGAGGAATCTTTATGGAATCTTTGTGGAAGCGTTGTTGAAAGGTTGACCTTTCAACAAGCCACCACAACTGTCGGCCTTCTTTTTTGCTGACGACAATGGCCCTCTGGCCCCTCCTCCTACTACCACCCCTTGGAGTCACATTCTCTGCATATAGCGCAACGTTATCCATCCGCCATCCACCATCTTTAGGTCCTGAGGTCTTCCTCAACCTAGCCCACCATCCCCTCTGTGTGTAGGAGGCCTCCCTCGTTTCTTGCAATCAGAGGTGCTCTCCCCTCTGTCTTGATTAGCCTGCACAACCCCCAATCTTCAGCACCTCCACCAGCCCGGACTCTTCTCCATTGCTCCAAGCCAGCACACCTCAAGGCGGCCATCCCTTGATCATGGCATAGCTGGATGCAGTAGCGTCATCTGTTTCCTGCCCTCTGCCGCTCTCTCTCCCTCCTGCAGCGCCCTTCCTCTTGTTTGGCGAGCCCCCCTATGCAACTGACTGCCCACACTGTATAAAACATCACAGATGGTGCCCCTTGTTTTCCTTTTACACCCCCTTCTCCATCCAGATGGCGCCACCAACTTCTATCTCCTAGATGGCGGCTTCTCCCCACATGCAGCGCCACCTTGTCGGTCCAGCAGCTCGTTTTTTTGCATGGCTATTTTTAGAGAAATTTGATGTTTTTGACTTATGACTTGGACAACGTTCCCACGAGCAAAGCAAGACATGGCCTTGGAAGCTCCACATATACTAAATCATAACCTGAGGCAATACTTACGTGATGATTCACAGCATATTTGCCTCACGCTCATGAAAAACGTTGAGATGGTTGCCCTCGATGCCCCATCTGGTACACGCACTATAGTGGTGTCATCGACCACCAATCGGAAACATGTCGGGCTCCAACTTTAACCTGGCATAGCTATTTCCCAAGCATCCCGAATGGAAAGCCGCAAAAGCTGAAGAGTTGTAGAGTACATTGAGGCTAGGCTTCAAGTACCCGTAAACATCTCGATGATGAGAAGCCCAAAACCATGGCTCCGACTTGTAATGTGACACATTTGACATACACACCTCTAGGGGACTTGTTCCCGGTTGCATCTGGTACTTTTCCAAGCCCTTTACTATCACACTATTTGGTACCCTTTGCCTGCTCTGTTGGCACTTTCACGGGTCAACTCAAATTGGGTGCACCATCATTGACCACCCCCTTGTTGAGCGTTCATCCTCAACCACTGTATTATTTAGATAAGAGATGATTGCATATTAGAAAACTAATATTTAGTATGTACATAAGCAGTAGATAGATACAGAGAGAGATTTTATCTGCTGTAGAACCCCCCCTGGATCAAATGAAAATCCATAGTCTCTCCCAACTGTGATGCAAACTCCGCCAAAATCAAATACATGGCATTGAACACAGCCATCTGTCTCTAGTACATGAATAATTAGTCAATTTTTTGCACCAGTAAGCCCAAAAACCAACCTCTCGTGCAACTTGGCATAACACCTACCTTCAACAACCTGTATCCATACGCCAGCTTCATATACAAAACAAGCCTGTAAACCAACCTGTGAAGCATCTACACCATACATCCTCATCATCTCACCTGCTATCTACAAAGCCCTCCATGGCATAATCTTCTCTCACAAAAATTTGCAATCGGTACACAGTTGCCTGCAAAGCAACCTTCAGCAACATGCCCATCAACAGCATGGCACAAACCTTTGGCAACCTGTCTTCCACTACCGCTGCTTCTTGCATAGCCAAACCTACCTATGTTCTAAGAATGCCCTCTGTTGTAGGTCCTTCAAATGGCATACACTCCATACCTGATTCACCATGCCAATCTTTGTCCACCATAGCCTTTAATGCTTCATCTTCAACCACTTAATGCGAGAGCAAATCGGATTGCTCGAACACCTTTGCCTTCTCTTCAAGGACTTCTTCTACAACCATATCATCTTCTAAGCGATAAAGAAATCCATGATCCATTACCTTGTTATTTGGCATGTTGACATCGTCCACATGCTTTTAAAATGCACTGCCGCTCTTTAACACAATCGGTAGGGCAAGATTTCCCAACCCCCTGGCTAGCTTCTTTCTACAGAGCTTCGACCATCACTTTGCCAACATCTTCAAACTTGTCCTATGAGCTCTAATCTATAGCTTCATTTGATGCTTCATGCATACACACTTCGACCAAGACCGTATCCTTGCTAGCTGGGCTAACAGACTCTTGTATAACAGTACACCAAACTGGAGGTACAAATTGAAACGAATGACCAAAATGTCTTACCAATGGCAAAGCAGCTACCTCTTTGATGCTTGATCTTTCTTTTGGCATGATGAAGCTCCATTGTCGAGCTATACCCGTAAATTGCAGGCTGCGACAACACGCCCATCTTCAGCTTCCTCTTTTCTTTCCTGCTCTTTACCTTCGCCAAGCAAACCATTTGCGCATAGTCCTCTGCACCACCACATTCGACCTTCTCCTTGATTTTCGGATGCAAGCACGCTAGAAAACTACTCTTGCTTGAAATGATCTCCATTTTGCACACATGTAATAGAAGCAAGTCTTTCCCAAATAGACTCAAATTTATCAAAAAACAAAGCAAAATATTCACTTACATCCTGCTTCATCTTGCTCAATTGTTCACCCAAGTCTAATGGAGAAACCCGCTTTTTGTAAAGAATGAGGATGCAAGAGAGCTACACTAGACAATCACAAAGCACACAGAGATGGAAAGCTTCTTCTTCTTCTTCACAGAAAAGAGAGTACAAAATGACTAAGTGCTAAAGCTGAAAAGTAGCACATATGTACATGCGGTCACTAAGTGTGAACTCGCTAGAAGCGTACTAGGCCGGCACTATAAGTGTAGTCCAGCTGTAGAATCACTCGCAGAGATCCTCCATGTCGGTCACCTAACGCGCCAGTGAGTAAATGCCGTAAGCGGCCAAGACCCGTAGTGGATGCTAGCTCAAGGTGTAGAGCTCGACATCTCAACACTCCCCTTCGAGCTTTGCATGTCGCAGAGTCCAAGCATAGTTCGGAAACGTTGAAGCTTCTCAGCTCCGAGGGCCTTGGTAAAGATATCCACTATCTACTCCTCTGTGCTAACGTAGACCAAGTCGATGTCGCCCGCCAACACTCGCTCTCGAACGTAGTGGTAATGGACCTCTATGTGTTTGGTCCTGCCATGGAACACTGGGTTCCTAGCCAACTGCATGCTGCTGAGGTTGTCACAATGGATGAAAATCTGCTGGTCCACCTGCACTCCCAAGTCCTCAAGTAATGTGCGTAGCCAAGCTACCTCGCACGCCGCAACTGCTGCACCTCTGTACTCGGCCTCTGTGCTCGATAAAGCAACCGTAGGCTGCTTTTTGCTGCTCCAAGTAATAGTAGCACTCCCAAAAGAGAACATGAATCCACTCGTAGATATCCTATCAACAATGCTACCTGCCCAATCTGCATCTGTATACCCATACAATGCTAATGGTGCATCTGCTGCATAGAACAATGCATAGTCAAGAGTACCGTTGCACATACCTAAGTGTGCATCGTACTCCATCCAAATGTGGCTTCCTCGGAAGCTGCATGAACTGACTCTCCAAGCCTACTGTGTAGCTCAAGTCTGGCCTCGTGATAGTCAAGTAGATTAGACTACCCACAATCTTCATGTACATGTTGACATCCTCAACAACATCACCCTTCTCTGCACTCAGCTTTGCATTCACATCCAAGGGAATAGAAATTGGCTTACAATCAGCCATACCATACTTTGACAACATGTCCAAAGCATATTATCTCTGTGATAGCCATACAACCTCTGGAGTCCTGATCACCTCAATGCCAAGAAAGTAGAGCAACTCGCCTAAATCTTTCATTTCAAAATCCTGTTTGAGAAGACCCTTCACATGGTCAATCTCCATAGCATTGTCACCAACAATAATAAGGTCATCTACATATATGGTAATGACCACAATCCCCACATCACTCTCACGTACATAGAGTGAATGATCAGCATGAGCTCTCCTAAAGCCAATACTGACAAGATACTTGGCAATCCTGTCATACCATGCTCTAGAGCCCTACTTCAAACCATACAAAACTTTCAGAAGTCTGCATACATAATCTGGGTAACCTGGATCGACATAACCAGGTGGCTGGTCCATATACACTTCCTCTTGCAACTCACCATTCAAGAAGGCATTCTTTACATCCATTTGATGCATAATCCATCCTCTAGATGCAGCCACTGCTATGACAGCTCTCACAGTCGTCATCTTTGCCACTGGAGCAAAGGTCTCCTCATAGTATATGCCATACGTCTGTGCATAACCCTTTGCGATCAGCCTTTTTTGTGACGCTCAATGTTACCATCAGCCTTATGCTTGGTTTTATACACCCATTTACAGCCAATAGCTTTCTTGCCACTTGGCAATGGCACCAACTCCCATGTGTCGTTTGCTTCCAATGCAGCCATCTCTTCATTCATTGCATCATCCCAATGCACATTTCCAACTGCATCCTCAAAACATCTGGGCTCCACATCCTGTATCACCTTAGCCATGTAGGCTTGATGATGCGCTAGATACCCATCATAAGTCAATTTCTGAACTGGATTTCTGACTCTATTAGATCTGCGCGGTCCTGGGTCACTCCTTTGCCCTCTAGCATCTTCTTGTACTTTCCTTACACCAGGTGTCCTGACAGCCAGAATTCCAAATTCCTCATCAAGACTTTGTTCAGAACCATCTGAATCCATGTCTACATGTGAAAAACCTGATGATGCATCAGCCATAAAGGGAGGTTCATCAACCTTTTCCTTTCCTTTTCATGATACATTCCCTGTACCTGTTGGTGGAGTAACCTGCGTACGTAGTCTACCATTCCATGGTTTCTCAACAGAGCCACGAGAAGAGGACTCTTGTGGTCCACTCAAAACCTGTGACTGTGGCCTCACATTTTGTACAACCACATCATCTTTTACATCAGCCCCAATAGTGCCATGTGCATTACTGTACCAACAGCTCATCTCATCAAAGACTACATCTCTGCTCACTCGTAATTCTCGTGTAGTAGGATTGTAGCACCTGTACCCCTTTTGTTCAAGGGAATATCCCACAAGAGTACATTTCTCTGCTTTAGGATCCAATTTCCTACGCAACTCATCTGGTACATGCACGTAAGCTATGCAGCCAAACACTTTCAAGTGTGCCAAATCAGGCTTTGTACCTGTAAACTTTTCCTCAGGTGTTACATCATGCACCGCAGCTGTAGGTGTCCTATTCATAATGTACACAGCTATATTTACGGCTTCAGCCTAGAAATGATGAGGCATGTTCTTCTCATTCATCAATGCACGTGCAACCTCTGCAATGTGCCTGTTTTTCCTTTCTACGACCCCATTCTGTTGTGGAGTATATCTGCATGTAAGCTGCCTGCGTATACCATGCATTCGCAGAAAATCTAAAAATTCATTGGAGAAGTACTCTCCCCCTCCATCTGACCTCAATGTCTTGATTTGCATATCTGTCTCCTTCTCAATCATGACTTTGAAGTCTTGAAAGTGACCAAACACTTCACTTTTGTTACGCATGAAGTAGACCCATACTTTCCTTGTATGGTCATCAATGAAAGAGACATAATACCTGCAACCATGTATACTTGCAGTATCGGTTGGACCCCAAACATCTGTGTGCACCACCTCAAGTGGCTTTTTACATACATTGCGCTCATGTGGAAATGAGCCCTTTGACTGTTTTCCAAACTGGCATGCTGCACACACTTTATGCATACCATCCACCTTGAATTTGGGCAAACCTTTTACAATCTGTTTTGATTGCATGTTGCGCAATCTCTGCTCATTGACATGGCCAATGCGTTTGTGCCAAATGTCAACATCAGCCACAACACCTGTGCCCTGTGCAAATAATGCAGCTTTTACCTCAGGCATGTCTACATTCAGCGTAAACATTCTGCCCACACATTTTCCCTCTGTGATCAGCTTACAGCCATTCTGGAAATCTTTTGCATAACAGCCATTTGGATTGAAGCGAACCTGCAAACCCTGCCCAACCATTTGTCCAACAGAAACAAGATTCTTTGTAATGTTTGGGACATGAAGTACATCTGCTAAGTACTTTGATTTCCCACTCTTCATATTTAGAGGTATGTCCCCTACATGAGCAATGGGGTGAGCTGTGTCATCTCCTGTTTGCACATAGCCTGACACATCTGGTTTGTGCATATCTCTAAACCACTCTCCACGAGACGTCATGTGATTAGAGGCACCTGAATCCACATACCAAACATCATCTTGGGTGGAATTCTCTGCAGTCATTGTATTCATTACATGCTGCATAACAAACATGAGCTTGTTTTTGCTTTCATCTGCATCTCTGTTAGTAGATGCATAGTTTCCCTGTTCTCTCTTTCCACTTGCTTTTCCCTTTGGACAGTCACGTGACATGTGACCTCTTTCACCACAAGTCCAACATTCTCTGCTATCTGGAGTATTTTGCTGCCTGCTTGATCCTGCACCACGACCTCTTTGACTCCCCCTGCCTTGAGACTGGTTTCCCCTGCCACCTGTATTGTTTTGATTTGATTGACCTTCCAGAAATTGGCCCCTGCAACCCCTTGGGCCTCAACCACGACCTCTACCTCTACCTCTGTTGGAGTTAGAATAGAAGGCCTGTTCAGCATTATTTCTGCCATGAGAAGAAGATGTGTCAAGGTTCTTCTCCTCAAGAATAAGCATAGAAATCAAATCTTGGAACACGAGGATGTCGTCTCTTGTATTCATGGAAGACCTAAAATGTACATACTCATCTCCTATACCATCCAAGCATGCACGAACAATGTCATCGTCTTCCACTAAGACTTTAATAGATCCAAGAGCCTCAATGATACTCTTGATCTTCAAGGCATAATCATTGATTGAGAGGTTGTTCCTCTTAACCTGATTTAGCTCCGACTTTAGTTGAAGCTTCCTGGCCTTGGTGTTCACCTCGAACACTCTGCCTAAGTTTCTCAATGCAATGGCGGGGATTTCAGCATCCTGTAGATAGCCCATCATGCCATCTGTGATGCTCATAGAAAGCCAATACATCACTTTGCTCTGGCCTTGTTGCCAGTCCCTCAAAGCTTTCCTTTGTTCTGCTGTAGCATTTGCCTCGGGAATCTCTGGTTCCTTTTCATTGTCTCCTTCTACATAGTCCCAATAACCTTTTCCTTTTAGGAAATTTGTTATTCTGAACTTCCATGCAGGGTAGTTATTTTTCTCAAGCTTCTCAGTAACAATCTGACTGAAACCGTATGACATCTTGAAGCACTAAGATAAAATAGCTGCAATCTGCAAAAACCTGCAAATCTGCTGAACCTGCTATCGTGGTACCTGTAACGCTTTCTACACTCAACGAGTGTCCACAATCAAGTGTACATACAATCACTGTACTTGTACAGTAAATCTCTGTATACTGCACTTTGGAGACCTATTTAGAAACTTGTTCTCTGGTCGTGGATTGCGAATGAAGGGATTGTGATGCTCTTGCTCTCTTAGCCTCTCTTGCCTGCACCAAGCTCTGATACCATGTAAAGAATGAGGATGCAAGAGAGCTACACTAGACAAGCACAAAGCACACAGAGATGGACAGCTTCTTCTTCTTCTTAACAGAAAAGAGAGTACAAAATGACTAAGTGCTAAAGCTGAAAAGTAGCACCTATGTACATGCGGTCACTAAGTGTGAACTCGCTGGAAGCGTATTAGGCTAGCACTATAAGTGTAGTCCAGCTGTAGAATCACTGGCAGAGATCCTCCGTGTCGGTCACCTAACGCGCCAGCGAGTAAATGCCGTAAGCGGCCAAGACCCGTAGTGGATGCCAGCTCAAGGTGTAGAGCTCGACATCTCAACACTTTTGAAAAGCTTCAAAAAACTGCTTGCGAATCTCGCTTAGGGACTGTCGAACTGCAAACTTCAATCCTTCAAACCAGGCTTTGGCTCGTTCTTGTAGAACCAATGGTAATGTCTTCAATTTGGCTTCATCTCCATGAATTCTTGTTAAGTATGGAGCCTGATTTACCCCTTGTAATTTCTATGGTAAAAACGCACATTTGTAAGGCCCCCATTATGAGGAGAAGCCATCGTGATTGAAGGAAAATCACTCGTCGGAAACCAAAATTTTCACGGCTAAAAATCAGGGGCAAATCACGGCTAAAAATTAGGGGCAAATTTTCACGACTTTTTTCCCCCTCGCCGGAATATTCCTTTTCGCCGGAATATTATGGCCGGACGGTGGCCGGAAAGTGGTCAGAAAATGACCGGTCGGTTGGTCGGTGGCCGGTGGCCGGTGGTCGGAAGTCAATGGCCGGTGGCCAGTGGCCGAATTCAAAAGCGGATTTGTCTACACAAGGACGGCCACACATGGGCGGATTGGAGGGTCTGATTTGGACTTATTCACACAAGGGCGGCTACACATGGCTGCCTCTCATGAGAGAAGGCAGCCCTTTTGGCCTATAAAAGGAGGCCATTTCTACACACATTTCATAGTGTGAAGTTGATGCAACAAGGTGAGTGTGAGGTGGTGAGAGTGAAGCAAGGCGGGAGCTCCATTAAGGGTATAATCTCTTTGTAAACTAATTCTTGTTTTGAAGTACTAAATCCATTGAGTGGCTGCTTTCTTGTGGACGTAGCCCACATTGGGTGAACCACGTATATCGTGTGTACTCCCTCTCTCTCTACTCTATAATCTCTTGTGTGTGAAATCTATCTCTCTCCATTAAGTAATCTACTCAAATATCTATTTAGCTACGTCATATTTCCTAACAATTCTCATATGCAATAGGTATAGCTCCAGATAGGAAAACCGATCTGCTGCCTCTTCTTCTCCAGCAAGCACCAATTGGATATCATGCATCATTTTCAGGCTTTAAATCTTCACCAAGGAGCAAGCAGTAGATCCTCAATGGGGGCACCACTAGTGGAAAGGGGGAAGGGGAAACAAACCCAACACACTCCAAACTTGTCTCTCTATAGCCCAGGCATTAACCCACACAAAATCACACACACACTTGCTTTCTGCAAACTTTCACTGCATAGCTTACTTTCAATCTTTCTCCGCTACACACAATCGCTTATAAACTATGCAAGCTGCTTAGTTTAGTATAAACTAATCAGGTTTATATTCCTAAGCTGGAGAGGCAAAGCAAGCAGCCAGGTCCTGAAAGGTTGACTAGTGCTTTGTTTTTGGAGAAATAAGAAAATGATATTCTCCTAGGTGCGCCTTTGTGACTATCACCTAGCGAGAGGTGGAATATACAAATGGTTTCTACAAAGTTTGGCTTGGAAAACGGAAAATGAATTACCCTACAATTCTTACTGAGAAAGTGCGTTGTGGATGAGATGTCGGTAAATCATAGGCTTCACTTGTGCATTGGTGTAGCGTGCTCATCAATTTCGGTGACGGTTGGGGCATGCCTTCGACATCATTCTTTGATTTGTTGTTGCCATTGCGTGTTTTTTACGTCGTCCTTCTTTGTTTGTCCATGCATCAATGTCATATTCTTTGCTTCCTTCGTTCTTGTGTGTGCCGTGTGTGTGCGTAGTTAGTGCATATCTGATTATGTACGTGTTCTTATGCGTGCAACGTATGTGTGTGTATATGTATGTGTGTGTGTGTGTGTGTATGTATGTGTTTGTTTGTGTGTGTGTGTGTGTGTGTGTGTGTTTGGAAAGAGAGAGAGAGAGTCTTGTTGTCGACATAGAACGAGAGAGAGAGAGAGAGAGAGAGAGAGAGAGAGAGAGAGAGAGAGAGAGAGAGAGAGAATGAGAAAGAGAAAGAGAGAGATTGGTTGAGACTAGAGGGAGGGTTGTGAGGGTGAGTGTGTGTGTGTGTGTGTGTGTGTGTGAGAGAGAGAGAGAGAGGGAGTGATTCAAAAGAGAGGTGTTGAAGTTAGCTGCAGATAGATAAAGACAGAGAGAGAGAGAAATACTTTTTTATTTTAAACTTTAGAGAGAGAAGGAAGCTGAATTTTTTTTGCTGATTGCAAATTTGGATGAGGACGAGGTTAAGGAGGAAGGAACAGCATGAAGCAGAGGGCGGGGAAAGGTGTGTGCATGAGAGAGATGTTGAGATGTCGAGCTCTACACCTTGAGTTGGCATCCACTACGGGTCTTGGCCGCTTACGGCATTTACTCACTGGCGCGTTAGGTGACCGACACGGAGGATCTCTGCCAGTAATTCTACAGCTGGACTACACTTATAGTGCCAGCCTAGTATGCTTCTAGCGAGTTCACACTTAGTGACCGCATGTACATATGTGCTACTTTTCAGCTTTAGCACTTAGTCATTTTGTACTCTCTTTTCTGTGAAGAAGAAGAAGAAGCTTTCCATCTCTGTGTGCTTTGTGCTTGTCTTGTGTAGCTCTCTTGCATCCTCATTCTTTACATGGTATCAGAGCCTGGTGCAGGCAAGAGAGGCTAAGAGAGCAAGAGCATCACAATCCCTTCGTTCGCAATCCACGACCAGATGCAGTTTCTGAACAGGTTTTTCGCACAAGTTTCTGAACAGGTCTCCAAAGTGCAGTATACAGAGATTTACTGTACAAGTACAGTGGTTGTATGTACGCTTGATTGTGGACACTCGTTGAGTGTAGAAAGCGTTACAGGAACCACGATAGCAGGTTCAGCAGATTTGTAGGTTTTTGCAGATTGCAGCTATTTTGTCTTAGTGCTTCAAGATGTCTGACGGTTTCAGTCAGATTGTTACTGAGAAGCTTGAGAAAAATAACTACTGTGCATGGAAGTTCAGAATAACAAATTTCCTAAAAGGAAAAGGTTATTGGGACTATGTAGAAGGAGATAATGAAAAAGAACCAGAGATTCCCGAGGCAAATGCTACAGCAGAACAAAGGAAATCTTTGAGGGACTGGCAACAAGGCCAGAGCAAAGTGATGTATTGGCTTTCTATGAGCATCACAGATGGCATGATGGGCTATCTACAGGATGCTGAAACCCCCGCCATTGCATGGAAACACTTAGGCAGAGTGTTCGAGGTGAACACCAAGGCCAGGAAGCTTCAACTAAAGTCGGAGCTAAATCAGGTTAAGAGGAACAACCTCTCCATCAATGATTATGCTTTGAAGATCAAGAGTATCATTGAGGCTCTTGGATCTATTAAAGTCTCAGTGGAAGACGATGACATTGTCCGTGCATGCTTGGATGGTCTAGGAGATGAGTATGTACATTTTAGGTCTTCCATGAATACAAGAGACGACATCCCCGTGTTCCAAGATTTGATTTCTATGCTTATTCTTGAGGAGAAGAACCTTGACACATCTTCTTCTCATGGCAGAAATAATTCTGAACAGGCCTTCTATTCTAACTCCAACAGAGGTAGAGGTAGAGGTCGTGGTCGAGGCCCAAGGGGTTGCAGGGGCCAATTTCTGGAAGGTCAATCAAATCAAAACAATACAGGTGGCAGGGGAAACCAGTCTCAAGGCAGGGGGAGTCAAAGAGGTCGTGGTGCAGGATCAAGCAGGCAGCAACATACTCCAGATAGTAGAGAATGTTGGACTTGTGGTGAAAGAGGTCACATGTCACGTGACTGTCCAAAGGGAAAAGCAAGTAGAAAGAGAGAACAGGGCAACTATGCATCTACTAGCAGAGATGCAGATGACAGCAAAAACGAGCGCATGTTTGTTATGCAACATGTAATGAATACAATGACTGCAGAGAATTCCACCCAAGATGATGTTTGGTATGTGGATTCAGGTGCCTCTAATCACATGACGTCTCGTGGAGAGTGGTTTAGAGATATGCGCAAACCAGATGTGTCAGGCTATGTGCAGACAGGAGATGACACAGCTCACCCCATTGCTCATGTAGGGGACATACCTCTAAATACGAAGAGTGGGAAATCAAAGTACTTAGCAGATGTACTTCATGTCCCAAACATTACAAAGAATCTTGTTTCTGTTGGACAAATGGTTGAGCAGGGTTTGCAGGTTTGCTTCAATCCAAATGGCTGTTATGTAGAAGATTTCCAGAATGGCTGTAAGCTGATCACAGAGGGCAAATGTGTGGGCAGAATGTTTACGCTGAATGTAGACATGCCTGAGGTAAAAGCTGCATTATTTGCACAGGGCACAGGTGTTGTGGCTGATGTTGACATTTGGCACAAACGCATTGGCCATGTCAATGAGCAGAGATTGCGCAGCATGCAATCAAAACAGATTGTAAAAGGTTTGCCCAAATTCAAGGTGGATGGTATGCATAAAGTGTGTGCAGCATGCCAGTTTGGAAAACAGTCAAAGGGCTCATTTCCACATGAGCGCAATGTATGTAAAAAGCCACTTGAGGTGGTGCACACAGATGTTTGGGGTCCAACCGATACTGCAAGTATACATGGTTGCAGGTATTATGTCTCTTTCATTGATGACCATACAAGGAAAGTATGGGTCTACTTCATGCGTAACAAAAGTGAAGTGTTTGGTCACTTTCAAGACTTCAAAGTCATGATTGAGAAGGAGACAGATATGCAAATCAAGACATTGAGGTCAGATGGAGGGGGAGAGTACTTCTCCAATGAATTTTCAGATTTTCTGCGAATGCATGGTATACACAGGCAGTTTACATGCAGATGTACTCCACAACAGAATGGGGTCGCAGAAAGGAAAAACAGGCACATTGCAGAGGTTGCACGTGCATTGATGAATGAGAAGAACATGCCTCATCATTTCTGGGCTGAAGCTGTAAATAAAGCTGTGTACATTATGAACAGGACACCTACAGCTGCGGTGCATGATGTAACACCTGAGGAAAAGTTTACAGGTACAAAGCCTGATTTGGCACACTTGAAAGTGTTTGGCTGCATAGCTTACGTGCATGTACCAGATAAGTTGCGTAGGAAATTGGATCCTAAAGCAGAGAAATGTATTCTTGTGGGATATTCCCTTGAACAAAAGGGGTACAGGTGCTACAATCCTACTACACGAGAATTACGAGTGAGCAGAGATGTAGTCTTTGATGAGATGAGCAGCTGGTACAGTAATGCACATGGCACTATTGGGGCTGATGTAAAAGATGATGTGGTTGTACAAAATGTGAGGCCACAGTCACAGGTTTTGAGTGGACCACAAGAGTCCTCTTCTCGTGGCTCTGTTGAGAAACCATGGAATGGTAGACTACGTACGCAGGTTACTCCACCAACAGGTACAGAGAATGTATCACGAAAAGGAAAGGAAAAGGTTGATGAACCTCCCTTTATGGTTGATGCATCATCAGGTTTTTCACATGTAGACATGGATTCAGATGATTCTGAACAAAGTCTTGATGAGGAATTTGGAATTCCGGCTGTCAGGACACCTGGTGTAAGGAAAGTACAAGAAGATGCTAGAGGGCAAAGGAGTGACCCAGGACCGCGCAGATCTAATAGAGTCAGAAATCCAGTTCAGAAATTGACTTATGATGGGTATCTAGCGCATCACCAAGCCTACATGGCTAAGGTGATACAGGATGTGGAGCCCACATGTTTTGAGGATGCAGTTGGAAATGTGCATTGGGATGATGCAATGAATGAAGAGATGGCTGCATTGGAAGCAAATGACACATGGGAGTTGGTGCCATTGCCAAGTGGCAAGAAAGCTATTGGCTGTAAATGGGTGTATAAAACCAAGCATAAGGCTGATGGTAACATTGAGCGTCACAAGGCAAGGCTGGTCGCAAAGGGTTATGCACAGACGTATGGCATAGACTATGAGGAGACCTTTGCTCCAGTGGCAAAGATGACGACAGTGAGAGCTGTCATAGCAGTGGATGCATCTAGAGGATGGATTATGCATCAAATGGATGTAAAGAATGCCTTCTTGAATGGTGAGTTGCAAGAGGAAGTGTATATGGATCAGCCACCTGGTTATGTCGATCCAGGTTACCCAGATTATGTATGTAGACTTCTCAAAGCTTTGTATGGTTTGAAGCAGGGCTCTAGAGCATGGTATGACAGAATTGCCAAGTATCTTGTCAGTATTGGTTTTAGGAGAGCTCATGCTGATCATTCACTCTATGTACGTGAGAGTGATGTGGGGATTGTGGTCATTACCATATATGTAGATGACCTTATTATTGTTGGTGACAATGCTATGGAGATTGACCATGTGAAGGGTCTTCTCAAACAAGAGTTTGAAATGAAAGATTTAGATGAGTTGCACTACTTTCTTGGCATTGAAGTGATCAGGACTCCAGAGGGTGTATGGCTATCACAGAGACAGTATGCTTTGGACATGTTGTCAAAGTATGGTATGGCTGATTGTAAGCCAATTTCTATTCCCTTGGATGTGAATGCAAAGCTGAGTGCAGAGAAGGGTGATGTTGTTGAGGATGTCAACATGTACAGGAAGATTGTGGGTAGTCTAATCTACTTGACTATCAAGAGGCCAGACTTGAGCTACACAGTAGGCTTGGAGAGTCAGTTCATGCAACTTCCGAGGAAGCCACATTTGGATGGAGTACGACGCACACTTAGGTATGTGCAAGGTACTCTTGACTACGCATTGTTCTATGCAGCAGATGCACCATTAGCATTGTATGGGTATACAGATGCAGATTGGGCAGGTAGCATTGTTGATAGGAGATCTACGAGTGGCTTCATGTTCTCTTTTGGGAGTGCTGTTGTTACTTGGAGCAGCAAAAAGCAACCTACGGTTGCTTTATCGAGCACAGAGGCCGAGTACAGAGGTGCAGCAGTTGCGGCATGCGAGGTAGCTTGGCTACGCACATTACTTGAGGACTTGGGAGTGCAGGTGGACCAGCAGATTTTCATCCATTGTGACAACCTCAGCAGCATGCAGTTGGCTAGGAACCCAGTGTTCCATGCCAGGACCAAACACATAGAGGTCCATTACCACTACGTTCGAGAGCGAGTGTTGGCGTGCGACATCGACTTGGTCTACGTCAGCACAGAGGAGCAGATAGCGGATATCTTTACCAAGGCCCTCAGAGCTGAGAAGCTTCGACGTTTCCGGACTATGCTTGGACTCTGCGACATGCAGAGCTCGAGGGGGAGTGTTGAGATGTCGAGCTCTACACCTTGAGCTGGCATCCACTACGGGTCTTGGCCGCTTACGGCATTTACTCACAGGCGCGTTAGGTGACCGACACGGAGGATCTCTGCCAGTGATTCTACAGCTGGACTACACTTATAGTGCCAGCCTAGTACGCTTCTAGGTGAGTTCACACTTAGTGACCGCATGTACATATGTGCTACTTTTCAGCTTTAGCACTTAGTCATTTTGTACTCTCTTTTCTGTGAAGAAGAAGAAGAAGCTTTCCATCTCTGTGTGCTTTGTGCTTGTCTTGTGTAGCTCTCTTGCATCCTCATTCTTTACAAGAGAGAGAGAGAGAGAGTGTTGATTGAAGCCTTTTGATAATGGATGAGAGAGAGAGAGAGGAAGAGAGATATTGGTGGCCAATAATTCATGAGGGAGAACGAGGGAGGAGAGGCAAGGGGCTGAGTGTTGGGAGCGTGAGCTTGCTTTGGCCATCGAACTCGTCCAAGGGAGGGGGAGAGATAGAGGGTTGTCACCTTGTTGGACTGCACACACACACACACACAAAGAGAGAGAGAGAGAGAGAGAGAGAGAGAGAGAGAGAGAGAGAGAGAGAGGGGGGGGTGGTGGCCCTTTTGGAAGTGCAAGGAGGGGAAGGTGACGGCCTTGCTTGTTGCTGCTGTGAAAAAAATGTTTTTTAATTTTTTAATTTATCTTATAAAGCTTCCCCTTTGGTGTTAGTAACCATGGCCGAAGGTCGTGAAACCCTCCTCATTCATGGACAACTTCCCAATGTCAAACTGCATCCACGGTGACCTTCAAACCGGGAACACGGTCGAGCTCCTTCTGGTGGGTGCACCGTACACTGGTATCCATGTATTGCCCCAAGGTGTGGCAATGGTCGTGTCTGAGAGCATGCTTAGAGATGCATGGATCAAAGGGGTAAACAGAGGTTTCTACTAGCCTAGCTATGTATAAGGGGTGGCTTTTTGGGGGGTGGTGAAAAGCGCGCATCACTCCTTATAGTGCCCCTTTGAGAGTTCAATTTTTTTCTAATGCTAATCATAAAAACATATCATGGAATCATGTAGCAACTCTATCAAAGAATAATCATCTTAGTGACCAAAAATCAGTACGTATAACTTTTTATCGTCATGAAAACGTATCATGGCATCATGGAACAACTTCATGAAAGGCTAATCATCTCAATTAAAAAAACACAATACGAACGATTTGTAATCATGATGAAAACGTTGTTGGGCGCATTTCTGACACCCCATTTTTTGTGAATTTGTACATACGAACATGACGCCCTATGTCAAAAGGGCGTGTGGGATTTCTTTTTGTGGGTTTTTTAGCTTGATTTAGCAAGCACATGTACATGCACTGCAAGTCGCTAGTCTAGTGACAGATGTCGGGCTACTGTAAGTGCTCGTGAGTGAGTTTTTTGAAGTGAGCCTTGTATATAACTTAAAATCATGTACAAACAAAGAAAAGTTCAGCAGAAGATCAGAAATTTGCAGGTTTTAGCTCGTTCTGTCTCCTTGGTGCTCTTGGATGCAGTTTTTTGCCCCGACTAGCCTTCTCTACATGTAGTCGTGCTGGGACAGCTCTCTGTTCGCGTCAATTTTTCTCATGGGGGCGTATGGAATCAATTTTAGTCATCTTCAGATTTCTCGCCAGTCCTTTTTTAATCTTTCTCTCAAGCTTTAAAGTGCCCCAATTGGAGTTGTGCTCATCAGGTTACTACTAGTTCTCTACAGGGTTATGGCTATGGCAGCTTAGTGGCAAATTGTGTGTAGACAGATTCGGAGGGCATGTATCTATGAATTGTGGAATTGATGTTGAATTTGTGGGTTTGTGATGTTTTATTGTGAAAGGAGAGGCTCTTGTCTTCATATGAATTGGTCGGCGTGTGCTGTAAATCCGTGCTTTGACAGGGTTTTGCTCCTATGTGACATAATCTCTTGGGTGGGCGACGGCTAGTAAATTCCCAAGGGTCTACTCCTATTGGACTTGTGGTGTTTCAAAAGGATTTTGCGAAGATTTTGGTGTCTTGTAGTTCTCTTTCAACGCTCTTGGGTGACATCGCTATAGAGGTGTTCCAGTTTGCTTGTTTCCCAACAGTGTTTTGGTGCCCGCCACCGAGGAATCGCTTCAAGTTACCTTCAGTTTACAGGTTTTGAAGACATGGCATTTAATTTTCCGGAGTTTAGTGGGAAATCAAATGAAATTTCTAAAGGTTTCATTGAGAGAATGGAGTTTGCTTGCCTTCTTGCTGACAAGCAAGACCCAGCGTTGGTGCTACGAATCTTCTACTTCTGTTTGAAGGGAGATGCTAGGGAATGGTTGGAAGGCTAAGAAAAGGAGCTACAATCAGCCCAACCTCCTCAAGTCATGACTTATGAAATGGTAAGGCATGATTTTCTTACACACTTTCAATTGGTGGAAGACCCACAAAAGGTATGGCAGTGTATTCAAGGCTTAGTACAAGATGAAGGCCAAACCATAGAAGACTTTGTCAAGGCATTCAATGCGTTATGGGCAAAGTGGTGTACATCTTTGGGGCTGAAATTCCTCCAGCCATGTTGAAGAAGGACAGGTTTCTTGCAAGCTTGAGGAGTAACCTACGCTTGAAGGTAGAGCTTAAGCAGCCAAGGACCTTTGAGGAGGCAGTTGAAATTGCAAAGAATAAAGAGTGGAAAGCAGAGCGTCTTCAACAACTTGGAATCAATGTGGAGCCAAAGCTTGAAGTGAAAGCGGTAGAGCAACCAAGGGTCCTCATCAGGGAGCCAGGTTATGATCAACAAGCTTCTCATGATGTGAACGCCTTTCGCAAGGCGATGCAAGAGGTTGTAGGTCTTATGAAGAATCTTAGTGTGCATATGATGGGAGGTGGAAGAGGTCAAAGTTATGGATATGGACGTGGTTATGGAAGCAATGAGGGTTATACAGGTGGTAGAGGAAGAGGCATGGCTGGAAGAGGGGATATGTTTCAATGCTACAATTGTGGTGAATGGGGTCATAAAAGCCCTCAATGTGACAAGCCAAAGAGAATGGGTGGCGACATGTTTCCTCTTCCTCCACAAATTCCTTCTCGAGCTCAAGATTATGGTATTGAGATTAAAGGGGAAGCAGGACCAAGTGGATTGACAACAGAAGAGAAGGGAAAAACAAAAGTGGTAAGCATATTCCGTTTGGAGAAGAAAGAGGATGATTTGGGAGCTATGGTCATGCCTGTAGGTAAGAGGGTTACAAGAGATCATGACATGAGTGATGCAAGTCCCAACCATAAAAGAGGGAAACAGGTTGAAACAGGTACAGGTAAAGAGAAGAAGAAGAGAAATCCCACGAAACATTACAATGCATCCGACTTTCCTTTGGGAGAAGGGCAACCAAATTATAGTTTAAGGGCTGATTTGGTGGGTAGAAAGGCTGATGTTACCTTTGGGCAAATCATGGAGACATGTCCCAAGTTAAAGAGGCAATGGAAGCACGTAGTCAACCCCATGAAGAAGGATCCTGCAAGGGGGTAAGTGAGAGTCTTGTCTTTGAATGAGCTACCTAATATATGTCCTACTATGGATGCATGGTATAAGAGTAAGTGCATTGGAGAGGCTTATATTGATGGAGGTGCACAGGTATGTGTTATTACTCAAGCTTGTGTATCAAAGTTGGGACTCAACATGGTGAAGAATTCAGGTTTTCGCATAAAGCTTGCCAACCAATCAAGGGTGAGGTGCTTGGGAGTTGTAAAGGACTTGGAGGTGGATGTATTTGATGTTAAAGTGCTAGCCAATTGCCATGTTATGCCCGCGGGTATTGGTGCTTTCCCTCTCATCCTTGGAAGACCATGGTTACAGGCAACCAAAGCTATACAGGATTGGGGACATGGTACCATCACTCTCTACAATAGAAGGGGTGATAAGAAGAGGTTTGATATGGCTAGCAAGCAATATTTGGATGCTGATTTTGATGAGAAAAGTGATGAAGAAGAGTACTCAAGTGAAGAAGAAGACAATGGGGATGAGGGCAGTGAAGTGGAAGATAGCAGCGATAGTGATCTAGATGTTTCCTCCTTGTTTCTTGAAGAAGAGCATGATGAGAAACAAAGATTTCTTGGCCTTATGGAGAATGAGGATATCTCTGGTACTTATGAGCAAATTGAAAAGCTGATGCAACCCAAAGTTCAACCTAATGTCAAACAGGAGCTGATACAAGGTATGTTGTCTTCCGACTTGACTAGTCATGAGAAGGGTGAGTACCTACATATGATACAACAATTTCCCCATTTATTCATCACTTCTTATGAGGAAATTAGAGGCTTTAAGGGAGAGAAAATCCACATTCCAATCAAGGAAGGAGCTCAGCCCGTACGCCAAAAGCTAAGGAGAATGGGACAGGTACAACTTGAAGGAGTACGAGCGGAAGTGCGACGTGAGAGAGAGTGCGAGAAGAAGAGCACGACGATATGGTGAACTCACTCTATTGTAATGTGTAGAGCATAGTGAGTTCTTATTAGGTTTTTACAAAAGAATATGTGTACATACCTGGCGGCCCGCCCACTTACCTGGGCGACCACATTGGGCTTTATACCCCAACAACCTCCCACTTAAAGTCCAATGTGGTACTTTAAGTGTGAGAGAAGCTACTATACAAGCTAATATACAAGAGATGTAGAGAAGTGATGTACTACCCTACACCTAACTGCTTGCGAAAATGAGCAAAGCTCTCTGAGGGAAGTCCTTTTGTAAGTAGATCCGCAGGATTTTCTCTGGTGTGAACTTTGACAAGCTGAAGTTGCTTATCCTCGAGCATTTCCCTGATGAAATGATACTTCACATCCACATGCTTTGTCTTTGAGTGATAAACTAGATTGCGAGCCAATTGTATAGCACTTTGACTATCACAATATAACACAGGCATCTCTTCTTTGATTCCCAAATCTGTTACTAGTCGATTAAGCCAAATTGATTCTTTACATGCCTCTGATGCTGCAACATATTCAGCCTCTGTAGTAGACTGAGTAACACAATCTTGTAATCTAGAATGCTATGATACTGCTCCACCAGCCAATGTAAAGACATATCCTGACGTAGACCTTCGGTTGTCTAAGTCACCTGCTTAATCTGAGTCTGTAAAACCCTTTACACTTAGCTCCTGACTCCCATAGCATATACGCATACTCTTTGTAGCTTTCAGGTATCTCAATATTCCTTTCACTGCCTCCCAATGTTTCTTGCCTGGGTTTGACATGTATCGACTTACTACTCCCACTGCAAATGCAATGGCTGGGCGAGTATCAATCATTGCATACATCAAACTACCCACTGCAGATGCATATGGAATCTTATCCATTTCAGCCTATTCTTCCTCAGACACGGGACAATCTTGTTTGCTAAGTTTCACATATGGTGGCAATGGAACACTCAATGCCTTTCCCTTCTCCATATTGAAACGTTGCAAAACCTTGTCAATATACTCTGTTTGAGATAACCAAATCAACTTCTTTGATCTGTCTCTCTCAATGTGCATACCAAGTATATGACTTGCCTCACCCATGTCTTTCATGTCAAACGATTTTGCCATCTTTGACTTCAAAGCTGAAATTTCTTCCAAGTGCTTGCCAGCAATCAACATGTCATCCACATGCAAAATAAGGATCAGCCAAATGCCATCCTTAGCCTTCTTTGTATATAGACAGTGATCGAACTCACTACGTTTGTAGCCTTGAGAAAGCATAAACTTGTGGAATTTATGGTACCATGCCCTCGGTGATTGTTTTAAGCCATAAAGACTCTTTAACAACTCGCATACCCAGTCTTCCTTGCCTTTCTCAACAAACCCTTCTGGCTGCTGCATGTAGATTTCCACATCTAAATCACCATGCAAGAACGCTGTCTTGACATCCATTTGGTGCAACACCAAATCTAATATGGCAACCAATGCAAGAAAGCATCTCAATGTAGTCATCTTGACCACCGGAGAGAAGACTTCATCAAAGTCAATGCCTTGTTCTTGCTTAAATCCCTTGGCAACAAACCTTGCTTTGTACTTTGGCTGACTATCATGAGCGGTGATCTTATACCTGTAAACCCATTTACAAGGTAGAGCATTTTTGCCCTGTGGTAATTTAACTAGCTTCCATGTCGTGTTTTTATGCAGAGCTTTCATCTCTGACTGCATGGCCAATTGCCAATTCCCGGAGTCCTTCATTTGCACTGCTTCCTTGTAACCTGAAGACTCATTGCAATCAGTCAACATGACATAGTTCATAGATGGAACAAACCTATCAGGAGGTCACGTGACACGTCCAGATCTACACTCAATAGGTGGCTCAGGCTCAGCCACAACCTGTGGTTCCACTCTATCCTGTCCTTGCTCCTCTTGAGCCCTGACATTTTGTCTTGCACGTGCAGGTCCATCTTCTTGGAAGACAACTCTTCTAATCTCCTCAACCCTCTCTGGTTTAGAATGATATTTGGATTCATTAAAGTGAACATCATTGCTGCGGACAACCTTTCTGGATTCGGGATCCCAAAGTCTGTACCCCATCTCACCAGAATTACCACAGCCTAGAAAGATGCACTTTCTACTCTTTGGCTCAAGTTTGTTCCTAAATTCCTTTGGAACGTGAGTATATGCCTCACAACCAAAGACTCTGAGATGCTTGTATGAGGGCATTTTGCCTGACCATACCATCTCTGGCATTGAATCCTTCTGCAAAACCTTGCTAGGAGATCTATTTACAAGATGAACAGCTGTTGATACAGGTTCAGCCCAAAACCCATTTGGCAGCTGTGCATTAGACAACATACTTCTGACCTTCTCTGGTATGGTCCTATTCATCCTCTCAGAAACACCATTTTGAGGAGGATTGTAAGGAGCAGTAAGTTCACGTTTTATACCTTTTGACTCACAAAAGTCCTGAAAGGCCTTTGAAACATACTCTCCACCATTGTCAGTGCGTAAGCATTTAAGCTTCTTGCCACTCTGATTCTCCACAAGTGTCACAAACGTTTTGAAAACACTAAACGCTTCATCCTTGTGCTTGAGAAAGTAAACCCATACTTTTCTCGAGTGATCATCTATAAATGTCATAAAGTAAGAAGCTCCCCCTAGAGATAGGTTAGGCATAGGTCCACACAAATCACTACGAACAAGTGCCAACTGTGTATCTCTTCTACTGCTTCTATGCTTATGTGGCTGCTGTGTTTGCTTACCATACAGACAATCTTCACAGAATTCAAAATCATTAAATGAAAAGCCAGGCAAATAACTAGAACAAGACAAGATTTCCATTCCCTTCTTGGACATATGTCCTAACCGTCTATGCCACAAAGAAACGTTCGGCTGCTCGGTTACATTGATTACATTTTTAGAGACATTTGATACATAAATCATGTAAAGTCCTCCAGACTTTACTCCATGTGCTACTGTCATAGAACCCTTGGATATCTTCCACATGTTCTGTCCAAAAATGGTGACGTAGCCAGCATCATCAAGTAAACCTGTGCTGATCAAGCTCTTTGTAATTGCGGGAACATGTCTCACATTCTTCAACGTGAAAGAAGAGCCATTCTGAAACTTCAATTGAACATCTCCAACACCTAAGATTTCACATGTCTACCCATTGCCTAGCCGAACATGATCTTTAGTGGTCACATAAGAAGTAAACCACTCCTTGTTTGGAGACACATGAAGTGATGCCCCTGAGTCTATTATCAAGTCACTCAGTGCATTTCCATCAGATGCTGTAAGAAGAGCTGAGTCCATTGTATTCTTCAAGAAGTAGATGTCTCTTGACACTAGACTGTCATCCTCTGCAACAGTGTTTGTCACATTTATTTCTTGAATCTTCACTGAGGACTTGTTCTTCTCACCATGGTCTTCAACTTTCTCTTTGCCTTTTTCTGGTTTCCATTCTCTGCAGTCTCTTTTCATGTGACCCTTCTTGCCACAATGGTAGCATTCTATGTCACTCTTGTCTTTAGCACTGCGGGACTTGCTACAAGACTGATTCCTCTTTCCGCCTTTGTACTTTTCTTTGGTCCTTCCCCTGACAACTAAGGCTGTTCCTTTGCCTTTGTCCATTGTCTTTCTATTGGTTTCTTCAGTAAGCAGACTTCCTTCTACACCTGCTATGTTCAAACCATCTGAAGGTGCAGAATTACTCAAAGCTGTGTGAAAAGTGTCCCAACTTTCCGGCAATGTGATCAATAGGAACATAGCTCTAACAAGTTCATCAAACTTGACACCTTGAGCTGACAACTGACTATAGATTGTGTTGAATTCATTCAGATGATTGGACATAGGTGTCCCTTCTTTCATCTTCAAGTCAACAAGCTTCTTAAGCCAGTATACCTGTGAAGCTGCACTCTGTTTCTCATAAAGATCACTCATCTTTAACCATGCTTGATAAGCCGACATCTCGTCTGCTACATTGAAGTAAATGCTTTCTGCCAAAGTCAGCATAATGGTAGAAAGTGCCAATTCATCCATTTCGCTCCATTCATCTTCGTCCATATCTTCTGGTTTTATCCCCTTGCGCTTTATAGGTTTTATCTTCTTCTTTTGTACCAACACGTGCCAAATCTGCTATTTCCACAATGGGAAATTGGTTCCATCCAGCTTCTTGATATTGTAAAGAGCAGTGTCCTGTGATCCAGCCATAGCTACGCTTCACAGTGGTTTACTTTCCTGGGAAAAATTCGGCAGAGTTTTCCCTGTAAACTGAACTCTGAACCAATATCAACCTGTCAAATGAACCAAGAAAGCTTCAGATTCTGCATAAATTTTGGCAGAGTCTCCTTTGTAAAATAGCTCTGGTGTACTCAAAAAACAAACCAAAAAACAGCTCAAAAAACACTGTCTCTCTGACATTGTAAGCTGCGGGTAAACCTGTCCTACACCTGTACTGTCTCTCATTGTCCTGTCACTGTTCTATAAGCATAGATTGTGACAATGCCTCAATGGTAGTAAAGCAAAGATGCAATCCCAACTGTCTAACTCAGAGTCAATACATCCTAGCTGCCTATCTAAGGGTGCTCGAGGGATCGCTCCAAGACCTGTATCACCGAAAGGATCTCAACATTTGAGAATCCCCCAGCTCAATAAAACCTCACTCGACCCTCAACAAAGGCTGCAATAAATCTTACAGTACATAGACTTCCCATAAAGTCATACATCCACAAATTTCCCACTATATGTTGTAACCGCTGCGGCAGTTGTTTGCTGCGTGACTCACAGCCAGCAAACCCTCAACAAACATACATCATCTCTGACAATACATCCCATGTGGAAGTACCTGCAATGTCAGGATGAAATCTGGAATATCAAGCAGCAAACACAAGCTACCTGATGAACTAGTGGATGTCGCCTACAGTCTGTGTGTAGATGCACCCGTGTCGTATGTGACGCGCCTCCAAGAACTGTGAGCCGTCCTTCGATGTGTAGACAGCCACAAATCAACACTTTGGGAGTGTCGATATCCTCAGCACCTGCAGTCGTAGGCCGAAAACCCCAAATTTGCAGAGTCGGATCTGCACCCGCCGAGACCACGTAGTCGAAAATGGCTTGCGCAGACCTTTGTCGAAGCCGAACAGTGGCCGAACAGTGGCCGAAATGACCTCAGAATGAAATTCTGACAACACCAGGTCCTTCGGGTTACCCCACGAGATTTGGGGCCGTGTCTTCGCCTGTCGAATTTCACTCCAATCTGAGTTGGTGACTCTAGACTCCTGCAGTGCTGCCCCGAGCCTCGATCTGAGCTCTGATACCAGTTGAAGGAGTACGAGCGGAAGTGCGACGCGAGAGAGAGTGCGAGAAGAAGAGCACGACGATATGGTGAACTTACTCTACTGTAATGTGTAGAGCATAGTGAGTTCTTATTAGGTTTTTACAAAAGAATATGTGTACATACCTGGCGGCCCGCCCACTTACCTGGGCGACCACATTGGGCTTTATACCCCAACACAACTTAATGCTTTAAAGGAAGAGGTAGACAAGCTTCTTGAAGCAGGTTTCATATGTCTTGTGAGCACTGCAGAATGGGTGAGTCCTGTTGTTGTCACACCCAAGAAGGATGGAAAGTGGAGGATATGTGTTGATTTTAAGCCTCTAAACGCAGCCATGAAGAGGGATCCATACCCTCTTCCTTTCATAGATGACATACTTGATTCTATTGCAGGGCATGAGAGGTATAGCATATGTGACAGATTCTCTGGATATTTTCAGCTCACCTTGGTTGGAAGATCGAAAGAAGGCCACATTTATCACGCCATGGGGATGCTTTTGTTATTGTGTGCTTCATTTTGGTCTTATGAATGGCTGTGCGTGGTATCAAAAGCGCGTCAACAAGGTGTTCTCTCTCTTTCTTGGCAAGTTTGTGAAGGATCTTATTGATGACTTTTGTGTTTATAGCTCTAGAAAGGATCATTGTGCAAAGCTTGGGATGGCATTGAAGCAATATGATGAAAGTGGAGGTCAACTCAACCCAAAGAAATGTCATCTTGCTCAACCAAGAGTGAAGTTTTTGGGGCATATGATCTCAGAGAATGGGATTGAAGCGGATCCTGACAAAGTGAAGGCTTTGGTGCTCCTCCCATCACCTAAAGATACAAAGCAACTTTCTACTTTAATTCAAAAGGTGAAGTATATGGCAAGGTTCATTCCTTTGTCCTCTCAACTTCTTTATCCTCTACAACAAGTAGAAAGGTTGGATCCTCTACAATGGACAAATGAATGTGAAGAGTTTTTTCAAGGTATCAAAGAGGTTCTTGGTTCTCTTCCTGCTATGCAAGCTCCTAATTGGGATAAGGAGTTTTATGTGAATCCATCAGTAGGTGAGGATGCTATTGGAGCTATGCTTCTTCAACGAGGTAACAATTCCCACTACATGAAGCCTATCTATTGTGCTAGCAGGGTGAAGCTAGAGGTGGAGAGAGGCTATACTGAGGTGGAGCTCATTATGGTGAGTGTGATTTATGGATGTAGAAGGTTTAGGCACTACCTTCTCCCTAAACCATTCACATTCCTCACTAGCTATACTCTTCTACCTCAATTGGTGAATAGCCCTACTTTGTCAAAGATGCTCATGAAGTGGATTGTGGAGCTACAGGAGATCCAATTCTCTTTTCTTGGTGAGGAGAGTACAAGGGCTGCATTGGCTGATTTGCTTACCTATAAGGAAATACCTCTTCTTCTTAAGAAGGATGCAGTGAAGAAGCAACACATGGAAGCTCCTGACATAGACAATGCCTATCTATTGTTTTTTGATGGCTCTTACAGGAAAGCGCATGGTGAAGCTTTAGGAGGTGTGGTAGTTTATGATCCTCAAGGTGCTTTTGTAACTAAAAGGAGTTTGAAGCTTACAGCACAAAGCAACAATGGACCTGAGTATGCTACTTTGGAGAAAGGTCTCAACCTTTGCCTTGAGCTTGGCATTCGTCGTGTGAGGGTAAGAGGTGATGCTCTTTTGGTGGTGAAGCAAGTACTTGGGGTGTGGCAAAGTAAGAATCCAAGGCTGAAAAATATGTGTTTTCAAGTGCAGAATCTGCTTAAGCATTTTGAAGCTTGGAGTTTAAGGCATGTGGACAGGTCTCAAAATGAAGAAGCACATGGTGCAGCGCAAGCTTCAATTGGGCAATTGTATGTGATAAGGGCTGATTCTCCTCTTTATTTGGGAAGGGAAGCTTTAGAGAGGGAGGAAGAGTTTCTACGAACAGGTATGCTTCCATCAGAGTTGGAAAAGCCAAAAAAGTACGCCTTCCTATGTCGTGCCAAAAGGTATGTGCTACTTGGTGATGCCTTGTATATGGAGGGGTCTGATCTTGTGATGAGAAAAGTGCCTTGGAAAGAGGAAATTTACAAAATTTTAGAGGAGAATCATGAGGGTTCTTGTGGTGGTCACTTTGCTACAAGGATCACTTTGCATAAAGTCTTGCAGGAGGGTTATGTGTGGCCAAGTGTTCAACGTGATGTTCATCATTGGTGCAAGTCTTGTAAAGAGTGTCAAAGCATGGAAAATAGGGTTCTCAAATCAGAAATTAGAGGCACCATTGTGGCTTATGATGTGTTTGAGAAGTGGGGTATTGATGCAATAGGTCCTCTACCTATGACAACTAGAGGTAAATGTTACATACTTACTGCTGTTGACTATCTATCCAGGTGGGCCGAAGCCAAAGTTGTTAAGCACATCACGAGTAAAGATGTTTCCTTATTTATATATGAAGATATTTGCTGCAAATTTGGCATGCCATTGGAGTTACTTTCTGACAAGGGTCCGGGTTTCACGGGAGAGTTGGTGGATTATCTTTATGAAAAGCTTCATGTGCATCGCAGGTTTACTACTCCATATTATCCCCAATGCAATGGCATGAATGAAAGGTTTAATGGAGAGCTCATAAGGATGCTTACAAAGATGACAAGAAACAATGTGAAGACTTGGGATTTAGAGCTACCTTGTGCTCTATGGACTTATAGGACTGCCATCAAATAAGGTACTGGTTTTTCTCCCTTCCATCTAGTTTTTGGCAAAGAGGCTTTACTTCCTATTGAGGTAGAGATACCATCCTTGAAGATGATGCTAAAGCTTGAAGAAGAGCCCAAGGATGCATTCAAGGAAAGACTTTTATATTTGCAATGTGTACAATTGGATAGGGTGTTAGCTTTTGAGCATTATGAGCAGGTCTTGAAGAAGAGTCAAGCAAAGGCAAATGAGAAGGTAAAGAACAAGGACATCAAGAAGGGTGACATGGTGCTTCGTTACAATAGTAAGCTTGATAGCACTTTTCAAAAGAAATTTCAAATCAAGTGGTGAGGTCCTTTCTTGGTCTTAAACAGGTTTCCGAATGGCACATATCAGCTTGCTGACTTGGATGGTACCCCGCATAAAGCACGTGTGAATGGCTATAGGTTGAAGAAGTATATTGCAAGGTTGATAACTGTGATTGAGGATGATCCTTCTTTTGAAGAATTTGATGATCATGTGGTTAATGATGAAGATGAGTTGAAGACTCCCTCATGTGGTTTACAGGATCTCTTTTGTGCTGCTGATCATGAATGATCTAGCAGCCTGGGGTGTGGCAAACTATGTTGGGTGCATTTCGGACACCCCGTTTTTTGTAAATTTGTACATACGGACATGATGCCCGATTTCAAAAGGGCGTGTGGGCTTTCTCTTTGTGGGTTTTTTAGCTTGCTTTAGCAAGCACATGTACATGCACTGCAAGTCGCTAGTCTAGTGACAGATGTCGGGCTACTGTAAGTGCTCGTGAGTGAGTTTTTTGAAGTGAGCCTTGTATATAACTTAAAATCATGTACAAACAAAGAAAAGTTCAGCAGAAGATCAGAAATTTGCAGGTTTTATCTCGTTCTGTCTCCTTGGTGCTCTTGAATGCAGTTTTTTGCCCCGACTAGCCTTCTCTACATGTAGTCGTGCTGGGACAGCTCTCTGTTCGCGTCAATTTTGCTCATGGGGGCGTATGGAATCAATTTTAGTCATCTTCAGATTTCTCGCCAGTCCTTTTTTAATCTTTCTCTCAAGCTTTAAAGTGCCCCAATTGGAGTTGTGCTCATCAGGTTACTACTAGGTCTCTGCAGGGTTATGGCTATGGCAGCCTAGTGGCAAATTGTGTGTAGACAGATTCGGAGGGCATGTATCTATGAATTGTGGAATTGATGTTGAATTTGTGGGTTTGTGATGTTTTATTGTGAAAGGAGAGGCTCTTGTCTTCATATGAATTGGTCGGCGTGTGCTGTAAATCCGTGCTTTGACAGGGTTTTGCTCCTATGTGACATAATCTCTTGGGTGGGTGACGGCTAGTAAATTCCGAAGGGTCTACTCCTATTGGACTTGTGGTGTTTCAAAAGGATTTTGCGAAGATTTTGGTGTCTTGTAGTTCTCTTTCAACGCTCTTGGGTGACATCGCTATAGAGGTGTTCCAGTTTGCTTGTTTCCCAACAACGTATAATGTCATCATGAAACAACTCTATAAGGCAATAATCATGTGAGTAATGAATGACTAGTACGAACAAGTTCTAATCACCATTGAAATGCATCATGGAATCATGAAAGAATAACCATATCAATAAAATGAACAATCAGTATAAATGACTTTTTTATCATCATGGAACAACTCCATGGAATAATAACCATATCAATAATGAAATGATCAGTACAAACAACTTGTGATCATCGTGAAAACGCATCATGGCATCATGGAACAACTCCATGGAAGAATAATCATCTCAACAATGAATGATCTATACGAGCAACTTCTAATCATCATGGAAACACAATATGGCATCATGAAATAACTCCACAGAATAATAACCATATCAATAATGGAATGATCAATACGAACGACTTGTGAACATCATGGAACGCATCCTGACATCAAGAAACAACTTCGTGGAATAATAACCATCTCAATGAAATGAACGATCAGTATCAGTGTCTTCTAATCATCGTGGAAACACATCATGGAATCTGGAATATCTCCATAGAATAATAATCATCTCGATAATGAACGATTAGTATGAGAAACTTATAATCGTGTGAAAACATATAATGACTCATGGAACAAGTACATGGAATAATAATAATAAGCATCTCAATAATGAATCGTCCGTAGAGGCATCTTGTAGTCATGAAAACATATCATGAGAGAATAATCATCTCAATGAGAAACGATTAGTACAAATGATTTATAATCACTATCAAAATGCACCATGACATCATGGAATATCTCTATGGAATAATAATCATTTGAATAATGACTTCTAATCATGAAAACATATCATAGAATCATAACACAACTCTAAAAACACGATCTTAATAAAAAAAAATCATAAGGACTCATTATGAGTAAAAACCATAAGTTTTTCATGTTTAATTTAAAATAAATAAATCATCAAATTGTAACTCTTCAATATCTGTATGTAAAGAATTAATATGAATCAATAAGTCATAACAATTTGATATAAGTTATCGATGATATCAAAACATTAAAATTATAACTCTTTGATTTTTACAATCAAAAGAGAAAATAGCTTGTCAATAAAATATAACTATTTGATAAACTATCACAATCATAACCACTGACATTCACAAAGAAGAGAAATAATATGAATTGTCAAAGCATAAGTGTGAATATCGAATGAAGATTATAAAATAAATAATCAGTCATAAGTATTTGAGATATAACTACCATTAGGAAGGACATAGACTTTAAAGGGGCCTCTTTATTTGCCATGGGATTAAAAAGGAGATTATGGAAGGGGAAAATGAGTGGATGCCATGTGTACTGAAATGGTGGGTATGGTAGGGCCTTAAAGTAAGTGGTGAATCTTGTACTCTTTTATTAAATATACACAGCTAATCTCTTAGAAATTTAGAAAACTAAAATAGTTGAGTAAAATACAATCCTTACTCTCTCTAGTGGCCGCCAGTTTCTCCCCCCTCTCTCCTAAAAGGGGGTCCCTCCAAAAACATGATGATCATTCCCTCCCTCCCTCTCTACTACTCCATCTCTCACTTCTCATCACTTCACCTTGCAAGTTGCTTCTATATATTTTCTTTCAATTTTCCCTCTCAAAAGCTCTAGAGTAGAAGTTTGAACCTCCTTTCCCTCCTCAAGCTTACTGCATTCTCCTTAAGATGAAGTTCTCAATTTCTCCATGGGCCTCCTAAACACCTCTACCTAAAGTTGAAGATCTGCAGCATATCCTTCTGCTATATCATCCCATTTTCTTTCCTTAACAGGTTTCCCGCTCCTTGTCCATTAAGCTCTCTAGAGAGGATCGACTTCCCTCTCAAGCTTTGCAGCATTATCTTCCCCATTGAGCCAACAAGAAGGTGAAACAGTATAACAATAAGTGGCATCCTGTACCTTTGTGTACAATCAAGAATCCTACTCTTTATACAGCTGAGAACATGGATGTGCAATGTCTAATCATAAGTGTTTGTCTACAGGTTGTGCCACTATTTACCATAGCATCATCAGCTACTAGACAACCTAGCATTTAATTCAAAAATGTACATGACAACAATGGATACTGGGTGACAATGGAGTTCAAATGAATGATGTGGGTGACAATGCATCCCAGCTCAAGAGGTGCACACAAGGTATCAAAGAGACACATGGCTTCTTGAGCACACCATTGGAAGGGAAGAATCAGGGAGTTCAAGCAAGCACAAGATGCAAAGAGGCTTGCAAAGGTGCACCATGTGTATGTTGCTTCACAACTGAAGCTAGAGACAATAGTAGCTCAATTGAGGTTTCCTCCAAACTGTAATTTTATTCCTTTTTCAAGTTTTGTGGTTATCTATTTAGTATTCTTGCATTGTATGTTGCTTTTGATGAGTGTAAGATTTCCATTGCTTGTTCATGTTTGCAGATGTTTTTTCATACAATTTTGTAGAGTGGGATCCAATAGAGTCCTTCACAAAAACTTTTGAGGCCACAAGTTGCTCTATGCTAACTGTCTATCCTCTCAGCTTGCATCACATGACATTTTTTTTATAATCATACTTATGTCACACCTAGGTGAAATGGATATGGTAATATTTATCCGGTTCACTCATCAACCTTGGAGACTTTGGAATGGCCTAAGCAAGACAGTGCCTTGATTACAGAAACCAAAAGGAGAATGGAGGTGGGTGTGCAAGGAGAAAATGAACTGCACCTATGGTTCCCACAAAGCCACGGTTACATGGTTTATGTCTCTTCATGTGTTTGTGTTTATTATTGGACTTTAGAGTGTTCACAGGACACCAACAATGTGGACTTGCAAAGGGGGAAGTGCGATCAACAGATTCCTTGCAGTTGGATGGGAGACTAAGGTGGTCAACCATCAGGGAGATAGAATCAAGTGCTTTGTAGTTGCTGACAATGTGGTGTTCAAATAGTATATTGCAAAGCAAAGCTTATCGATGATCTTTCCCTATAGAATATGGAAGCTAACAATGCGAGAATGGGAGGCACTAGACTCAGATGTTGCTGCTAGAGAATCAGCTGACTTGCAAATATGCATCCATGATGATGATGTGCACCACATTACAGTGAATAATGACTGGCACCTCAGTCACCTTCGCGAGTATCTTAATCTCAAATATACCTTGCCCAAGAAATATCTCTTTGTAATCAATGAAAAGGTTGTTCGCTCCAGAGCTTTTTGTGTAAGAACGTTCCATTTTCGCGATGTATTTTTGTAAAAGCTTGTAACTGATGTGGATTTTGCTCCCATTAATACATACGGTGTTTTGAATCTCATTTTTGCACATACTTTTTTATTCTCAACTTGTCTAAGTTTTTGATTGGAACGTGCAATTTCTTTGATGTGGAGAACAAATGTTTTCAATGTTGGTGTCTTTCAATGCTTTGTCGCGTGATATTGTTTAAAGTTATAGTTTTAAGCTATTTTGATGATAATTTTTAGTGATTTTTAAAAAGTGACTTTGGGTATATAAGTGGCTTTCTATGTTTTAAACTTCCTTTCTCACATTCACAAATCTCTAGCTCTAAGCTCTCTTCGCTTCTTCTTTGCAAATGAACTCATGGCAACGTCTAGTGATGCACTTCTCACACAATTAAAAAAGGTAGGACTTGCAGATCAAGCACATGAACTACTCCGTGTGTTTGAGGGGACAATTGACATGCATGCCACTGTCAACCTTCATGTAGAGGCATTTGAAAGCTTTCTTGACTACATGGTGCAGCACATGGAATAATATTCCATAATCTTTGAGGGATCCGACACGGTGTGGTTGCCAATGGATTTTCTCAAGCATCTCTATGAGGCTGACAAAAAAATTCACTTTCACATGTTCAGGTTTCTTAAAGGCCTCACGAAAGGTGACTACATGACAGAGGATGAGTATGATCTCATAGATTTGGGCATGGGGTGCATAGGAACCCAATTCATTTCTTGGGACATGGTTATGGTCTTAATTGTGCTTGAGAGCATGGATAAAGGAAAATTAAAGGAAAAGGTTAACCAAAGACCACATGTGACCATTGTGGAGGAATCGAATGAAATTATCAAAGAGAATGAGCAAACTAATGCATCTATGGCACTCGTCCTCTGGCAAGATCCCAACTCCACTGAGAAGGAAGATGGGATGATAGAGTGAGATGAGGTGCTAGAGGAAGTCCCAGACCTCCAAATTCCGACTTTGCACTCAGTGGTGGTGGATGATCATTACTTTCTATTCCTTGACTACATTTCCAAAACATTAGGACTTAGAGACGATGATCCGCTTGTAGCTCTTGCTATCTATGCGGGCATGAAGGATCCCAATGAAAAGGAAGATAAAGTCAATTTTCAAATTGACTTTGAAGACCAAGGTCTCCCAGAAAACCTATCTTTCCTCCCCAATGAAAACGAATAAAAGTTGGTGCATACAGTAGCAAGTACACTTCTGAAAATCAAATCATGTGCCTCACTCTACAAAAGCATACCGGAAATCCTTTCATTCACACAAACCACTGATCACGATTGGTATAGATGATTGATCTAGCATTGATCTTACAAAGAAAAATCTTGAAGAGAAGGATGCGTAAGCCGAGGTTAAAAAATCCTAATCTCGTAGATTGTCTATTGTTTCTTACTAAAAGTGTTAAAGTAATTTAAGATGCTTTGCAGAAGGCATACCATGTTGATAAGTTTGCAATGCATACTAGAGGTTCATGCAACGCACCCATGGGTAGGGATAGCTTGCTTTGGCACTACCTCAACACTTGAGGCCATCGATTCTTAGAGTTCTCTAAGAACGGTTTTGCAGAGCTCCTTCAGTGCAAAGCATTAAGTGCCATACTCGTCGTCGTCGCTGAATATTCCCTCACCCTGAATGCTCACAAATGAATATTGGTGGACCAAGAGGAAACATTGTATGCCTTTACAGGAAAGCACCCAGGCTTGGTTCTCTCCCATTGCGCCTTGAGCTTAGGTCAAGGGTTGACAAATCCAGAGGAAATTTTAAAATCCCTTGGCATGAAGCCAGTCATTTGCCCCATACCCACATATGTACTTCATAGTAAACCTAAAAGACCAATATATAATATCCAAATCAATATTAATTTTGTTAATGAATTCTGTCAACATTCGGTACTTGTTTTTTTTTTCTGATTCATATTGTCCAATAAATTTCATTTCTACAACACATGCACAGAACCTCAAACATGAAGCCATGCGGCGGCCGAGGGGAACATCTAGGTGATTTGTTTTGCAAAATGAGGCAAGAGGGGGACATACGGGGTCAATCGGACCACCAATGAGCACGATGATGCTTGAAGGGGTTGGACGGAGGAAACAAAGCACGCCCAACGGGGTGAGACGGGGCGCACAGAGGCTTTCTTTTCCCGTCTGATTCCTTCGAGTTTCACCGTGCTCATTGGTGGTCCCATTGACCCCATAGGCCTCCTCGTCACCCGATTTTGGAAAAAAATCATTGAGATGTGTCCCTTGGTCGACGGGTGGCTGCATGTTTGAGGTTTTGTGCATGTCAACACCGCCAGACACGAGCCGTGTGACGTGGTGGTCAACTTAATTTTAACATACCCAACAATTCAAATACTTAAAAAAATAATGTACAAAATCAAGTTGAACAATTACACAGAATGGTAGAAATTTGAGATTTGATATTATATGAAAAGATTACAAATTTCATCAAGAAAGAGTACATGGGATAAAATATTTCTGATACAAGCATTCTTCATTTTGTAAATTGATTGCTAAAGCTAATTTCGTACTTTTCAATATTACGCGCTTAGCATGCACCATATAGGAAACACCATCCTGAAACAGTTGCACCAAAATTTATTTGGCAGCATCTTGTAGGGCGGTAAAGCAGCACATTGTATACGTGTAACGGAATTGCTATATTTGTCCATTATCTCTCTCACCACCCGAGAGAAGGACGCTTTGGGTTTGATTGGCTCAGTGCTCTTTTGATATTTTCTAATCTCTTGCAAAGCAACTATGCTTGGCTTCCATGTCCACTTTTTTTGTGTTGCTGGTGGTGGTGGAGGAGTCGCCTGCCTGGCCCATTGACGAGGATCATCTTTATACTTTTTCCTCCTCTCCTCTTGGGCTTGTAGTTCTTCAAGCATCACCCCGTTCTATTTTCTCTTTGCACATTGCTTGGCTCTTTGAGGTATTTTTGAAGGCCTATAGCTCCCAACCTTTTCTAGTTGAATGGCTTGAGCTCTATCCTCTGCCAATTTTCTCTTTGCCTCTGCTCGTGCTTGTAAGTTTGTCAAATGAGCTCTCTCAGCCTTGGATCTCTGCCATTCTCTTGCTCTCTCTGTCTTCTTTGTTCTTCTTGCACTCTTTGTGCTTCCTTCTTAAATGCCTCTTTCTTTTTCATTTCCCTCAAGGGGGTAGTAATGTCAGGCCAAGGGCCACCTTGGAAATCAAGGACCGGCGGTAGGCCAAGGTCCGGATGCTAATGGAGATGGGATCCTAGGGGCATGGACGCTTAGCAGACGACACGGAGGTCAAAGGTTTTTTGGCTCGTGTGAAAGGCTGCTTGCAACAAGAGGGGAATGAATTCCACCTTGCATCAATGGCCACAAGGGCGTGCTTGACAGGTGCACGCCGCCATGCCAGTGGACTCCCATCATAGGTTCGTAGCCCGAGCACCACACGGTGGTTCCCCCCATCTCCAGACTGCACAATTCTTTGTTGAGGCCGCCATCACTGCAAGCATTTTTCATTCTCCACTTGGGGGCCACCCATGGTCACAAGGTGGCCACTTTGTTAATGATTCTAATGGTGCATCACCACCCCAGACACACACCCCGCAGCTGCAGCATTCACACCGTCTGGCATATGCACAACTATGGATGCAGAAGGGCTACAAGGTGCGAGTTTTTTTGAGATGCAGCATGCACAATGTTAATAGCAAGGATCGAATCTGCCAAGGATAAACTGGTTCACGATTCATGGTGGCTCGAACATACAAATCATGAAGGCCAAAATTTCAGATGCCATAGCTGTACCCAGCTTAGTCACATACATGGCATGGCACCACAAAGTGTTTGAATAATTTCCAAGGGAAAATCGACCACTACCTTGTTATTGAGATGCTCCACGGGAGCAAGGTTTCAAGAAGAGAACCATAATTGAGGCTGGGCAACAGTACATGATAATTGAGGCTCAGCAACAATACATGTTCGAGATGTGTTTCATGTGTTTTTTTAAGGTTTTCTAGCTTTATGATAGTTTTACATTGCAGGAGTTCTTTATGAGCTTTGCACAACTTACACCTTGTTCAAGGTCACAGGGACAATGAATGTCGATACATCGCAGGTAGATTCTACCTTGATTATTGATACCCGTTTCGTCATGCATGGCATCCGGATGGTCCTATGAAGTGATGCTTCTTTTTCTCTCATTCAAAGTTCCCAAGAGGAGCAAGGCTCCATACACTTGCTTGGACATACACCTTACTTGGTCCTTGATTTTGATTCACAAGTATCTATTTGTTTATCGATTTCCTACTATCAAGCAGAAGGGGGAACACAGGCTTTGAGTTGCTAGAGCATGACTCGAAGGCACATTGTCTATCACTAATCCAATCAGACAATGACATGATCCACCCAGTGTCAGCAACCGTGATTCGACAATTTCTAAGACATCACGGGAGCAAGGCTCTATTTACAAATCTTTAAGACAAGTAGGTATGAGGTATCTATTGCAAGTATTTTTATGTTTCTCAATACAGTATACAATTTGACAGGGTCGATTATCTCTGAATGTTCGACACGGTCGACTTTCTTTTGCTATGCAATTACAAATTGTCAACAATATCTGTTAGCTATGAGCACTAGAATTCCATGAGTACTTATGTGAAGCAAGGCTTCCCTTTTGGCATTTGGAATCGCAGTTTCTCTAGTTTGGAATATGCTATTAGCATACGAACTTGGAGAAACTAGCCAAGATGTTTGCCGATTTTTTAAATCACACAAGGGTGTATATGATACATACGCTAACTCATTTGAGTGGTGCATATGGCTATGAGCTAGCTTTGAGTGAATTACCAGAAACCTGGCCACAGCAGGGCAACCAGGTTAGACAATTTCAAGTTTTCTTATTTTTCTCTATTTTAACTTGTAAGTTGGCACAAATTTCCTACTATACAAGGAAATTTCTTTGATGCCATTTGTGAGGAGCAAGGCTTCTAACCCAGGCTAAGATCTACCGTTCCCTTCAACTTAAGGGCATTGGCACACATGCTCTAGAATTTGGCAAAGTAAGGATACGTACAAGCTCACAATTCATGTATGACAACGATGAATTGTGATGTATCCATGCCTATTTGTGCAAGTCACTTATGGTATTGGCTCCATCTATAGGGCTGTCATTGTTTCCAAGGGTGCTACCTCTGCATGCATGGCATGCCAGTGAGCTAGATAAAATTTTACATCAGTATTGTTTACGCTTCAACTATAATGCTACCTACCTTGTCAAGGACTCGGTAAGTTATTGTTCTCTACACACACGTTTTTATTTATTTTTATTCACCAGCAAAGTGCATCTCTCTTTCTTATGTCTCTCAAGGAATAATGAATATGTTTTGCTTCTAAGTCAGCCTGAGCCAAGGTTCTTTAACTCTCAGCTAGAACTTGGGCAAGGCGCCATCCACATTAACACTAGGTTGGTAACCTAACAGGACATAAAAGTGTCCTTTCAGGGTTTTGAAAAAAACCTCCAAAACCATAGTAGATCCACTCATTTTGTAAAATCCTTTCATAAGGTTATAGCTCAAGGCCTACTACACATGGAAAAAATAAGAAACTTGTAAAATTCCTCATCTTTTGGTCACACCAAGCCTCCAAAGTTGATGGACCAATATATTTTCATCAAAACAGTCATTTCTTACATTTTATTGCATAAAAATAAGATTAGGGATTTTTGTAGGACTTGAGATAAATTCCCTAGTTAACTTCAATGGGTTGGTGATCAGAACATCTGATTGCTTCTCACTCACTATTTTCTGTTTTGCCAAAAAAAATAGGTACCAAAAATTTGAATTTTTACCATTCTGCAAACCTATCATCAAAGTTTCTATAGCCACGCTTAATACAAATAATATATGCATGTTTTCTTAGTTCCCTATTGTCCTTTAGGTTCATAAGGAGTAATGGAGCATGGCAAAAGAATAATACATCTCTTACCAAGGGGAATCTTGGGGACAAAGATGAAGTGCTAAATACAACAAGCATGAAAAAAATGGGTTCAACATTATGAGTTGTAGAATCCCATAGAAACTATTCAATATCTAGCCAAATTTGATCCTTATGACTAGATATGGTTACTACCTACAAAATGCATGTAGTTGTCACAAGAAACTAACAATATCGTTGTCTACTATGCAAAATAGGGTATTAGGTGCCCTAAAACTCAAGGAATATTAGCTTTATGTTACAATATGCGACATAGAAAATCAAAACTGCATTTGGATATCATGAAAGCCACCAAAAAAATCATAAAAGAGCTAAAATTGCCTAAAAAACAGGATTTGACAATTTTTGTAATTTGGTCATAGCTTACAACTTTAACATTTATTTCTCCCTAGAAGCATCAGGACATGTTGAGGACTACTAAAGATAGTTCTCTAGCATTATAGACCTCACAAACATGAATTCTAGAGTGGTATAGTTGCAAAAAGTTGAAAAAAGCCAAAAATAGGACCCGTTTTTTCACACAGTTTAGGTTGTGAAATGTTGTGCAAGGACAAGGTTAAAGATGGAATTGATATTCCAAAAAAATGTCGAGTTTTTTTCAGCTCATGAGACAACTTTCTAGATAGATAGCACCTCAAAATCCATTTTGAAACTCATGACATAATTCAAGGAAAATGGTCACTTAACAGGACATAAAAGTGTCCCATTACCAACCTAGTGTTAATCGTCATCGGTTCATCAATTGAACACTAGTTGCCAATTGGCTAGGAGTCACACATGCTGGTTGTGAGTCGTTGTCAGATCTTGGGTAAGACCCAATTGTTGGCATTCCTTGGGTGATTGTTCTCCAGCTTGAACATATCTACCCCATGGACTCCACATCGATGTCATGGCCCAACAAGATTCTTGCTATTACATATGTTTTTGGGTATTTTGTAAGCACTACATGCTTTGGTGCGACGATTGAGCTGAGTTTTTTATAAACTTACACTTGCATAGGCTGATTTATAGCACGGCGTATAGATGCAGCAAGCATTTCAAACAGCATGGCTGTTCCTAAGAGCTAGGGGTTCCGCCCTACGTGGATGTCTCATTTTCTCTATAGCACTAGGAGTGCATATAGGAGCAGCACACTTTTGTGGTATGACCACATTGTGACTACTAAATCACACAATACGTGTTGATGGTCAGTTTTTAACACCTTCTCGCTTTGTTTTTCAAGAAAAACTATCTGCCAAGGGATAGTCAAAAGGTTCTTTCCAACCTTTCACCAAGGGGGTTGGTTTGGTAAGTTATACCAAGGGGTTTGGATTGCCAAGGAAACACCCAGGGTCACAAATTCACTTTCTTTCTCTTCACTAATCTCTAATGTTAGTGATTAGAAGGTCAAACAAATTCATGAGCTGGCAGAAGAATATCCCACACGGTGGGAGTATTTTGCAGAGGAATTTATTTACGAAAGCTCAAGGATTCTAGATCAGGACATAAAGGAGATTACTGAACAAAATAAGGTTGTCTTCAGTAAAGGTGAAGGGGATCAGATGCAGATCCTCAATTATGAGGAATTCTGGGAGCATATTTTTGCAAGAAGTAAAGCCAAAGAGAATGTTAAGCTGGAAGTAGCAGATTCAGTTTCAAAGGAGCTTAATTTGAGCAACGAAGAAAAGGTAAACAATGAATTGAATGCTGGAACAGATTTATATGAATTTTTTTCAAAGATTGCTTGCATGGACGCCACCTCTAATAATGGTTCCAGTGAAGACATAGACTATACAACAAGCGGTTCACAAGCTGTTGACCTTGACATGGGTTATTCTGAAGGAGCTCATCAAGCAGATGAGCCTCTACAGGATATTTCAAAAACTATCAGCACTATAAGCAAGCAGGACAACACGTTTCCTACAGATGATTGCATAAACAAAGCTATTATATACATAGTAGCTGAAGTTGTGGACCCAGCACAGGATGAGCCTGAGGATGTCAATGAACCTATCATTGCTACTAACAATATGCTTGCATATGATGCTATCACAGAAGAGGATGCTTTAATCGGTGAATTTCTGTCTAGATCTAAAGGAGATGTTTATGACAGTATAGAAGAGCTTTCTGATGCATATACCTCTTCAAAGGGGGTGCCAGATGAGTCTTTACAGCTCTATAATGTATTGCTAAGTAAGGAAGCAGAGGATGACATAGATGAGTATGAAGATTGCTTGGATCATGCTGATTGTGAACAGGTTATCGACAGGGATTTTACATATACGCTTGTACATGGACAACATGAGGAGATAACTCCTACAGTCTTGATTAATGTTGAGACTTCCAAGGGTGATTTTCCCGAGGATGTTATGGATGAAGATCTACAGGATGAATCTATTTTTCATGATCAAGCTGCAATCCCAATAGGTGAGAATTCATCTGATGATACAGGTCGAGAGACTCCCAAGGTTTTACGTGATGGCTATGAAGCTAGAGGGGGTGATGATGCTAAATCATCCTTGATACTGCATAAAATGCGCAGGGTTTTTCATTTGCTTGGACAATGTGCAAAATGTAGCTGGATTTGGATGCTATGCCTATTGATGCTTATGTCAGTAATGTCTTGGCTGCCAGTAAAAGGGAGTCAGATATCTTTAATGCTTTCTGGTGACGAGCTTAAGTTGCCAACAGTTTACGGGATGTGGGTGCTGCACTATGCTTCAGGTGAAGCTCTAGTATATTACGGAGCCCATCAATGTTATGTGATCTCGATGGTGTTTGATCGAGAAGATTCTAAGGATATTCATAAGCAAATTCAATATGGATGGATGCTGCTAAGTATGCATAGTAATTGCGTGCTATTTGAACCAAGGGCAGCATATTTGCACCGGAAATGCTTGATGATGATTGATAGAGGAAATGTATGCTCATGTGGATGTTATGAAGCCCCAATGTGTGGAAAATTCCTTATTACTCCATTTGATCCTGGGGGTTACTAAAGTGCAAGTTGCAGATGCAGAGGATACCAGATGCTTGATGTAGCAGGCAGTATGATGCAAGATATTGTTTTCTATATTATGCTAAGTTAGAAGAGCGTTTGGTTATGCATTCAATAAGATAACATGGCTTGCTTCCAGCTAACTTCTTTGGACAATTAATGAAGTATCTTCACATCTTTTGAGTTGGTTCTGCTAACAGAACTTGAAGTAAAGGACTTGACGGCCATTCCGTGTGCAGACAGAGTAAGGCATACTTGAGCTTGACAGGGTTTCTTAAAGAGAGCTTAATGGTCAAGCCGTGTGCATCATTAACTGGAGCACTTGAGTCTGGCGGGGTTCACTAAACAGGTTATCCATGACTGAATGCTTTGAAGATATGACAGATACAGTTCAGAGATTTTTGAAGAGTAGCTACCTAATGCTTAAGCTAGAACATTGATGATAGGGTGTAAGCCTTAATTTTTTTATATATATGTTTACCAGTTACGTGAGTCTGATAATGGCAAAGAGCTTAAGGTATCTAAAGCAGATGCAGATTGAAGTGTTGTTGGCATAGACCGGAGGCTGTGCAGGTTCAGAGGGGGTGGATGTCGTGCAGCTCCGCTGCCATGTAGAGAAAAAGAGCAGAGAAATGCAAGCTAAGCTTCTTTGAAGCCTACACATTTAATGGACAGTGATCAGGGCTTGTTAACAGGCCAATTTTAATGATTAATGTATGCCAGATGCGGCTTAAAAGGGCCAACATATGCCTCAATGATGCTAAAAATGAGTATGCTTGAAGTGAGCACAAATGGGATATTATCATCTGGAACTACAGTGCTAGAAGTGCTCTACCGGCCTGCCTGTCTTTACGGCTCGTCGATTGGAGCTACGGTGAAGATGTTATGGCAATTTGAAGTTTAAGTCGATTGCAGATCCGTACCGGATTGGGCAACTGCAGCTGAGGTGACAGAAATGAAATGAATGCACGGGCATGAAGTGCTCACTTTATGGAGCGCGCCGGTCTTTTCAGATCAGGGATCGGAGTTACGGTTGCCAAGTTATGAGCCGTTAAAGATTCATCGAGGGCCAGTTCCATGCCAGTCCGGTCCACTCAGTCGGTGTGCCAATTGGGGGTTTTGGAGCTTTTCCAGGTGATGTGTGTGTTCAATGCAGCGTATGAAGTCCATAGGAAGTGACGGCACGGCAAACAGAATCCGGGCGGGCAAGTTATGGCAATTTCAAATCGACGACAGTTATTAGCCGAGAGGGATTTGTGTGGTGCTCACGGAAGTGCATTAAGTTTGATGAGCCTTCAATGTCCAAAATTTCCATTTGTTAGAGCTCATTAATTGCAGATTATGCCAAAAAGGGATACCGCAAACTGTTTTAACCAAATGAGAGGGAAGGAATTTCACCAAATTCAATCACTTATACTTGCATCTTGAAGGCTGGCAGAATTCATGATGATATTGTCAGATAAGGACTGCTTGAAAAAATGTCGTGCTTGGCAGTGCTTTGGCCGACATGTATGCTAAATGGGATGCCCTTACAAAGGCTATGGCCGCCCAATGAGTTAAATTGGCCGCCCACTTAGTGAAAGGGTTTTTTTAGTGTAAAAGAAAAACAAAAAGAAGAAGATGATGGCGGATCAGAGCCGCGCAGGTAGCGAGCAAGGGGAAAAGGGACTTGCGCCCGCCAGTGGAGTGCTTGTACGAGATCGTGGCAGAGACGAAAAACACTGAGTTGGCCATGGCACGCCATTTCGGAGCTGTCTTGGGCGGATTTCGCGTCGCTCCACGGTCGGGCTGCCACGTCAGCTGGAGGTCGTTTTTACGCCTCCCTTGCAAACGACGGCTAAGGGAGGGGGCAATCTATTAATGGGGGCACTTTTGCATGAGATTAAAAAGCAAAGCAACGAAGGCTCTCGAAAGAGGTCTCGAAGGGAAGAAGAAGGAGGAGCTTAAGCAACGAGGAGGCGGCCAAGCAAAGCAACAAAGGCTCTCGAAAGAGGTCACGAAGGGAAGAAGAAGGAGGAGCTTAAGCAACGAGGAGGCGGCCAAGCAAAGCAACGAAGGGACTATTGCATGCGAGAGGAACTCGAAGGCAAGGAGAGGTGAGGGAAGTTTGAAGGAGAGCAAAGGGGCGGGGGAAGCTCGGAAGGGAGGCAAAACTCTCCTTCTTCTCTTGTCCTCGGCTATCAAAGGAAGTGAAGGTTTTCTCTCTCTCACACTCTCTCCTCGAGCTCCGGTCTTAGTTCAACAGACAAAGGCAAGGAGCAAGACTCAAAGCAAGGCTTGAAGCAAGACTCAAAGGAAGGCTCTCGAAATAGAGCTCTGACGATCGAGCAAGGCTATCTCTCTCTCTCAAGCAAGTTAAGAAAGGAGAGAGAATTAGGGCAACCAAACTGAGGAATTTAAGTTACGCAGAATACGCTCATCGAATGAAAGTAGAGCGGGAAACTGAAGCAATTAAGGAAGCAAAGAGGTCAAGAGCAGGAGAACGCCAATTAATGGAGTGAATTGAAGCTTGATAATTGAAGCAGTGAGGAGAATCGAAGCTTGCAGAATCCATGAGGTAAATGAGGCAGATAAAACGACAGAAGGGAATCTCATCACCGACATCAATCCGAAATTGATTAAGCATTTTCTTAAGTCTGGTGTCGTTAACGGCCCGGTTAATCTTGTAAATGGGAGCTTAAGCTCCTAGTTAGCAGATGATGCAAGTGACGGCGCTGTTAACAGCCCGCCTTGGCTAAAGATTAAGTTGTACTCAGATGTGTTAATCAATTAATTGATGATTGCGGTGATTGTCAAAGTTATCAATTATTCTTGTTCTCTCTCTTTCACACCTCCCACAGCCAGAGGCCCGGCGCCTGCCCGACTCACGTAGCAAACACATATGGGGAGGCGGTCTTTAAGTGCATGTAGAGCCTTTTCGTATCTGATCTTTCTCTCTTTGTCTGGCACCTGCAAAAAATACATAGTGACTTTGTTTTTAAGCTCGACTAGAGAGTAGCCTACAAATCTCAAAGGCAGATTGATGATCACTGGCCCAAAAATTTTCGTTCACCAAGTGAAAAACCCTATGCAGAACGCTTCCTCAAATGCCAACATATTATGAGAAGGTAAAAACATGCATCGAGCGTAGAAGCCATAGAGGACTTGTTTGGAAGGTTGGCCCCCACTGAGATCGTAGCATAAGCCCTTATTGTCCTCGGGGAAAGAGATCCATGGGGCTCGTGCTTGATCTGGCTCATGAAATACTTCAATGCAGGTGAGCAGCATTCGGGAAAGATTATAAAGCATAGCACATGAAAGATCAGGTAGGCTTTTGAAGAATGACATAGCGCCCGTTAGGGTTTTCACCATGTATTCTTCTGTCGACGATCCCTTTTCTGGAGCTGGCAATCTCGGATAATTCACCCAAGTTGTCCGCTTCTTTGTATTGCCTGATGTGCTTGCCATGCCCTTACTCTTGGTACAGGAAAAAAAGTTGGAGCCTTTTGAAGTGCCGCAGGTGCTATTGTTAAATGTAAGCCATCTTTTCTCTATATGCTTCCATGCACGAGAGTCAGTTGGTATCCTCATCACATCATCACTGAACAGAATCAGGTATCTTGGATTCTTGTTCAACAGCTCTTCCTCCTCTTGGGGTGGTCTTCATCTGCGCCTTCTACTTGCATGTCTTTATGAAGGCTTTCTTTGACCTAGAGCAGCTCCACTTTGTCAAGGAATGCTGGTCCCATCGTGAATTGATTTGATTGGGAGTGAGTTTAGTAACATTGATAAAGTGAAGAACTCTCGACTCCCAATCCATCGCTGCTTTCCACTGCTCATCCGTCTCTTGTCTAACCTTTCCTTTGAGTGCATCTTCCTCAGCTTTTGAAAGCTGGATCATTGACACTTCATCAGCTTTTGCTAATTATACTTGGAAATCTTCTTTGCCACCTAGCCCTTTACCTGGCTGTGTTTCCATCTCAGTGAAAGAGACTGAGGGATATCTATATGTGGTTGTTCTAACGTGCCTGCTTCTTCTTGCGTCTCTTGCCGTCCAGCTCTCAGCAGGTGGCAGACTCTTTTTAGCTCCACTATTTCTTTAAGCAGCTCTTCTTTTCGTTGCACCAGCATTAATGCCAGGTCTGTGCGTTGAGACTGCTCCAGCTTTACTCTAGCTTGAGGTCTTATTTCTTTATCTCTAGTGCTTTGTACACTTCGTCTGTCCCTTTGATCGGAAAAATTGTGGGATTTTCTTGTATTTATCGCAAAAAGGTTTCATGATCGTTGATCCTCTACTCTGAATATTGCAAGGAGGCATTCACTACATCTAGCTACACTTGAATCTTTTGCACTGGCAGGGTTGTAGTTAGAAGTTTTTCAATAACCTCTATCAATTGTTTGTCTTTTGTGTTGCAAGCATCTGTCAACTTCATGAGAAGTTCACCTAACTCCTCCATTTCCTTTTGTTGTTGATCTCTTGCTAGCTGATGTTGTTTAGCTTCAGCTTTCAATTCCTGCACTTGTTTTTGCAGATCGGTGATGACATTTACTTTGTCCTATAGCTCTCCTTGGAGAGCGTCAATCACCATCTTCAATTCTTTATCCTTTGTGATGCAACTAAGTGCTGCTGATCGGAGTTTTTCTGTCATATCATGCATTTGCTTTGCATATTCATTGACTTGCAGGATTACCTCATCATTTGTCTACCAGTCTTTATTTCTTTATGAGCTGCTGCCTAAACATTTTGGCAGTCTCTTGTGACTCTCTCGAGGGGGTCGTGGCGGTTGTTTGTTCTTGTTGGAATTAGGGTTGCAGAGAAACACACACAGCTTGGAGAAGACGAAGGAAGCTCAAGGCACACAATAGAGAGTGTATTACTTAGTGTGCAATGGAAAGATAGATAGCCCTAGAGTGATGGGCGTATATACAATGCACGGGGGAAAAAACCTCCTAAAGAGGGAAAAAATGCCCCGGCGGTCCTAGTGTGTTCACACACATCACTACCACATGTATATGGTAACAAATCCCCCCTGGAGTGATGCGGTGAACGAGAGCTGGCACATGAGTAAAGGGAAGTGCCATGCCCCGAGGACAGGATCAGTCCACAAAGGGGAGTAAGCCCAAAGCTTTGCGGAAAGCTTCAAGCTTCTCACGAGACAATGCCTTTGTGAAAAGATCTGCAAGGTTGTCCTGTGTTGGCACATAAGCCAAGCTGATCTCTCCTGCTGAGAGCCTTTCCCTGACATAGTGGTAATGCACCTCAATGTGCTTTGTGCGAGCATGAAAAACTGGGTTCCTCGCAACTGCCAATGCGCTCTGACTGTCAGTGAAGATAGTGTTGGCAGTGTCCTGTCCAACACCCAAGTCAGCCATAAGGCGTCTGAGCCATACACACTCAACCGTAGCTGTGAAGACTGCCCTGTACTCAGCCTCACAACTCGAAGTGGCCACAGTAGGTTGCTTCTTGCTCAACCATGATATACATGAACTGCCAAGCATGAAACAAAAACCACTTGTGGACACTCGCGTGTCAAAACAACCAGCCCAATCTGAGTCCGAAAAAGCATGTAAGTCTGGCGGCAATGATCCCCCCTTGGGATAAAACAAGCCAAGATGTAAAGTGCCACTAAGGTAGCGGAAAATCCTCTTGACAGCCTGCCAATGCTTAGACCCTGGGCTATGCATAAATCTGCTGACCTGCGAGACTGCAAACTGAATATCTGGCCTCGTGTTGCATACATAAATGAGGCAGCCAACAGCAGTTTGGTAAAGAGTGACATCAGCAGGATCGCCAGCATCATGTAGACTCAACTTCAAACCTGTTTCCATGGGAGTGGCAATAGGTTTGCAATCCTCAAGTCCAAACTTACATAGCAATGTCTCTATGTAACTTTTCTGACACAAGGCAATACCACCATCACACTGCTTAAACTGTATACCCAAGTAATGATGCAACAGCCCCAAATCTTTCATCTTGAAAGTAGCATTCAAATCAGCCTTAAATTCAGCAATATGTCTCTCATTTGGTCCAGTGATCAGCAAATCATCAACATAAAGAACCACAATGAGAAATACATCATCCTCACGCTTTACATACAATGTGCTTTCTGTTGGACTGTTACGAAAGCCTCGTTTAACCAAATGAGTGTCAGCTTTCTCATACCAAGCACGAGGAGATTGCTTCAACCCATACAAAGCCTTCCTACATTTGCACACTTTGTCCTCTTGTCCTTTTATGACAAAACCGCGAGGCTGCGTTACATAAACTTCCTCAAATATGTCACCATTCAAGAAAGCAGTAACAATGTCTGATTGATGTACATCCCAACCAAAATGAGCTGCCAATGCACATAGAAAGCGCACAGTAGTCATACGACAAGTGGGAGCAAAAGTCTCTTCATAATCTATGCCTTTTTGTTGTGCATAACCCTTTGCAACAAGTCGAGCCTTATGGCGATCGATCTCACCATCCGGCTTGCGTTTCAACTTGTAAACCCACTTCGTACCAATGGCCTTTTTGCCAGGAGGCAAATCACATAAAGTCCATGTGTCATTCTCTATAAGTGCATCATATTCTGATTTCATGGCAGCAATCCAATTTTCTGAATTCTGTGCTTCATCAAAAGACAGAGGCTCCTCAACATCATGTAAACTAGACACAGCCAAAGCATAACAATCTGATGCATAAGATGCATGGCGAGAGCCTGAACGAGTACGACTAGATAAAGGTGCATCCAATTTACTGTCACGCAAAGTGTGCACCAGCCATTTTGGCATACCTCTAGCCTGCTCATTTTCAGCCCTTTCCTCATCAAGTACATCATGTACATCTGCATCAGTAATAGGCTGTTCTAAAACATTTTCAGAAACCCCCATAGGCTGTACATTTGCCTCATTGGAACTTACATTCGTATTTCCACCACTGAAAAGAGGCAACAAAGTGTCATAAATGTCCTGTGAGCTTACATTACTGTCTCTAGTACATGACAGCAAGGGTTGAACAGAATCTTCCACAAACACTACATCCCGTGAAACCAAAATACGTTTTGTTTGCGGATGATACAACCTGTAACCTTTGCTTTCAGCACTATAACCAACAAAAATACATTTGACAGCCTTATCATCCAATTTTCTGCGCTGCACTTGTGGCACCAAAGCATATGCCAAACAGCCAAAAACACGCATGTGCTCAATAGAAGGTTTTCTATCATGCCATGCTTCATATGGAGTAATAGACTGCAAAGCTTTCGTAGGACACCTGTTAAGTACATAAGTGGCACACATGATGGCCTCAAGCCAAAAAGAATGCGGCAAAGCTTGACTTTTGACCATACATCGTGCCATTTCCGTTAGTGACCTGTTTTTCCTCTCAGCAACACCATTTTGCTGAGGTGTATAAGGCACTGTACATTGGTGTTTTATCCCACGACTAGCCAGAAATGCATTAAATTCATGAGACATATACTCCCCCCCTCGATCGGAACGGAGGGTGCCCATAGTACATTTTGAGACATTTTCAGCCATAGCCAAAAATTGTTTGAAGCACATAAAAACTTCGGACTTTGCTTTAAGCGGAAATACCCATGCATGCCTGGAGTAATCATCAATGAAAGTCACGAAGTACAGGTAATTGCCCAAGGACGGAGTTTGCATGGGCCCACAAACATCACTATGCACAAGTTGCAACCTGCATGTGGCCCTAACTGAACCATCCTTTGGAAACTTAGAACGCTGCATTTTACCCAGAATACAGCCTTCACAAACATGTTTGATAGGTGCTTCAAGAGGCGGCAAAGAAGCAACCATATCAGATTTCTGCAAACGCAGCAAACTGGCAAAATTCAGATGACCAAAACGTGCATGCCAAAGTTTTGCATCTGAAATAGCCCTTGAATCTGCAACAGCATTTGCAAAATTTTGTCCACACTTGTCATACAAAGTGAGCTTATACAGCCCACGGCACAAAAGCCCAGATGCAACAATTTCATCACCAAAACTGAGATCATGAACTGTACATCTGTCATCCACAAATTTGACTACAAGTCCAAGTCTAGCAAGTGCGGATACAGACAATAGATTCTTCTTGATCCCAGGTACATAAAGTGCATCAACAAGTGTGAAGGAACTGCTATTAGCAGCAGTGAGCACAATCTTTCCGACTCCCTGAACTGGATAAGAGGCGTTGTTGGCACAAGTGACTGAATTCCCATGAGGGACAGACTCGAGAGAGGTAAACAATTCACGATGTGAGGTAATGTGCTTTGTAGCACCACTGTCGAAATACCACACATGTGAATCTGCAGCAACTGACAAGCATGCATCATGGACAGCAGGATTGTAAGTGCACTCTGCGCTAAAAGCCCATTCTGCATCAACATCAGCATCACAATCTCCTTTCACAGAAGACTCAACAATGGCTGCATTTGTAGTGGAACCAGCATTTGCAGTGGAACCACCCTCTTTCTTCTTAGCCTCTTTGGCCTTCAACTTAGGACACGACTTGATCAAGTGATCATTGGCTTTACAATAATGGCAACGCATTTTCTTTTTGCCCTTGTCACCAGAATTGCCAGACGAAGTGCTGCCAGCAGAAGCATTAGGAACAGAAATTTTGCCACTCGCAGCAGAACCATAAGAAGTGGCTGCATTACTGTTACCACCCTTTCTTTGAGAAGCAATAAAAGCCTGTTCAACTGCACGCTGCCTAGTCCTGTTTTTTCTAGAAAGTGACTCTTGCAACAGCAATGTGCATAATGCATCAAACTTGACAACTTCAGGATTTCCTTGGGTCATCAGTCTCCAAGTACTAGCAAAAGTCTGGTAGGAATCTGGTAAGGCATCAAGAACAGTCTGCACAAGGGAACTGTCAGAAATGACTTCACCTGCAGAAATGAGTTGCTCATTGATATCCTTGACACTAGCAAGGAAAGTGTCCATATCATCTTCCTCATGCATAATCTTCGACTCTAGCTCTTTACGCAGCAAAGCAATTTTAGCCTCATTGCGGCTTGCATAAAGACCTGCTAGAATATCCCAAGCCTGTTTTGCAGATTTTGCTGAACGGATGTGAGGAATAATGGTGCGCTTCACAGACAACGCAATCAATGCATGAGCCTGCGCATCCTTAACATCCCAACGAGCTTGTTCTGCTGTAGGCAAAACAACTCTAACAGCTGCAATCCTTGCAGCAAGACCTGCAACATCCTCAATATCGCCTACATCTTCAGAACCAGGACGTACATCAATGCCCTGCACAATGTTCCAGACACCTTTTGACACAAGAACGTGTTGCATCATATAAGCCCACATAGGGTAGTTGTCCCCATCCAACCTGTCCTCAGCAGCAAACATCTTGAACACATCTGTGTTGTTGTTGTCAGCCATGGTAAATGCTGCACCTGATGTGAAAACTGCCCGAAAATAGGAGAAATGGAGCGGGAACAACTTGTGCTATATAGCACAAACCGTAGAAGACTATAAGGCACCTGTTATGCAGAAAACGGCACTGACAGAAAATCTGCACAAAATGACGAAATAGCCTGTGCAGTACTGCCCGTAGTGGAAACGGAGGCCGAAATGAGCCCAAATCAAAATTCTGAGCAGACCAAGCTCTTCGAGCACTCCCAAAATATTTGTCGACCTGCGAACGCTTGCCAAAGCTCACTGAAATCGGAGAAAGTGAGCAGGCGTGTGCTGGAGCAGCTGGCGACTAAGCCCGGGAGGACGTGACCTGCTCTGATACCAATTGTTGGAATTAGGGTTGCAGAGAAACACACACAGCTTGGAGAAGACGAAGGAAGCTCAAGGCACACAATAGAGAGTGTATTACTTAGTGTGCAATGGAAAGATAGATAGCCCTAGAGTGATGGGCGTATATACAATGCACGGGGGAAAAAACCTCCTAAAGAGGGAAAAAATGCCCCGGCGGTCCTAGTGTGTTCACACACATCACTACCACATGTATATGGTAACAGTTCTTCCACTAGGGGCTGTGCTTGGGCCTCTTGTGCTTTGTCATCTTGAGGCTTTGTGGATGCCTCGGCCGTTTTGTGATGGGTGGAGGTAGAAGGGTTTTCTTTTGTTTCCTGCTCACTTGTTTTCTCAAACCTTGCTAACTCTTCTTGTGAAGGACTTGCTTCTCTTTCCGGATCTGGTTCTTTTTCTTTGGCTTGCTCCTGTGTAGTGGTTGCCTATTGTGCAGATTTTGCTACTTCTTTCTAGTCAAGCTCTTTTTCCTTAGTGGGCTCAACTTGTGTGGTTCTATCTACTGGTGATGGTGGTGGGCTTGGCATAGGGTGGTCATGCTGTTATGTAAATGGTGAGGATGTTCTGGGGGACATCCCACCTTCTTCGTGCTGGGCTTCACCTTGGTGTGTTGCTTCTTCTACTTGTTTTTGCTGCTCCGCCGCATCTTTAGTTTTCTTTTCTACTTCTTGAGCCTCTTTAAACTTCAATGGCTCTGTCTCCTGATACATTCTTTCTAATAGGTCCTTTGGATCTTCTGCTCCTCTTCGTGCTGGGTGCTTTGTTCTTTGTCCTTTGACTTCTATAAGTACCCACTTTGCAGGGTCCTTGCCTTGAGCTTGGTGGCTTCGTTCATAGGAGTGCTTTTCTCTCTCAAATCTTGTCTTCTTCTGTTGAGGCTCCTCTTGATGTGCTACCATTGCTTTTCTTTTCATTTCTTTGATGCGTGCTCTTCTTTCCTCATTGTTGGAGCTTTCATTGCTATGCCATTCTGGAGAGCTTTCGACAGATTCTTCACCGGATTTGTAAGTTCTCTTGGTAGATCTTGTGGCTCAAGGGGATGGTTGTGCAAACACGATCCATGTGTTCTTATGTGGGGCAGGTGGAAAGTTGTCTGACGTGCCGATAGCATGGTAGGCAATTCTTATGAGTACCTCAGGTGCTCCCAGATATGTTATCTTACCCTCTTTCTTTGTCTCGCTCAATGTGGACAACACGTACTGCGCGTGGTCGATGGTTTTATTGGTTGTAAACTTTAACACTTGTGTAACTATGGCCACAATTGCATGATTGGGTGTCGTGTACCTTGGCGGTCTCTTTGCAAGAAAGTGAAAGTGTTGACAATATAATCTTGCAGGTTTTTCCACCTGTTTCTGGATAAGATCGGCAAATGTCACAACAGCGGTTTCCTTGGTGAAGGTACCTACCGTTTTTTTGCCTCTTGCCCTCATGGTCATTCCTTTTGTTGGCAAATTGAGAGCTTCAGCTACTATCTCTTTTGTAATGACCACTTCTACCTTGTTCCCTTGCTGGTTAGAGATCTGGGATGTTCCATCTTCCTTGATTGTGGATAGGAGCTTATAAGCTTTCTGAAAATCCACTCCACATTGCTCTTGTTTGTAGAACTCTCTGAGCTCAATCCTTCTATTAGCTTCTTTTGTCTCTGTTTTGTTGCGCCATCGTAGACCTCTTTTGGTAGAGGTTGCAGTTCTACCTGGTGTCCTTCTTCGCTTTTGAATCTACCTGTGAATACTATGGTGTTGTTTTCCTCCAACTGTTCTTTTGATAGATAGGTTTCTTTGGTTGTTTTTAAGTAACTGGGGTCCAGTTGGTATGGTGGTAGATCTTGCAGCTTTTCCTTTTGAGAGACCCTTTTTCTGGCCTTCTATGTAGCTTGCATGGCTCTTGTTAAGTGAATAGAGTGTCAAAGTTAGCAAACCTGGTAGATTCTAGGATGTTTTGTAGGGGTTAAGACTAGCTACCAGCCGAGTACAAAATGGATCATTGATAAGTATAGAAATTATCCTTCATGTCTCACGTGAGACGGTGCTGAAAACAAGCAACTGTTGACTCCAAAAAATGCGTGCAAAGAAGGTCGAAAAGCTCTCTCTCAAAAGGCAAGAAGTGGAAATGAGGTGATTTTAGCCTACCTTGGGTATCTATACTCGGACTTCCTGAACCATTTTTCTCCAGATTCCTTTGTTAGTCCTACTAGACCGTGAAATGTATGTTAGACTCAAAAATGTCCCCAATCAGAATTCTGCAAAAGTAGGTATGGCTGCCTAATTTAGGCTTCCCACTTTCATCTGCCATTTTGATTGAAATTTTTTGTGCCTGTCTGCCTTGTAGTTCTGATTATCAACATATCTTTAGTTTTTTCATTTGAGCTCCTTTGCAAATTATTATTAATTTTTGACCTGTTTACTGAAAAATCAAGAAAAATAACAAAATGCGCTAAAAAAGTAAAGTAAAAATCCAATAATTGAGAAAATCCATTGAAAAACACAACTTTATTGTTATTTGTTGGATTTATCCATTTTTAAGTCTCAATATTAAGAAAAATGATGAAAAATAACAAAAAAGGACTGTTTTTTGATGATTTTCTGATAGTATATACACTATTTACACTCATCGGGGAGATATCATCAGTTAAATTTCCCGGTTGATGAATTGTAAGGGTATTATTATGTAATTTTGCAAAAAAATCACACGTTAATATCACACTTTTTTCTCCCTCTTCAAACATTGCCCGTATTTACTAGTGCCTTTCCACCCCTCCTAGATGGCGTACTCCAGGATGATTGTGTGCATGGGTTGAAAAATCGTGTCTATGCATAACCGTGGTTGGCTCTACCATGCTTTGAAGATCAATGCAGTTCGAACCAGTATGTTGTGAAAGAGTTGGGTCTTGAGTAATTAACTCAAGGGTTTCTGAAGTCGAGGTTTTCTGATGCTCTCTTCCAAAGAGCAAATCTTGTAGCTTGTGTGATCTTTGCTTGATTGTACCATCAAGATTCTTTAGCAAGATGATTTTTGAGTTGTTGGTATCAATAATGACTGTTGTCGAGCTTTTACCCGCCATTGATATCTTGGTTCGTCTTGGTCAGAATGGTGTGGTTGAGTCTTCTGAAACTTAACTTTTCATTGCTTGATCGGTTTTACAGTTTGCGGAGAAGATAAGTGTTTCTTTTTCTTCCAAATCCATTTCATGTTAGGTTCCTTCAGAGATGCTCGTCTCTATGTTTTGATCTTTGGAACTGTCTTTGGTTTTGTTGATGATGTTTGGACACCCAGATTTGAATTGGCTCGTCCTTAAGCTTTGCTTTCGGTACCCAAATTTGTCCTACTCATTGCATGCTACTTGTAGAATCTACTTGTTGAGAGGATGGATAAGATTGATTAATTCATGGTTTTCTTTGCTGGTAAGATCCTTTCCATTCCTTCTTGCTTGGTGCAATTGGAACAATGAGTTGTCTGCCTTTAGGTGATAGCTTGCGCTAATTGGTATCCCAATCTGGTACTGCCTTGTATGTTTGCATCCAGAGGATTCCAAGAATTATTGTCCCATTCATGTGTTTATCTGGTAAGCATACAAACTGATGAGGACATGAACATCCATGTACTATCACATTCAAGTTGACTACTCCCAATGTTGGTGTTGGGTTCTTCTTGCATCCTGTAATAGTCGCTACTCCTGAAATGTCAATAATTGACTTGTTGCTTTCTTGTATGTGGAATAATTGACTGCATTTACTCTAGCTCTTGTATCGACCAATGCATTGGTGCTATGGTTTTTGAGTTGTACTTTGATGCAAAGGCTTATTCCATCTAACCATTCATCATCTGTTGACACTGCATATTTCTGCAATTCCCAGTGTCGGTCATCTATTTACAGTGTGTTGATGGGAATAGGTATTTGTTGATCTTTGAGAGAAGCTTTTCTTTTGAGTACCAAATCCGAGTTTCCTCATGGGCTTCATCAATAAGGTGCTCTTGTTTTATCTTTCTTTGCTTGGTTGCATGCATTCTTTTTAGTAATTCATTGGTTAGTGGAAAATTGTACTTGTTCAAATGATTGCATCAACTAATCCAATTAGCCATTGGTTCACCATCTAGGGTGGACAACTTAACTACTCTACTTGGAGATACATATTCAATGATAAGAGGTCCGTATCCCTTTTTCTTGAACTTGGGAATGTGTTGCTTAAGGGAATAGACTAAAACCAAGTCCCCTTTTATGAAGACTTTTGTAATTAGATGGGAATCAAAAAATTGTTTTTGTTTCCGCTTTTGTGAATAGATGTGAGCTACAGCAGTTTGCCTTTGCTCATCTAGCTTTTCTAAATCTTCAAGTCTCTCTGACAATTCATGCCCAGTTCACTCAAAATCCTTAGCTACCCTTAGTGTCGGCAATAGAAATTCTATTGGTAGTATAGCATCAAGACCATAAACAAGATTAAAGGGTGTAGCATTTAAAGCTATTTTGAATGAAACTCGATAAGCCCATAAAGCTGCATGGAGATTCATTTCCCAGTCTGTCCTTCTTGAACTAACCACTTCAATCAATATCGAGCTAAGAAATTTTTTTGTATGCTTAGCTTGTCTATTTGCTTGCGGGTGATAGGGAGCTGATTTGTTATGGATGACCATAAATTCATTATGCAGATACTCGATTACCTCATTGAGGAAATGAGTTCCTCTATCACTAACAATTTCTGTTGGAAGTCCTTATCTTGTGAATACATACTCATATAAAAATACGACAGTGGTTCTGGCATCATTCTTTTGAGTTGCTTTAGCCTCGGTCCACTTGGTCAAATAGACCGTAGGTACAATGATATATTGAGCTTGGGTTCTATAAGCAGGTGGCTGTATTGGCCCAACAAAGTCTATACCCCATTTTGCGAAAGCTCTAGCCCCCATCATTGGTCTTAAGGGCATGCTATATACACGGGTTGTCATTTTTACTTGTTGAAGCATCACACCTCCGAACATATTCTTTGGCATCTCCAAAAAGTGTTGGCCACCATATGCCTACCATTAAGATTGCTCTTGCGGTGGTCTCATGTTAACTGAGTCAATGTCAGTTAACAGAAGCTGCTAAAGACCGAAGACGTACGGATGTACATCGAGGATGAATATGAAGAAGCAGTAAAGATTGGAATTACATATTTTTCACGTTTTCCCAAAATGGTCACGTATTGTAAATTCCCGATTTATTTCAAGCCATTTTAATATTCTAATGTATTATGGGCTCAATGGGAGTTCCAAGATGTAAACAATGTGACAGTTACTATACCTAGGTTGCAGATTCAGTAAGTGGTGGAGCCCTAAAGGCCTTGGGAACCCGGACATTGCATATTTTTACCCTAGGTATATAAAGCAGTGTGTAAAATAAATTAGGGTTCTCAAGCTCATTTGTTAAGAGCACTCTTTGGTGAGAGCTCTTGAGGTGTGTGGCTATGGAGTCCTTGAGCTTCTCCTTAATTGCTCATGAGACTTGATTAACACTAATCAATGATTCATTCTCTCTCACTATGCCTCTCTCTTACTTCTTACGATTGCTTATGATGCTTAGATTAGCTAGATCTTAACTAATTAGTGGTTAATCCCTCTCCAATCTTGTGTGATTGCCCTCTTTTGCTTGTGTGTGCATGTAGGTTTGATTGGAGTGTGGTGCTCAATAGATCTGTGTGTGTGTGCTTGTGAATAGTGTATTGCATGATAGGATTAGTGTTGTGTGCATCTTGCAATCATAGTGTGTGTGATTAGTTCATTAGAGGTGAAGAGAAGTGGATATGGAGATTGCCCTTCATTGCGGCTTAGCTCCTCCATAGGTCGAGAAGCTCACCTCGTAGAGTTAAACATTTGGGTTGCCCCGATTAGCTAACTAACCGTGCGAGTGTTTCCATGCCCTAGCCGGGTAGTTTATCCCTCTGGATTGATAATTTTGTTGGTCATTGAAGCTATTGCAACGACGAGACCCCCAACATTTGGTGCCGTTGCTAGGACGATGGCCTACGCTAGTGTAATTGTGGAATAATTGAATGCTTTCCCTCACCAATTTCACTACTAATTTCACTTGTGTGTTTATGTTTTTGTGGATTTTGAATGTGTGTGCATGAAGCATTGTGTTCATAATTCTCTAATGTGTGACCAATCTTGCCAATTGTGTGTTTACTCTGTAATTCCTCACTAACCTCTTCCTAATTTGACTAATTTTTGCTAACTTACTAATGTGCTATGAAGGATTGGAGCATTCGACCATTCAATTGATCTTCAATGAAAAGGTAATTAAGGTGGTATTCTCAACCTTCTTAGAATCTAAGGAAGTGTAGAATTGTGTAGATACATGATGCAATGTAATGCTATGCTATGTTGATGCAATGTAATGTAATGAAATGAGGATTGAAAATTTTGCGATTTTTCTTTTTCACGCCGCCGTAATGCTGAAATTTTTAAGAATTGGTGGCGCATGAATTTGTTAAGTTTCGATTGCTAATTGATAATTGTAGGTTACTAATTGGGTGCCTAATTGAGTTGATTGCATGCTTGGATGGTAAATTTTAGGTGTGTGTGTACTAAAATCAAGTGTGTGTGCATTCTAATTGAGTGTGTGTATGCCTAATTTTAGGTGTGTGTGCACTATTTTGCCCATGTTTGAGCACCTAGAAATCAATGTGTGTGTTATGATTTGTGAATTGTGAATAATTGATGTGTGTTGTGCTCATGCCTAAATATTGATTTGTGAAGTCACATTGCAAATCCGACAAATTTAACCCTTTTGTGTCAGTACCTAAAGATTGGTAAAAACTACCAATTTTTTAGTGTGTGTGTGTGCCTAAAAAAGAGTTTAATTTGCATGGTGAATTCAATGTTTTCATTGCATAAAAATGATGTTTGTAATGATTAAATGCTGCATTTTTGTGCTCAAAACAGGGATTTACACACTCTAATTGCGTCAATTTTTTACCTAATTTCGTCGGTAATTTTGCCGGTTTAATTGCCTAGTCTTGATTTTATTTATAATTTATTGTTGGCAATTGAATTAATGTGATTTTGGCAATTTTATTTGGGTGCACTATTCCCCAATGTGTGGAGAATTTGTAGGATTTTTTTGGGTATTTTTCGGATAATTTTTACAAATTTTTGGTAATTTTTGTTGATTTTTGCATTAATTTTTGGATAATTCCATAAACAATTGATTTTGCAATATTTATGAGCTATTTTGTGTGTGCTTATTTATGGCATCATTTTTTTCGCATTTGTGCCCTCCGTGGTCGAGTTATGAGCGTTTTACTATTTTCTGGGACTGGGTGGACAATTTTGTCGAATTTGAGATTTTTGATAATGCTGTTTTCGGTGTGCTTTTGCGTGTTTAAAAATGCTCGATAGTGAATTACGATGATTTTCTAAGATTCCTATAATTTTTCGGAGTTTCGGCTAATTTTCGGTCTATTTTTGGCATTTCTAGACGATTGGAAATTAAAATATTAAAATTTTTGATAAAGAGCAAGGTTCGAATTTGATTTTCTGCCTTGTGGCGCATAAAACTCCTTGTCAGATAGACCTTCACAGTCTCTTGGGACAGTTTCGTACGACGTTAAAAAAATCTTCCTCTTTCTGTCACCTACGCTCATTCCACATGAACACCCCTCACCCTCTCTCTCTTCTCTAACTTTCCCTCTCTCCAATGTTAGAAAAAATCGGGGTACAATGTATTTTAACCGGCCGAATTCATAAAATCCCCTTTAGATTTTGAGCTTGCCTTGAAGAAAACCGAGCACGAGTTTTAGTGTAATTACCGGCAAAAAGCTTTAAATTTTGACCTAAAAACCTGGAGAATTTTGAGTTTTCTTCTGTTAGATAAAATGTGTTTTTCTAGCACTCCCTCTGTCTTCGAACACTCTCTCTCTCATACTCTCTCTTTCTCTCTTAACTCTCTCTTCGCCCGCACTCTCTCCCACGCGAGAACCCCCTCTCTCACTCTCTTGTGTATTACCCTCTCTCTCTCTCTCTTCACTCTCCCACTTTCTCTCTCTTCGTTCCTTGCACGCACCGACGTCCTCTGTCTTTGCCAGCCCATGCGAGCTCTCTCTCTCTCTCTCTCTCTCTCTCTCTCTCTCTCTCTCTCTCTCTCTCTCTCTCTCTCTCTCTCTCTCTCTCTACCGGGCCTACTCTGTGCACCCGCTGACCCGCATCCGGGGCCGTTGTCCACGCTCGCGCGCACGTTCTGCTTTTGTCGCTAGCTGCGCTGCACGCTCTGTTGATAGTCAAGTTGCCGCCTTCCAAGCCCCGCGTCAATGCGAGGCAGGTAGAAATAAGGTAAAGTTTAGTTTTTTTTTTTTTGGGAGAAAAAAAAGAAAAAAATCAAATAAATGTTTTTAAAAGAAAATTTAATAAATCAAATAAAAATTCAAAAGAAACATTAAAAACTCAAAAATAAAAAAGTTAAATTAAAAATCACAAAAAACAATAAAAAACTCATATAAAGAAAAAAATTCAATTCAAAAAATTATAAATAAATAAGTAGAAACAATTAAAAAAACATAGAAAAAAACCTCAAAAAAATAAAAAGCTCACAAAAAAGTTTAAAAAATAAAAAAATTTTATCAAAAAAGTGAGAAAAAAATAGAAAAATTTTGAAAAAATAAAAATTCACAAAAAATTTAAAATCCTCATGAAAAAATAAAAAACACTCACAAATAAATCAAAATTGACCAAAAAAATGATAAAAATTTGTGAAAAAATCATAATAGCTCATAGAAAATTTTTAAAAAATCACAAAAAATAATAAAGAACTCACAAAAAATCCTAAATTGTTCAAAAAAATAATAAAATCTAAAAATTAAAAAAATCCCAGAAAAAATCATAAAAAGTTCAAAACTTTTCCCAAAAAATCATAAAGATATCAAAAAAATAGAAAATTTCACAAATAATTAGACAAATAAAAAGACAGTCGCCGAAGGTGCTAGAAGAAACCGAAAAAAGACAAAGAAAACCAAAAAGAGTCGAAAATAGCAAAAGCAAGGCCGAAAAAGTGTACTGCACACCAAACAAACCGCGAAAGAGCCAAAAAATCGCAAATCGAGCAGATTGTGCCGAAGCAAATTCGAATAGCCAAAAAAAGCTGAAAACGGTCAACCCAAAGCCGTGAGGGGCAGACAAGCTGAAAATCGACAAATCACAATGGATTGCAGATTAATCTATTAACACTAGGTTGGTAACCTAACAGGACATAAAAGTGTCCTTTCAGGGTTTTGAAAAAAACCTCCAAAACCATAGTAGATCCACTCATTTTGTAAAATCCTTTCATGAGGTTATAGTTCAAGGCCTACTACACATGGAAAAAATAAGAGACTTGTAAAATTTCTCATCTTTTGGTCACACCAAGCCTCCAAAGTTGATGGACCAGTACATTTTCATCAAAACAATCATTTCTTACGTTTTTTTGTATAAAAATAAGATTAGGGATTTTTGTACGACTTGAGATAAATTCCCTAGTTAACTTCAATGGGTTGGTGATCAGAACATATGATTGCTTCTCACTCACTATTTTTTGTTTTGCCAAAAGAAATAGGTACAAAAAAGTTGAATTTTACCATTCTGCAAACCTATCATCAAAGTTTCTATAGCCACGCTGAATACAAATAATATATGAGTGTTTTCTTAGTTCCCTATTGTCCTTTAGGTTCATAAGGAGCCATGGAGCATGTCAAAAGAATAATACATCTCTTACCAAGGGGAATCTTGGGGACAAGGATGAAGTGCTAAATACAGTAAACATGAAAAAACTTGGTTCAACATTATGAGTTGTAGAATCCCATAGAAACTATTCAATATCTAGCCAAATTTGATCCTTATGACTAGATACGGTTACTACCTACAAAATGCATATAGTTGTCACAAGAAACTAGCAATATTGAAAAAGCTATACTTGATATACTAGAATGTTTCGTTTTCTTCTATAATAGAAAAAATCAACCATCGTTGTGTACTATGAAAAATAGGGTATTAGGTGCCCCAAAACTCAAGGAATATTAGCTTTATGTTCCAATATGGGACATAGAAAATGAAAACTACATTTGGATATCATGAAAGCCACCAAAAAAATCATGGAAGAGCTAAAATTGGCTAAAAAACACGATTTGATCATTTTTGTAATTTGGTCATAACTTATAACTTTAACATTTATTTCTCCCTAGAAGCATCAGGACATGTTTAGGACTACTAAAGATAGTTCTCTAACAATATAGACCTCACAAACATGAATTCTAGAGTGGTATAGTTGCAAAAAGTTGAAAAAAGCAAAAGACAGGACCCGTTTTTTCACACAGTTTAGGTTGTGAAATGTTGTGCAAGGACAAGGTTAAAGATGGAATTGATAATCCAAAAAAATGTCAAGTTTTTTTCTGCTCATGAGACAATGTTCTAGATAGATAGCACCTCAAAATCCATTTTTAAAATCTTGACATAATTCAAGGAAAATGGTCACTTAACAGGACATAAAAGTGTCCCAGGACATAAAAGTGTCCCATTACCAACCTAGTGTCAAAGGCCCAATTTTTCATCGTTTCAAAAGGTTGAAATCAATTCTGACACTGTCGAACTAGAGTTAATCAACTCTTGTGAGTCTGAAGAGCAGTCAACTGCAAAAGCACTTTGACTAAAGCAGTTTTATCAAGCCGGACATGAGAAATCATGCTAAGGAACGTCAAAATCAGCCAATTGACATTTTTTGTAGATTGAGACTCAAATCATGCCGAGAGTTCAAGTACAACGGAGCAAGCTAGTAGCAATGGCAACACATGCACAACTGTAATCGACCAGATTTTGCAGCTTTATGGCTACAATGGAGACAAAATCTTATATGCAGATTCAGAAGGCCATAGATACTTGATGAGCAGTAAAAGAACCACAAGAGCCAGGATCCTGTTGATCAGAGTAAAGCAAGATTCAGAGAACTCCCAAATATTCATAGACTTCAGTGGAGCCAGGTATTGCAAGGTTAAAGATGAAGTGCAGATAGATGTTCAAAAAGTCAACCCAAGTGTTTATCTAGAAAAGACCATATTAGGTAAAGTGGGAAAATCCCAATTCCCAGGGTGGACAACTTTCAATATATCATGTACAAAATATAGAGATTTTGTCAAAAATTTGAGTTTTTTTAAGGTCTCATTCCACTTTATGCACATACAATACACAATGAAAACAACTAAAGTACCATGGTTTCAATCAATTGGATTATTAGGAGACGAGTATATTGCATCCATTATTTTTGTCTATGTCCTACTGTCCTACCTACAACTTATCTCAACATGGAGAGCTTGGTTTCTAGGTCCACCACTTGTCCAAGTTAATGTAAAAGTGACTCAAGGTTCACAACTTGTGAAAGCAAGGATCCATTGAGGAATACAATCCACTTGGCTATTTTTCCTTAATTTATTGCATGTGACATTCAAGCAAGGTCCACTTCTAATCTATAACTTCTTAATTTGAGGCATGGGGCATACATAAAATATGTAGCATATGCTCTATTGCCTCATAGGAAGGTTGGTTTCAAGGTGCACTTATCCATGCTAGCCTATCTTGGAGAAATGATGGAGCTTGCTTCTCTCCTTGTTTCAATGGAGACTAGCTTGGACAAGTGGTGGACCTTTGCTTCTTTCTATGTTTCAATAGAGTTAGCTTGGACAAGTGGTGATCTTGGAACAAAACCCCCATGTAAAACATATCATGGGTATTCCAAGTGATTAGAAAGATTACCATTTAAGATATAACCTTATAGGTTGGACAAATGGAGCTTGGCTTGGAGAAATGGTGGACCTTTCATTCTCTCCATGTTTCAATGGAGCCTATCTTGGATAAATGGTGGAGCTTGCTTCTGTCCATGTTTCGATGGAGCCTAGCTTGAACAGTGGGTGGACCTTTGCTTCTCTCTATGTTTCAATAGAGTTAGCTTAGACACGTGGTGGATCTTCAAACTAAGCCAACTACTATCAATGTTTCCTAGCTTGGACAAGTGGTGGAGTGTTTCTCTACTCCATGTTTCAATGGATCTTAGCTTGGATAAGTGTTGGACCTTAAAACAAAAACCCCATGTACAACATAGAATGGATTTTCTAGATTTCAATGGAGTCTAGATTTAACAAATGGTGGAGCTTGTCTTCATCCATGTTTCAATGAAACTAGCTTGGACAAGTGGTGGACCTTGTAACAAACCCCCCCATGTACAACATATCATTGGTTTTCTAAGTGATGGGAAGGAATACCATTCAAGATGTAAACTTATAGCTTGGATAAGTAGTTGACTTTAAAACCAAATTCATCATAATACAATGAAATACAGGTTAGCCAATTCCTAAATCTTGAGACCAAACCTCCCATGCTATTAGAGATAATATATTGGATAAGTGGTGGACCTTCTATTATTTTCCCATGCCTAGTTTAGACTACCGGTACACTTTGCAGCTATAAAGGTTGGACGAGTTGTGGAGCCTTGTTTCTATCCATGTTTTAATGGATCCTAGCTTGGACAAGTGGTGGACCTTGGAAAAAAGCTTCCATGTACAACATATATGAGGTTTTCCATGTTTTAATGGAACCTATCTTGGACAAATGGTGAATCTTGCTTCTCTCCATGTTGATTTTGGAACTAACTTAGACAAGTGGTGGAGCTTTTCTTTTCTACTCTTCATAATACAATGAAGTATACGTTGGTTACATGGTGAATCTTAAGGCCAAACCTCCCATTTTACTAGAGATGATAGGTTGGACAAGTGGATCAACCTTCTATCATTTCTCCATGACTATATTGGACAATTAGTAGACCTAACATCTCTCTATGTTGTCTAGAGATAAGCTTGGACAAGTGATGGACCCTGCTTCTCTCTTCCCTTGGTTTACTAGTTTGAAGACTCAGTATATATACTTTCTTAGATCTAGCTTGAACAAGTGGTGGACCTTGTATCCACAATCTTAATTCATTACAAAAAAGTATATGAAAAAATAACATAGGAATCTTGGTTTGAAGGTCAAGCAATTAGGTTCCAAATGCACATAATAATATATTTTCCACCCATAATAAAAGAAAGTTAAATATGTTATTACCAAATTGACAAAGGTAACATCCAAGAATTCTAGCTTTGCATCTTGTCAGATCTAAATCTTCATCAAGGCGACATGCATGTATACATCAACTTTCAAGCCATTCAAGAATACATGCACTTAGATTCCATAGTTTTGTTTTCAAAGTCTTTTAGGTTCTAAAACTCTTTCACATAAAGTATGTAATGACAAAATTCTTGAAGCAAACATTTGTGCCCAAGAAAAAGATCCCTCTCACATATTTAAAGTCCATGAATTCTCTGATCCATACTTACAAGTTTTATTTTGACATCAAACATCAATTCTCTCATAGTTACAAATAAATGCAACCTCGATATGAATTGACAAAAATGAATTTCTTTTACTATATGACCCAACATAGGCCCCAATCAAATAAAAAATGAGTCTCCAAAAATTTGGGTGCACTCTAGCAATACATCAGAGTCCCCTTACAATAGGATGCACTCCAATAGTACATTGAAGTCCCCTTAGAGTAGGGTGCACTCCATTCAAGTGTTCATAAAATTGACACACCTTTGTTTTTTTATAAAAAAAGACTATATCAAATTATACAAATGTTGAAAGATACACACTAGAATAAAAAAAGCATCTTATGGCCATATTTATTCAATTCTTTCGTGTTGACAAGTACACACCAAGGACATAATTTGTCTCAGAATCACTATACTGATTTACAATTGTGTTGTATGTATAGACTCTCTTATCTCTTGCATACAACCATCCTACCAACCATGGAATTATGGTTCTCTACAAGAATTTTTGAAGTTGCTCAGAAGTTTGCCTCCACATCTTTGGAAATATAAGATATGTCCCTGGCATGTTCCACATCACCCTATATGGAGTGTTATCAAAAATTAAGGTATTGTTTGCATCCAAATCCTCAAATATCTTCCAAATATCACTCAAATTTTTGTGATAAACCCTTGTAAATCCTAACATAATATTTGGATTTTGGCAATTTTTGTTACTCATAAACACCTTGAACTTGGTATACTGCTCAGGAAAACATTTTTGTGTGATGCGTTGCACCCTTGTTAAGTTATAGCAACTCCATATCCATAGCTCAAAGTATTCAGCACAAAAATCCAAAAAACTTTGTGCGTCTGATCGCACCACATGATAAACTTCATCTTTATCCTCCACAAGTCGCATGTGTTGAGCCCAAGATGGCATAGAATCTCCATGTTTCATTTCAATTGTCTTGAGAAGTAACCCCTCTAGATCCAAGATAAGTACTCTTTTGATGTCCTTGAAAGAAAGTGGTAGGTGATAAGGAGGTGATTCATTCCTTGGACAAGGTCTTGGAGGAGGTTGGATGGGTAATTCAATAGTTTTCTTCAATTTATGCGAGCATATAGCCAATCCATTTTTCTGTAATGGTTCTGAAATTAAATAACAAGAACACTTAATGCAAACACAACAATAGACATGAGTTTTACATTGTCTACCCTAAGGTTTTATTAGATACCAAAATCCATCTATGATCTACTCATTAATAGAAAGAAAGTCAAATTAAAATCCTGACTCTTTTTTATGCTACACTCTCTCTTAGTCTCAATACCATGGAGGTCAACTAGACTTAAGTCGACTAATAATTACTACTTGTTGTTAAAGGTATGCTTGAAGTGCATAAGGCTTTACCAATGCTCTAGTGTAGAATGGGTATTTAGGTCTCAAGGTCTACCACTTATCCAAGCAAAGATCCATTTAGATATGGAAACCCAATTTTTCTTAATATAATGATATAGAGTGGACAAGTGGTGAATCCTGAGACCAAACCACTCATGCTACTAGGGATAATAGGTTGGACAAGTGGTGGACCTTGAATGTAAACCCCCCATGTACAAAGTATCAGGGGTTTTGGGTATTTCAATCAACTCTAGCATCTTCGAGACATGGTGGAGGTTACTTCTCTCCATGTTTCAATGGAGTCTATCTTGGATAAATGGTGGAGCATCATTCTCTCCATGTTTCAATGGAGCCTAGTTTGGACAAGCGGTGGACTTTTGTTTCTCTCTATGTTTGAACAGATTTAGCTTGGACAAGTGGTGGACCTTGGAACAAAATCCTCATGTAAAACATATCATGGACATTACATGTGGTGAGAAAAAATACCATTCAATATATAACCTTATAGGTTGGACAAGTGGTGGACCTTAACACCCAATTATTATTAATATAATGACATAGAGTGGACAAGTGGTGAATCTTGCGACCAAACCTACTAGGAAAAGTAGGTTGGACAAGTGGTGGACCTTGAATGCAAACCCCCCATGTAAAAAATATCACTCATGCTACTAGGAATAATTTGGTATTAAGGTCCATGTTTCAATGGAGCCTAGCTTGGAAAAGTGGTGGACCTTTGTTTCTCTCTATGTTTCAATAGAATTAGCTTGGACAAGTGGTGAACCTTGGAACAAAACCCCCATGTAAAGCATTTCATGGGCATTACAAGTGGTGAGAAAAAATACCATTCAAGGTATAATCTTATAGGCTGGACAAGTGGTGGACCTTAGCACCCAATTCCTCTTATTATAATGACATAGAGTGGAAAAGTGGTGAATTGTGAGACCAAACCTACTAGGGATAATAGGGTGGACAAATGGTTGACCTTGAATGTAAATCACCCATGTACAAAATATCATGGGTTTTGCGTATTTCAATGGAGCCTAGCATATAGGAGACATGGTGGAACTTACTTATGTCCATGTTTTAATGGAGCCTATCTAGGAGAAATGGTGGAGGTTCCTTCTCTCCATGTTTCAATGGAGCCTAGCTTGGACAAGTCGTGGACCTTTTTTTCTCTCTATGTTTAAATATGGTTAGCTTGGACAAGTGGTGGATCTTGGAATGAAACTCCCATGTAAAACATATCATGGGCATTTCAAGTGGCGAGAAAGGATACCATTTAAGATATAACCTTATAGGTTGGACAAGTGGTGGACCTTAACACAATATAATGACATAGAGTGTACAAGTGGTGAATCTTGAAACCAAACCACTCATGCTACTAGGGATAATAGGTTAAACAAGTGGTGGGCCTTGAAAAAAAACCCCCTAGAGTGTTTCAATGGAGCCTAGCTTGGAAACATGGTAAAGCTTGCTTCTCTCCATGTTTCAATGCAGCCTATCTTGGATAAATGGTGGAGCATCATTCTCTCCATGTTTCAATGGAGCCTAGCTTGGACAAGTGGTGGACCTTTATTTCTCTCTATGTTTGAATAGAGTTATCTTGGAAAAGTGGTGGACCTTGGAACAAAACCCCCATGTAAAACATATCATGGGTATTACAAGTGGTGAGAAAAAATACCATTTAATATATAACCTTATAGGTTGGACAAGTGGTGGACCTTAACACCCAATTATTCTTAATATAATGACATAGAGTGGATAAGTGGTGAACTTGGGACCAAACCTACTAGGGAAATAGGTTCGACAAGTGGTGCACCTTGAATGTAAACCCCCCATGTAGAAAATATCACTCATGCTACTAGAAATAATTTGGTATTAAGGTCCATGTTTCAATGCAGCCTAGCTTGGAAAAGCGGTGGACCTTTGTTTCTCTCTATGTTTCAATAGATTTAGCTTGGACAAGTGGTGGACCTTGGAACAAAACCCTCATGTAAATCATGTCATGGGCATTACAAGTGGTGAGAAAAAATACCATTCAAGCTATAACATTATAGGTTGGACAAGTAGTGGACCTTAACACCCAATTCCTCTTAATATAATGACATAGAGTGGTATGGGTATTGGGTATTTCAATGGAGCCTAGCAACTTGGAGACATGGTGGACCTTATTTCTCTCCATGTTTCAATGGAGCCTATCTAGGAGAAACAGTGGAGGTTCCTTCTCTCCATGTTTCAATGAGCCTAGCTTGGACAAGTGGTGGACCTTTCTTTCTCTATATGTTTTAATAGAGTTAGCTTGGACAAGTGGTGGACCTTGGAATGAAACCCCCATGTAAAAAATATCATGGGCATTTCAAGATGTGAGAAAGGATACCATTTAAAATATAACCTTATAGGTTGGACAAGTGGTGGACCTTAACACATAGTTCTTCTTAATATAATGACATAGAGTGTACAAGTGGTGAATCTTGAGACCAAACCACTCGTGCTACTAGGGATAATAGGTTGGACAAGTGGTGGACCTTGAATGTAAACCCCTCATGTACAAAATTATGGGTTTAGGGTATTTCAATGGAGCCTAGCTTGGAGACATGGTGGAGATTGCTTCTCTCAATTGTTCAATGGAACCTATCTTGGAGAAATGGTGGATCATCCTTCTCTCCATGTTTCAATGGAGCCTACCTTGGACAAGTGGTGGACCTTTGCTTCTCTCTATGTTTCAATAAAGTTAGCTTGGACAAGTGGTGGGTCTTGGAACAAAACCCCTTTGTAAAACATAGCATGGACATTACAAGTGATAAGGAAAAATATCATTCAAGATATAACCTTACAGGTTGGAAAAGTGGTGATGGACCTTGACAAGTGGTGAAGGATACCATTTAAGATATACCCTTATAGGTTGGACAAGTGGTGGACCTTAACACCCAGTTATTCTTAATATAATGACATAGAGTGGATAAGTGGTGAATCTTAAGACCAAACCACTCATGCTACTCGGTATAATACATTAGAGAAGTGGTAGACCTTGAATGTAAACACCCCATGTACAAAATATCATGGTTTTAGGATGTTTCAATAGAGCCTAGAATCTTGGAGACATGGTAGATCTTGATTCTTTCCATGTTTGAATGGCACCTATCTTGGAAAAATGATGGAGGTTACTTCTCTCCATTCTTCAATGGAGCCTAGCTTTGACAAGTGGTGAACCTTTGCTTCTCTCTATGTTTGAATAGAGTTAGCTTGGACAAGTGGTGGACCTTTGCTTCTCTCTATGTTTGAATAGAGTTAGCTTGGACAAGTGGTGGACCTTGGAATGAAACCCCCATGTAAAACATATCATGGGCATTTCAAGTGGTGAGAAAGGATAACATTTAAGATATAACCTTATAGGTTGGACAAGTGGTGGACCTTAATACATAGTTCTTCCCAATATAATGACATAGAGTGTACAAGTGGTGTATCTTGAGACCAAACCACTCATGCTACTAGGGATAATAGGTTAGACAAGTGGTGGGCCTTGAAATAAAACCCCCCATGTACAAAATAAAATGGGTTTAGGGCATTTAAATGGATCCTAGCTTGGAGACATGGTGGAGCTTTCTTCTCTCCATGTTTCAATGAAGCCTATCTTGGAGAAATGGTGGAGCATCCTTCTCTCCATGTTTCAATATAGCTTAGCTTGGACAAGTGGTGGATCTTTGGTTCTTTCTATGTTTCAATAGAGTTAGCTTGGACAAGTGGTGGACATTGAAACAAAACTCCCATGTAAAATATATCATGGGTAGTTCAAGTTGTGAGAAAAAAAACCATTTAAAATATAACCTTATAGGTTGGAAAAGTGGTGGACCTTAACACCCAATACTTTTTAATACAATGACATAGAGTGGACAAGTGGTGAATCTTGAGACCAAAGCTATCAAGCTACTAGGGATACTAGGTTGGACAAGTGGTGGATCTTGAATGTACTTCCCCTATGTACAAAATATCATGGTTTTAGGGTGTTTCAATGGAGTCTAGCATATTGGAGACATGGTGGAGCTTGCTTCGCTCCATGTTTCAAGTGGTGGACCTTCAATTATTTTCCCATACCTAGTTTAGACAACCCATACACTTTGCAACTATAAAGGTTGGACGAGTGGTGGAGCTTTGTTTATTTCCATGTTTTAATGGATCCTAGCTTGGACAAGTTGTGGACCTTGGAAAAAAGTCCCCCCCTGTACAACATAGCTGAGTTTTTTCATGTTTTAATGGAAGAGAGATTTGACAAATGGTGAAGCTTGCTTATCTCCATGTGGATTTTAGAACTAGCTTGGACAAGTGGTGGAGCTTTGCTTTTCTACTCTTCATAATACAATGATGTATAGGTTGGTTACATGGTGAATCTTAAGGCCAAACCTCCCATCTTACTAGAGATGATAGGTTGGACAAGTGTTCAACCTTCTATCATTTCTCCATGCCTATAATTAGACAATTAGTAGAACTAGCATCTTTCTATGTTGTCTAGAGCTGAGCTTGGACAAGTAGTGGACCTTGCTACTCTCTTCCCTTGGTTTATTAGTTTGAAGACTCATTATATATACTTGCTTAGATCTATATAATTACTCATTAGTTAGGTTACAAGTAGGTATGTAATTTGTTAGCCCCAAGGGACTTTGAATATTGAATAGTAAGAAAGTCAAGTGCTGGTTTGAAGATCTTTTGCTTATCTAAACTAGACTCTAACTCAATAATAAGTCTCTTAAGTTCCACGAATTGTCCTATCTAGGCTCCAAAAGAGTCTTAATTGGTTTGTGCTAGATTCTAACTTCCTTGATGGGGTAGAATCCTAGAAAAATGAGGCACTATAATTTTTACCTTAGCTCAAATGGATTTTCACTTAAACTAGACTGCAATTTGGCACTCTAGTATCTTTGTCTTGATGGAGTTTAACACTAGATACATAGTAGTGATATTTAAGCTTCATGTCTCTTCACTTGATCGAGATATGAGACCATACTTTCAAGGTCACCACTTGTCTTACCTAAAGACCAATGTGAAACATGGGAGCAAGAAATCCATCCGATATTTTTTTAAGGACTATTACATAGACAATCAATAACTTAAGTAAAGCAAAAAGACTTGGATCTTTCACAATTAATAACTTAAGTAAAGCCAAAAAGACTTGGATCTTTGACAGTTTTTTTCAAACTAAAAAAGCACAATCTCATGCTAACAAAACTATAAATCACAATTGAAAGTTTTGAACGAGAAAAAGATCAGCAATCTTATAAGAAGGATACTTTTCATTTCATTTGATGATTACAAACTAAAAGAAAGTCTCTCAAGAAATTGATAAACAAAAAATGTAGGTGAGTGCTTCATTATTTTGAGCAAACATATCAAAATCTCTATTGATTGAGCTCCATCTAGTAGTATCCTTTGTAAGATCCTGCAGGAAGGAATAAAAAGAAAGATTTGTTAGATACCATGCACATGAGTGTTCAAGTATGTGTATAAAGAATATATGACATGTCACTAGTACCATAGGGTTGCTTTCTATCCAGCCTTAGAAGATTGTTCTCAGCTTTCACCTTATTTATATAAGCCTTTGCTGTGGTTGCCTTCAAAACTCCTTTTGTGTTACAACCCAATTGCCTAGCTAAAGTGGTCAATTGTGACGCCTTCATGCTTTCAATGGGTGTACGCTCCTTTGCTAAGATCTCTTGTATTTGGGCTTTTCTCATTTCATTGCGGTGGCTTGTGTCACTTGCATTTTCAATGATAGTTTCATCTCTGTCACCTTTTGCAGGTGGTATTCTTCTTGTAAAGAACACCTTAGTTGACCAAACATCATTTTTCTGTTTCCAATACTCCATGATTTGTTTGTATTCACTATCATTTGTCACTATAGGTTTTCCATAACGATTAGAAGCAATTAAATCACGCACATCCCTTCTCTCATCAAGCTGAATCAAGTATGGCAGTAGCTCCTCCAAGAGCATATTGTCAACCATCTTCTCAGCATCAAATTGTGGTGGAAAAATGCAATTGTTTGCTGGTGAAATACATCCCTTCTAAGGAGAGTCATCAATAAGCACTGTTCTTTGTGGATCACATTCAAACCCCATGGCAATTTTGGCTAGAGGCTTGAACATTGCCTCAACGTTTGGATTGTCAGGTCTAAACAATTTTTGAGTTTGAGCGGTGTAGCAAACATCTTGCGACCAAATTGCAAAGAAAGGCAATGTATCCTCAGCTAATTTGTTTAGTGCTGCAAGGATTTGATACAAATTATTCCTAGTAGCTGTCGACCAAATTGCAACATTAAACCTCTGTAAAATAGTCTTCAAGAATTGGATGCAACCTTGCCTGAGTATAATATATCTTTTTGAATCCATTTGCACTGAGTTGTGGTGTGAGGATGGTTGAGGGGAACGTTTCAACAATATACCGTTTAAATCCAATATAATTGTAAGCATGGATTTCTCAACATCTACGCTACATGACGTAGTACCAATTGGCAATAGCTCGTGAGTGGACTTTTCAGTCTCTTTTGATGTATGTTGCATTTTTGAAGCATGGATTTCTTGGTTCTCATTATTGGAAGCTTGCTCAAGTTGCACAACACTAGACTCTAGTATAGAAATATCATCCATCTTGGGCACTTTAGAAACCATAGAATCTATGGATTCTATAGTTGTTGACTGAACCATAGGAGCATTATCCATCCCAGTTTGTGAATCTAAGAAAACACACACACAAATGGTATCTCAAAACCACTAGAATTTTATTCACCATATTTATATGTAGAACTCCTAGTAAGAAATTTATTTAAGGTAAAGTCGTTGTTAGAATCCTTGCAACCATTTTCAGCATTCGTACACCAAACACCACTTGTCTAAAATACAATCTACTAACTCAACATTTTCCATCCTACAATTTAGTAAAGATGAGTACTTAAAGTGAAAACTAAAAGCCACCCTTGTTGAGGAAACATGGATACAAGGTCCACCAAATGTCCAACCTAGACTACAAGCAAACAATTAGAGATTTGGCTTAGATTTGGATTCAAAGGCCACCACTTATTCAAGTAAGATAACTCCACTTGTTTAAGACAGTAATGTTTAAAGCCCCACCACTTGTCCAACCTAGACATTGATTAAATTTTGGTAAAATTTATCACAAATCTAGAGTAGAATCAAGATTCTATGGCCAAGGTAGTCAAATAAGTTAGACAACACACAAAGCATAAGAGCACTTTAGATTCTTGTTGAGCATAAACTAAACAATAATCAAATGTTATATTCACTTGAGATTTCATCCATGAAAAATGAAAATGATGCATGTACTTGAGATTTCCATCCATGTACAATACTTTACAATGTCAAGTAAAGTTATAGTAAGCAAACAACTCTTCTCCTGCTTCAACTTGACAAATAGTCTCAATGCATACATGGCCATATTCTTCTGACTTGATGTGTGAAGAGGTGCATTTATGCCAAGGTGGCAAATTTGGATCAAATGTATAGCGTACGTTGGGACAGACATTTGTACTGTGAGAACTATTTATATAGCCCGACACGTTTTCTTCTTCTACACAACCAATAATGTATGATTGATCTTCCTCTTCTTCTATGTTTGGATCCTCTAGAAGAGAATATTTATAAGCTCTTGGAAAATTTTGCATATCTTTTTCCAGTCTTGAAATCTATACTTATGCCCTCCATAGTTTAGAATAGTCAAACCACTTTCCAGGGTAGTATGCACAAATAGCCCATAACCAGCTCCTTCAATACATGAAAGTCGCACTTCAAAATCCACATCGTTAATATGGAAAATTACATCTTTGGGAATAGGAAAAGTTGGTGTCCCAAAAGGATCTTCATGCCAATCATAGTGTGAAATACATCTAGTTTTTATATCACTTAACTCCTTTGTGTCTGCAAAAAGAAGAAAATATTATGCATAAAATAATGACAATATCAAAGAAAGATATCATTATTTTATAGTCCAATAGGTCTATTGTATGGAAGACTTAGAGTGCCTCTTACATGGTGCCTCCAAGGTTTCCAAAAAATAAAATCACTGGAAAAAAAAGGCCACTGTGTCTCCAATCTATTGCCCATTTGAAGCATAGAGAGAACCAAGGTCCACCACTTGTCCAAGCTAGACATGGAGCATTGACACAAGATCCAACACTTATCCAAGAACCCTATAGTATATGTGGTAACATGGGATGCATTGATGCAACAAAAGTAGTCTAGCCTCCTCATCCATCTCTTTTTCCTTGTAGCCTAGAGGGATTAGTTTCAAGGTCTATCACTAGTAAAAAACTACACATAGAACATTGATACAAGGTTCCACCACATGTGAAACCTATCATCTCTAGTAGCATGGATGGTTTGATATCAAGGTTCACTGCGTGTCCTACCTATACTCTATTGTAGCATAGAGATTCTGGTTTGGTGGTACTACACTTGTCCAAAATTGGCTTGTTGTTGATATCTGGAGGTAATCAAGGGTCCTCCACTTGTCCAAGTTAGGCATATAAAACAATTGCAAGGTCCACCATGTGTACAACATATGATTGATTATAGCATGCATGGTCTTATTTCATGGGCAACCATCTTCTCTCAAACATGTGTCCAACCTCGGCTCCATTGAAGCATGGAGAGAAGCAAGGTCCACCACTTATCAAAGCTATTATTTTCTCCCAGTGCTTTCAAAACCCATAATACGTTGTACATGGGGGGGGGGGGATTCTTGTTTCAAGGTCCACCACTTGGCTAAGATTGGATCCATTGAAACATAAAGAGAAGCAAGATCTACCATTTTTCCAAGCTAGGTGCCAGTGAAACATGAAAACTCCATAATATGTTGTATACGGGGGGGTTTTTCACGGTCTACCACTTGTCTAAGCTATGGTCCATTGGAACATGGAGAGAATCAAAGCTCCACCACTTTTCTAAGCTAGGATCCATTTAAACATGGAGAGAAGCAAGCTCCATTGTTTGTCTAAGCTAGGCTCCATTGGAACATGGAGAAAACAAGCTCCACCACTTGCCTATTATTGCATAGAGATTCTGGTTTGAAGGTCCACCACTTGTCCAACCTTGCCTTCATGTATGGAGATAATAAAGAGTGCAATGCTTCTCTAAGCTAGGGACATAAAAGAGTTTCAAGGTCCACTACATATACGATCTATGATGGGTTGTAGCATGGGAGGTTTCATTTTAAGGTTGACCACTTCTCCAGCTCCGCTTGTCCAACCTCAGATCCATTGAAGACTGGAGAATAAAGGTGTACCAACTCTCCAAAATAGGCAAGAAAATCTCTATAAAACCCATGAATTGTTAATATATGCTATGCTGTGGAGTTTTGTTTGAAGGTCCACTCCTTATCCAAGCTACAATCCATTGAAGCATGGAAATAAGTAAGATATATCTATAGTCCAAGATAGGATCCATTGAAACATAGAGAGAATCAAGGTCCACCACTTGTCCAAGCTATGCATGGGTAATTGATATAAGGACCACTACGTTTTCACCTATACTATGCTCTATCATGGATGGTTTCATATACCACCAATTTTCCAACCTATTTAGTAGGTTGTATTATGGGGTTTTAGTTTCAAGGTCCTTCACTTGTCTAAGGTGGGTTCCATTGAACCATGGAGAGAAAAAATGTCTACCACTTGTCCGAAATATGCTCCTTTAAAACATAAAAGCAAGGTCCACCACTTGTCCAAGCTAATGTTTCTCTCCATTGAAGCATGGAGAGAAACAAGGTCTACCACCTGTCCAAAATATGCTCCATTGAAACATAAAAGCAAGGTCCACCACTTGTCCAAGCTAATATAACAAATGGGTGTTGGTTACAAGGTGTACCACACTTGTCTAAACTTGTCTCCATGCAAGGTCCACCACATGTCCAAGCTATATGATCTTGGTTTGAAGGTCTACCACACCTCTTGAAATTAGGATCCATGTAAGGTCCACCTTTTGTCAAGCTATGCCTTTAGTGAGTACTAAAACTAAGTAAATTGCAGTACTTAAATACCTTTCCAAGCTCATTAAGATTTTGGTCTCTAAGGCCACCACCACATGTCTAATCTATGCTCTAATTGATTACTTATGCTAGTTCTCAAAGTCCAAACATAAGCTCCCTTCTAGCAAGGTTAGTTTAAATTTAGGCTCCAACACCTGTCTAAGCTAGGTTCAATTTATGAAGCATCACCATTTAACCATGCTACGATCTAATGTATCATATCAAGGGGGTATTGATAAAATGTCCAAAACTTATTGAGTTCAAGCTCTTAAGTAATTAAGTCTTTGTGAGTATTAAATGTTATAGTTTTAGTCTAAAGATCCACCATTCAAAAACTCAAGTAATTTATTATTTACATTCAAACCTTGAATGCTTGAGATAAAAAATACAAACTCAATCAATACTATATAAAGCAAAATCTAACATTAAGAGTATCAAATCAGTAACAAGAAACACTAACATGCACAAGAAACTCAAAACATACGTGTCTCCATTTCCAAAAATTCCTCCATTGACAGAGGATGTTGTTGTTGTTCTTCTTCTTCTCTTTGTGGAGAGCACTCCTCTGTAACAGGCACAATGTCATCTGATTGCGAAGTGGATTGTTGAAGTCCAGCCCATTTTTCTATATCTTCATGAGACTTAGCAAAGTCTAGCAGCATGGTCTCCATGTTCTTTGCCTCCTCCACACTATCAATTAAGCATATAACTTCTTTTTTCTGTTTGTATTCCTTCTTGTGCAACCAAGGAGCCATCACCAAAAACATCAACAAGCTTGCGGTCTTCAAAACAATATGTACGAATGTAGTGCTTGACCAAAGCTCTTTTTTTGGCCTCCAAATATTGCAAATCTGACATATTGTTATTTGCTACTTGAAGAAGAGAACAATCAATTGGCATGGGATGTTCCTATGATCTTCTTCTCAGGTCTTCAAATGCATTGCCTTGTCCCAAGAAGGCAATAACTGTTAGGAATTGAATTGCTCCTTTGCAAGGAGCTGATGGAAAGTGATGCAATGCACCACAACAATGGTAGCTCAGATTATCTCCCATGGCGTGAAAGGCACATTGCAATTTTGTGAAGTTAGTGAAATCCACAAATGCAAGAAAGACAAATCCAGGATCTGTTGACCCTCCAGCAATAGCCAAGATCCCATCCAAAGCATTGTTAAATGTCTCCTCACTCCACTTCAAATTGCCTCCAACGTTTTTTGTCATATCTAAAACACATAAGCCAATAGGCACTTTATTATTGAAGTGGCGCATCAAGTAGAGATTGCCTTCCATTTGTAGGCTCACCACATAGATTGACCATGGCAAATCTCTAGGCTCAGTTTTCTCTTTTTGAAGGTGAATTGCCAATTGCATGTATTTTATTGCTCCATCTGGAAAAGCCATTTTCTTTGTTCCACGCGTCAAACTACATTTGATCCATTCCTTGCATAGCATTAAAATTGTTTTATAAACAACATCATTGATGTTATACATTTTGACCACACAGTCAGACTCAAATATTTATCGGGGTTGATGTTGCCAAGAGTATATAATGGAGCAAAGATCAAGCTTTATTATTCAGAGACCAAAGAAACTGATCCGGAACAAGGTACTATGGAACTGGAGGTTTCTGATCAAGAGATACCAGAATCAGACATTTTTGGACTTTTTCATGTGTAACCAGTTCCAGCTTCAGAACCAGTACCAGAAGAACTAGATCAGGCTGACCTTAGAATTAGTACTAGTATGGTCGAGCCAGACTCGAAATCAGTTCAGTACCACTATGGACACACTTTCCAAATTTTAAGTGCCCAACGGTCAAATGGCACGCCAATGGTAATTATTACAAGGATGGGTCGCAGTCTTGTCCAATGCATGTCTTCCACAATAGCAAAGACGCACAAAAGTCTAGGAGCGGCGAGTGGTGGAGCTTTTATGGCGCGAACGCGTATAACAGTCAAGAGAGTTAGCATTTTTCTTCATAAATACCCTGCGCGACGCTTTCCTCCTGTTAATCATTCGCCATCGCCGAGCTCCGAGGTTTCTTCATTACATCCGCCGCAAACTTTGACCTCTGACAAGACAGTTGACTGTCAGATAGTTTTTCCAGTGACACCAGGAAACGGCTTCGACACGACAAGCCTAAGTCATCTTCTCCTTCACCTGTTTCATCGTCATCGGCCTCACAGTGTATGGGTAGAAAGAAATGCTTAGAGAAGATGCAGGAGTCTCTTGAGGAAACCCAAGCTATAGTTGTTGAGGCAAAGGCAAGCCTTCCCGTTCTTCCGTACAGTAAAATCCAGCGTTATGTATTTACTGATCAAGCAATGGCTCTGCTAAAACTCTGGGATCTTCAAGTTGTATTGCAAGCCACAAGGATTGCTTTTGATGCAGACATCGTCAAGCAAGTTCTTGGTTCCTTCGAAGCTGAGAATGGTAGTGCCATGGTAAATGGAAGGAAGGTGCTAGTAACAGTAGAAGCCCTAGCATTTGCATTCCGGATGCCCAATGAGCCCAAACCTTCTGTGGCGACTGCACAGCAAATAAGTATTGCTCTAAAGGAGGATGAAATGGCTAGACGGAAGCGCAAGGCAAGTGCTCAAGGAGTTCCAGTAGCCGGACTGGAAGCCTCTGCTGCTTACAGGTTTGTAGCTGAAGCAGTATGTCTTAAGAACAACCCAATGTATGTGTCAGAAAAATTGTTTGCTATGCTGTTGCCCAAGATACTAGATCCACAATTCCATATCAACCTTTGTCAAATTCTCTCGCATAATGTACTCCAGCATACTGCCAAGCTAAAATCTCAACCTGCTTTGAAGGCCTGGTATATTTGGCAATTCCTGTATTGGGCTACTGCTACAGATGTTAATGAGCAGGTAAAGCAGGCTTGGAGTGAGAAGCCAATTTCTGAACCAAAGAACATTGAACTGTCCTCAGACGATGAGGAAACAGACAGTCAAACCATTTCAACCGACCTGAAAAGGAAAGCAACTGCAGAAGAGGTTGGCAGTTCAAAGAAGCAAAAAATTACACTGAGTGAATTTTTGAAGCAGATAGAAAGCCAGGTCAAGGCAGTAACCACTGAGAAAGCTGTAGTGTGTCATACTGAGTAGCAATCTTCTCAAAAGACTGTGCCTGACCAGTCAGTTGTTTGTAAAGAATACAGTTTCTACTCGGTCTGGGAAAGATCATGGCAAGCTAGTCACTGTGGAGCAGATAGCAGACCAGTCAGGGGACAAAGGCAAGATTCAACTGGACAAAGGGAAAGGTCCATCGTTCTTGACTTTGCCTGGTGGAGTTCCTACAAATACTGGAAACCTTTTGCCAACTGGTAAAACAGGATAAGCTGCAGCAAATGTAGAATTAGCCATTGAAAGGGCATCTTCTGCTCAGCAAAGCTGATTATGCAACTCTACCCTATGTGGTTCCAGTGGCAATATGTGAGCCTATTGATTCTGATCCAACCACAGTCAAAGACAGATGTTCAGTCCTTATACAGTCTTCTTGGAATACCATTGTCAGTTGTATGGGACAACTGATGGAGGCTGCTGGATCAGAAGAAGAAGTCAAAAAGCTCAAAGCTGACTCAACAGAAGCACAACATCAGATTGAAATGCTCCAGAAATCCCAGGAAGTGCAGAACATACAACACAGGGTACTGGAAGCTCAATCAGAAAGGACTAATGAGTTGTTAAACAGAAAGATAGCTAAGGCTGAATCTAAAAACATGATCATCAAGAGTCAAAGGAATGAAGCACTGAGAGCTGCCGAGCGAGCTGAAATAATGCTCAGGATGAAGCGGGCGGAATTCAAAAAACTGCTACTGCACCGTACAGCTCTGAAGGCTTCTCTGGCTGAAAGATACATCTACAATAGCTTGTCTCAAAATTTTAAACCCATCAGGCAATGCTGTTTTGAATTTGGAGAATTTAAAGTCCTTAATGGAAAGTATGCAGAGAGATTTGCAGAACAAGGTGAGTGAGTTCAATAATGCTCTGATGAACCAAGCTATAATGGATTATATTGAACAGGAGACTTCTCTGGATGAGGAAGAAGAAGGTGAAGAAGATGAAGCTGATCAAGAGGAGGGTGATCAAGAATCTGCGCATACAAAGGATGATGATGATGCCCCACCACCATCTCCACCTCCAGGACCTGGTACTGGCGGGATAGGGCCAAATGAAGGAGGCCAGTCACAGCCAGACCAGCCAGATCCGAATGAGAGCCAGCAAGAAGGACAGGACAAAGAGCACCAGTCGGGTGACCAGTCCCACTGGGAATCAGCCAACTGATCAGTCCCATCTCAGTAGAAATGCTAAATGGAAAATGAAAGTACAGGATGAGGGACCAATTGTGCTGATCATCAGCATTCACTGCAGCTCATTACCCTGAATAGGCAACTGAGACATCAACAGGTCTCCATCACCAGATAGTATCTGGAGGATGATGATCTCTGGACTGACTTGGAAAGATTTCAAAGACTATATGTGGGATCCAGGGAAATGGTACAACAATGGAAATCAACAGCTTTCCATGATAAAGAAGATTGTTGACTATCTGCACATCCGAGTACAGTCCAGATGTTGGAGCGAGTTCTTGGATGGATACTCAATGCTGATGAGAGAGTCGAAAACCCGCATTGGCAAAGGCAGTCTACTGCAGATTGTCTCTCCCTAGCCCTGGAACTGGAACTTCTTCTGGGTAACAAACCAACTTACCGCTGTATGAAGGATGTTAGGGTACAACTCAAGGAAGTTTTGGTGCAAATGCAAACTGCCAGAGGTGTTTTGGATCAGAGATTCAAAGCCATTCTTGAGGACCAGATAGCCACTAGCGGAGGACCTCAGACACGAATGTCAGTCGGAGCACAGGCAACTGCTCTCCGGACACTGTTCCAGCTAGTGAGAATCACCAGAAAGATGATGCAGTAGGAGAACCAGGCTGTTCTCAATTTCTTAGAATTTGTGCCTGATTCTCCAGTTCTCTTGTATGCTGTTCCAGCAAGAGAAACCGAGCTGCCAAGATTCTTTCCAGCGCTGTATCCTCAACATCAAGAACCAGTTGATCGTCTCACATACTTCAAAATTACTAATGAGCTTCAGGATTGGTATGAGCGATCAACTGTGGAATGGAAGACTTGGCAGACATTGTTCAATGATGCTCTCCAAATCAATGACATTCAGGCAATAAAAGAGGAGATGCAAAGGATCCAGTTGTGCATGGGCCAGTGGAAGATTCAAGTCAGAGGACTGACCAGGATTACTAATCAGTTGCTACAACTTACGGTTGAATCTTACAAATTTCTTGAAAAAGACATTGCATCAAAGCCGGGTCCGGCACCACAGTACAGGGAGATGGCTGAGATTCTTTTCGAAGCTCGAGTCAAACCTAATCAGCCTCTTCCACAAGGATGGATCCATACTGCTTCGCATTGTCATAAGCTGGCCAGAACCAGACTGAGTAAGGGCAGGCGTACACTCTATGATCCTGACACCAAAACCTATCATTCTCTCACACCTTATGAAGAAGAGATGACCACCGCCCGACGGGATCAACTTGAGCAAGAGGCCATTTACCGACTAATTCAGAAGGAGAATGTTGGTACTGGGACTTCTCATGCACCGTCCCGATCAAAAGGCAAAGGCAAACGGAAGACGGTCCAATGGAAGGATACTGGGTAGTTCCATCTTAGAATTCAGTGGGGCGATTTTTCTTCTCAGCAGGCAGGGAGAGATGACAGCTCCACCTTGGTCTTTTCCGCTGCCTCTCGCAATCCCTGGTCCTTCTTGAACTCCTACTCGTAATCTTTGAATGGCCAGTCTATCAGTGGTCAAGCCGGCATCCCAACACCAAAACCAGACGATGGATTTTTTAGTCTCACATCAGATTCAGACAAGGGAATTTTTTTTCCATAAATTTTGGAATCTTGCCAAAATTCAAGAAAGAAGGGAAGGATGTAGACGGCTAGAAGTCACTATGTGGGAACGTCTTCTTAGAAGATGGGCAACGAACTACTTAGTAATTATTATGGTAATTACTACAGTAAACCTGAAGTGTATAAATAGGACCCATTACATTGTAATTGGGTTGGCAATTGTTATCACTTGGGTTAGTGCTTTGGCTATAATTGTACTTGAGAATCATTGGAAGTATTGTCGGCTGTACTTTCTCTCTGTAATCCCAATCATGGCATATGTTTCAGTTATACTTACTTCTCGTCCAGTCTTCTGAATCTGAGTCTGAATCTGAACCTTATTCCAGTACCTAAGTCTGATTCTTATTTCAGTATCCACATTCCAGTTTAGTCTCTGATTCCTGTTCAGCCTGCTGTGTGAAATCTTCCCATACTAGTAGCTGAAATCTTTCAACACTGGAATTAGCTGTCTCAAGAGATCAGCTCCAATTCCAGGATGAAACGTGACTTGTTGAGGCCTTTGGTAAGAATGTCTGAAATCATCTGGTCACTTGGACAATGTTCAACCATTATGGTGTCTTTGTGTACTTCATGCCTGACATAATGATAATGGACAACAATGTGCTTTGATTTATTATGTTGAACATAGTCTTTTACAAGACTAATAACACTTTAATTGTCACACCACAAGGGTGTGCTAGAAAGAGGAGAGTGACCAATATCAACCAGCATCTGTTGAAGCCAAATCATTTCACAAGCTGTAAGTGATGCCGCAACATATTCTGACTCAATAGTAGAAACTGTGAGAGGCGGAAGTGAAAAAAAATAGACCCGGTGGCCTCTACACCAAGACTATGCACAATGGCCTCATCATGGGGAATACACAATAGGGGCACCACCTAGCAAGATATGCGCCTAGGACGCATACATATACACAATGAAGCATGCATGAAAAACAATTTCAAGATCCACGCCCAAATGTGGAATGGGGTGGTCGGAGAATAAGGTGAGAGGAGTGGTGAGTGAGTGAGAATGGGCTCGCTACGCGTGCATGTAGTAAGGAAGATAACGAGGTCAGGGATACATGCAAGTATGCTCACTTCTCATACAAAAGGTGGCGAATCCGCACACCTTAAGGTGGAAGTAGCAAGATGATAGGAATATGAGAGGGAGAGAGAGAGTGTGTGTGTGGTGGCGAATCCGCACACCTTAACATAAGCAAAAAAAAAAAATGGCAAGGAACAAGCATATACCATACTCATTGTCTCCTCATTATTTAAAATACCAGAGTCAATAGAGAGAGAAGAGAGAATGTGGGTAGGATGTAGAGGATAGGAAATATTTACAATAGTCTAGCTTTGGATAGACATAAGCTTATTAGGGAGAGAAGAGAGAGGTAAGAAAATTATAAGAGAGGTTGTCGAAGGTGGATATTTGTTGATGAGGATGGATCCTCCAAAAATGGTGATAGAATTACTCTAGACTAGCCAAGACCTCATTAAAAGAGCCTTGTCTCTTGTAATCATGCTTGAAGACTTGTAGAACCATAGCCATTCTAGAAGGAAGAAAAGTGGGGATGGCCTGTGTCACCATTACACGAGAAAACTGGGGTCCACTACAAAAATCATATCTCCGTGTTCATAACTCCAAAAATTCTGAAAAAAATTGAGCTAAAAGTTGAGATCACGAGCTACATCTTTTATGTTGAACGCTCCTTCAGATTCGGGGTTCTTTTCTACTTAAAAAATTCAGCCAAATAATGTATTATTTGTGGCTGCAAAAGTCTTTTGGTGGTCCCCTTTGAGTGGACTTCTCTCTTGCCTTCAAGTGTAAGCTCTTTCATGTGTATGAAAACATGACCTAGAGTGTTGGAAAGATTGGCAATCATCTAGATGGAGGTATTATTGAAATTTGAAAGTGGGGTTGAGGTTTGAAAATGAAAACTAGTGAATAAAATATTTGGTAGAGTGGAATAATATACATACATGAAAAAAATATATTAGAAAATACTAGAATATATATATTTAATAATTTTAAGGTCAAAAGAGAGATCAACAAAGAAAGCTTACTTATTATGCTACATCGTGATTGATTAGCATAAGTATTATTTATTTAATAAAGGCTAAAACGTTTGTGAAAAAGGAAGAAAAAATCAAAAGTAACTTATATAATGGGAAATATTTTGATAAAAGGGCAAAAATATATGGGGGGGTTCCCATGCATGGAAAAGCTTTCCTCATTAGCCCTCCCCCTAAGGCTAGAGGTATTCATGCCTCTAGCGTTGTACCTGATTCTTCTTCAATTGAGGTGCAGGAGTCTCCCTCCTCGGGGATTTCCATCATAGGTGTTTGATCAAATCTCAAAAAGTATTGCTTCAACCTCCATCCATTGACACGTGTTTTGTGGAGCCTACCATCTGCATCCATCAATCGGTAACTGCCATTGGCGTAGCGCTTTCTAATGACAAATGGCCCTTCCCATCTGGGTGAAAACTTTTTATCCTTCCTAGTGTCAAACCTGTTATCATACCGTAGGACCAACATACCTTTCTTGAGACCTTTTGCCCTAAGTCCCTTGTTGAAGGTAAGTCGACGTTTCTCTGCCTGTGCTGCATAATAGTTGATAGCATCTTCTCTGTCTAGTTGAAGCCTCTCTAGATCAAGAATGTGGTTGTGGAGATGAGCATTAGGACGTTCCACCTGCCCAGCTAGCACCCTGAGACTAGCCAATTGTACTTCAATGGGTAAAATGGCTTCCTTACCAAACACCAAGTGATATGGTGTGAACCCAAGGGATGTGCGAAATGAAGTGCGATAAGCCCAAAGTGCAGCCAAAAGATGCTTGTCCCAATCACTTTTGTAATTGTTTACATGCTTAGTGATGATCTTGCAGATCATACCATTTACCTTTTCCACCAAACCATTGCATTGTGGGTAGTAGGGAGTTGAGTGTCTTCGTGAGATACCTAACTTCTCCATTAGCTCTCCTACAAGGTCTCCTCTAAAACCTGGTCCCCTGTCAGAAATTATTTCAAGAGGAGTGCCAAAACGGCAACAAATGTTTTCAAATACGAACTTAGCCACTTCCTTAGCTGTAATCCGGGTGGTGGCAACTGCTTCAGCCCACCTGGTCATGTAGTCCACACCCATGATGATATAAAATTTACCTGATTGGCTCCTTGGCAAAGGCCCAATAGCATCAATTCCCCATTTCTCAAATGGTCCATATGAGATTATAGGAATCTGTGGCTCATATGTGAGCCTCTTATCCCCTGCCTTTTGACATTCCTTGCATGTTTTACACCAATGATGCACATCCCTATGTAGACTAGGCCATACAAACCCAGCTTGTAGAATCTTTCTACTAGTGATGTCAAGTGCAAAGTGTCCTCCGCAAACACCATCATGGCAACTTGAAATGATTTCAGTGATCTCTCTAGAGAGAGGTACACACCTAAGAATTTGATCCTTACCCTTGCAGTAGAGGTCGTCATTGATAAGGCGGTATTTTGTTGCCTTGCACACAAGCCACTACTTTTGGCCCTTAGTAAGATCCTTAGGACACTCTCCTGTGTCCAAGAAACTCATGATGTCAGGCATAGCATCGCTACCTTGGAAGAGAGGCAGCTTCAACTTGATAGCACCCACCACTGAAACATCTTGCAACTTCTCTCTAGCTAGAGCATCTGCTTCTTGATTTTCTGCTCGAGGGACATGATGTAATTGTACAACTTGAAATTTCCCTAAAAGTTCCTTGACTTTGTGCAAATGGCCTAGCAAGATATGATTTTTACAAGCCCAAGTTCCTTGTATTTGTTTTATTAAAAGCATGGCATCACCAAATACATTTAACCGTTGAATGCCCTGTGTCACACACCACTCTAACCCAAGAGTTAAAGCTGCATATTCTGCCTCATTGTTAGAGTGAGAATCCAAGAGATTCCCAATGGAGAAAACCTTGTCCCCTTGCTCGTTGAAGATGACAATGCCTGCTGCAGCTTTGTCCACTTTCCTCTTGTAGGCTCCATCAAAGAAAAGAGAGTGAGCCTCCTCTACCTTAGGGACTTCCAGCACGGGTGTAATATCTTGATCATTTGGCTTTATCTTTAGCTTCTTTTCATAGTGGCGATGAGTGAGAATACCTCCTAGACTGGCCCTTGTGGAGTTCTCCACTTGCATTGTGTAGTCAAACTCTTGTAGCCTTGTGAGCCATTTGGAAATCCTAGAAGAAACATCCATGTGCTGCATTACATAAGGAAATACTTCTTCCATTGTTAAGATTATGAATGGTCTAGTCAATAAATAAGAGCGAAATTTGGTGGTAGCAAACATTAATGCAAGCACCATGTGCTCCACTGCCGTGTATCCCTTTTCTGATGGGGTCATCATTCGACTAGAGAAGTAGATAGGACGCATGAAAGAAGTTTGAGGATCCTTTTGCATCAATACAGCCCCAAGTGTGTCATTGCCAACACTAGGGTTTACATAAAATGGCTCGTCCCACTTTGGAGGTGCTATGGTGGGAAGTGAAGCTAGAATTTGTTTTACCTCATTGAATTGTTGTTCATTTTCTTCACTCCAAGTGAAGATCTCTTGATGGGTAACTTGTTGTAAAGGGAGAACCCCTTGGGAGAGCAAGTGAATGAACCTACTCAAATACCTCACCTTTTGAAGAAAAGAGACCAATTTCTTTGTTGTGGTGGGAGAGGTCAAAGCCACCAAGGATTGAACCTTGCTTGGGTCAGCTTCAATGCCGTTGGTCGAGATCACATGGCCAAGAAGAGTAACCTTGCTTTCACCAATGTGGCATTTCTCCACATTGAGTTGGCCACCCAAAGCTTGTAGCCTAGCTAGACCTTCATAAACTTTCTCCAAATGAAGAGAGCGAGAGCTATAGATGCAAAAGTCATCAATAAAAACACGGATTGATTTTCCAAAGAATGGCTGAAAAACAAATGTCACATATCGCTGAAAAGTGGCTGGAGCATTAGTGAGACCAAAGGGCATAACTCTGTAAGCAAAACATCCCCATGGTGTGATGAAGGTTGTCTTCTTTTGATCTTCTTCAGCGATGCTAATTTGGAAGTAGCCTGAGTAGCCATCACATACCGTGTAGCGCTCATGTCCTGCTACCTCATTGAGTATTTTGTCTTGAAAAGGAAGAGGAAAATGGTCCCTCTTTGTGGCTACATTAAGAGGCTTGTAATCAACACAAACCCTCCACTTACCATTCTTCTTTGGTGTGACTACCACTAGAGAAACCCACTCTGAGTCTTCAACAGGATAGATAAAACCGGCTTCTAGCAATTTCCTCACCTCTTTGAGTAGGGCGTCTTGTTGAATTACTCCTAGCTGCCTGAGCTTCTGCACTACAGGTTTACTTCCCTCCTTGAGCTTAATGTGATGTTGAACTACTGTGATGCCAGTGATTTTATCATGTTCATCAATGAACAATGTGGTAAAACTACTTAGCATCAAAATATAATCTTCACGCTCCTTCCCACACAACTCACTAGAGAGCATTTGATGTAGCTTACTTGCTTCTACCAGAGGTTGTATACCTGGTGTCTCCCCTTGGCTTGATGATGAGGCATCAGGTTGCTCCACCTTCTTAGGGTCCTTGAGAATGATCCCCATCACCTCAATGCTACTGTCACTTTCTTCACTCACTGTTGACTCCTCCTCTGAAGTGGTTGAAGAGTCACCACTAGAAAACTCATCCTCGGAGGTTTCTAGATCCATGTCGCGTTGTTGACCTATCTTCATGTCGTAAAGTATTGGCCTTCCTTTTGCATCCTTCATCTGGATTATGCCGGTGTCCCAGTCCTGCTTAGCTCTCATAGCCATAAGCCAAGGCCTCCCTAGAATGATAGGATAGCCCTCCCCTTTGTGTGGCATGACAAAGATGTCCACATCTACCTCGGTGTTGAATGCCTTTATCCTAACTGCATTTATGACACCAACACATTGAACTTCTAAATTATTTGCCATTTTGGCTCGGCATGGTGCCGGCCGACCCACCTCTAAACCCAAACGGTGCATCATTTTTTCACTCATGACGTATATTTGTGCGCCACTATCGATGTAGATATTGGAGATGTGTTGCCCTTTGATGTAAGCATCCATCACTGGTAGTATGTCGTCTAGATTCCTCCCAGAGATAGCCCCATCTATCTTTGGCTTTGGTCGCCTCGTGTTAACCATCTTTGTCCATTGTCTCCTCACCCTAGGTGCTAGGTGGAGTAACTGGGGCCAGGTGATTTTTGGACCCTGCACAGAAACATCTTGAACCAAATCATATGGTTTAGAACATTCACCCAAAGGGAAATCTACAATGTCAATTTTACGTCGTGACTTGGACGGCTTTTTGCTAGATTCCCCTTTATTCTTCATCTTTTCTTCCTTTTGAGAAGATTCACCATGCCTAGCGCGTTTTACCCCAATGGCATCTACTCCTTTAACCTTGGTCTTATCCTCCTCCACTTTCTCCTTTCCCTTACCTTCAAGACTGATGACGCTTACTGTTTGATTTCCAACTGGTGGTGGAGGTAAGGGTGGAATGAGAGGTTGTGGTGGTGGTGGTGGTGGTTGTGGTTGAATCGGTGGTTGTAAGATTTGCATGGGTGGTGCTTGTCGTGGTGCCCTCGGTGGTGGTGGTCTTGCTCTTGGTGGTGAAACCTGGTTTTGTCTGGCTCCTCTGTTGAAATTCTGCCTCCTTGGTTGTGGACAGTAGTACATGCCATGACCATCCTCCCCACAATTGTAGCAGTGGTATTCTTGGTTTTGCCTTCATTGTCCTCTCCCTTGATCTTGGTTGCGATTGTGTGCATGCCCTTGTTGTATCAAATGGACTGAGAGATTCTCAAGTTGATTGGTGATTCGGTTGAGCAGGTCTTGCTGATCTTCAATTGGTTCTTGTGGTTGAATCCTCTGGGCGACTGTTGTAGGTGGTGCTAGAGGTGGTGGGGTCCTAACGGCTTCCTCTCCATCGATATTCCTGGCTTGTAGGTGCAACTTCTTGTCTTTAAGGCGGGCCACTTCAACTGCTAGCTCATACGTAGCAGGAAACCTTCCCTTCACCTTCTCTTTAAGAGTTGGCCATAACCTAGCCACAAACCGATCCTTCTTTAGGAAATCAGGTGCCCCCTCATCCTCTCTTAGCGATGCAACCCATCGCCCCCATAAATCTACAAACTTTGACTCATATGATGCGTATTCCAGTATACTGCCCTGCTTCAACTCTGTCAACAATTGCCATAGTTTCTCTGATGTTGTGCCCTCTCCAAAACGCTTGACAAAGGCTGCCCTTAATAAGTCCCACCGTTCCTTGGTTTCTTGTGCCAAGGCATTGTACCATGATCTTGCCTCCACCTTCATTAGAAGTGGGAAGATGCGCAAGCGGGAAGCATCATCATCTCTCGCAGAGATGACACATGCTATTTCCAAGTTGTCTAGAAAGTCTGCAGCATCCTCGCCCACTTTACCAGTAAAGGTTGGAAATGCTACACTTGCCATGATTACTGAGAGAGAGCTAGAAAGACACACTTCTTAACTTGCAAAATTTTTTTCTTCTTTACAAGGAGGCATAGATTAAAACTTCAAATGGTACATTGCCTTGTACCAAAGGTAAAACAAATGGCTGATCTGATGCCAGAACCTCAAAAAACCGCTCCCCACCCGGCATGGTGTCAATGATGTGCTGGTAGTGAACCTTCAAGTCCAATATTACCTTGATTGAGCGTACACGTGTTGGTATGTGTGATCTGTCTTGAGGTAGGTTGTCCTGATTCATGTGAAGCTTAGAGGTGCTTAGTCACTGTCCAAGCTTGTAGGAGAGGGTGGTGTTCTTTCCTGAAACAAACTCAGTAGATCCCTAGTTTCTCTAGTGAGAGTGTGAGCCAATGCTTCTGTTATCTGTGCTGCAGCATCAGGTGCGACTTGAAAACTGACTATGATAATTACCTCGGTGACTTGAGTTACCCGATTCTCAAAGTAGAATAGTGTTGATTCTCTATTGTGCAGAGCTCCTTCCATTTTGTTGTTGTTGGTTGGTTGTAGGTTGCGGACATGGTTTCCACCTCCTCCTTCTTCTTCTTGGCACTTGGCCTATGTATATCCACTGGGTTTGGCGCGTTGGTTGACTCTCCCACTTCAAATCGATTACCGTTACACCTGGCACTCGAGCTTCGATGGAGATGCGGAGTTCGTCTAGTTGTGCTTGGAGCTCTTCTTCTTCTGTCGTCCAGTTAGAAAATCCTTCATACTCATTCATCCATTCACAATAGTTTAGGGTTTTCAGTCTTGTAAACTGAAGGGTTTCAAGAGCCCTCCTCCGTGGGGGCACCAAATGAGAGGCAGAAGTGAAAAAAAATAGACCCGGTGGCCTCTACACCAAGACTATGCACAATGGCCTCATCATGGGGAATACACAATAGGGGCACCACCTAGCAAGATATGCGGCTAGGACGCATACATATACACAATGAAGCATGCATGGAAAACAATTTCAAGATCCACGCCCAAATGTGGAATGGGGTGGTCGGAGAATAAGGTGAGAGGAGTGGTGAGTGAGTGAGAATGGGCTCGCTACGCGTGCATGTAGTAAGGAAGATAACGAGGTCAAGGATACATGCAAGTATGCTCACTTCTCATACAAAAGGTGGCGAATCCGCACACCTTAAGATGGAAGTAGCAAGATGATAGGAATATGAGAGGGAGAGAGTGTGTGTGTGTGTGGTGGCGAATCCGCACATCTTAACATAAGCAAAAAAAAAAAATGGCAAGGAACAAGCATATACCATACTCACAATGAGATGTATCCAAAGCGACACAAAGTATGGCACCAAGATGGAGTGTGTTGATTGCTTGCAAAAGATGAATACAATAGGTAGCGTATGGCAGGAAAATGAGAAGGGAACGAGATCGTAGGAGGCATAATGGAGAGATGGGAGTTGATGGCGAAGAATATCATGAGTGTGTCCACCCTTCTTCTTGTTGAACTTGTGCCTTCAACCCTTAATTACAAGTGGTGTGGAGGTGTGGTGCTCATCTTTTGTGCATGGTGATGGCGATGATGATGGTGTTGTGATTATGTGATTAGGGTTCATGCTACAAGCATGTAGCACAAGAGTGTGTATGGATAGGTGTGTGTGTGTGTGTGTGTTCTCCCCCCCAAGTGAGCTTCATGGCCTCCTTATATAGGGAAGGAGGGAAGGATTTAGCAATATTTCTATTTGAGGTGAGTGTCCCACTTTGGTGACTAGGAAAATGGGGTGCATGTGACTGTGGCTCCCATCTTGTCTCCTCATTATTTAAAATACCAGAGTCAATAGAGAGAGAAGAGAGAATGTGGGTAGGATGTAGAGGATAGGAAATATTTACAATAGTCTAGCTTTGGATAGACATAAGCTTATTAGGGAGAGAAGAGAGAGGTAAGAAAATTATAAGAGAGGTTGTCGAAGGTGGATATTTGTTGATGAGGATGGATCCTCCAAAAATGGTGATAGAATTACTCTAGACTAGCCAAGACCTCATTAAAAGAGCCTTGTCTCTTGTAATCATGCTTGAAGACTTGTAGAACCATAGCCATTCTAGAAGGAAGAAAAGTGGGGATGGCCTGTGTCACCATTACACGAGAAAACTGGGGTCCACTACAAAAATCATATCTCCGTGTTCATAACTCCAAAAATTCTGAAACAAATTGAGCTAAAAGTTGAGATCACGAGCTACATCTTTCATGTTGAACGCTCCTTCAGATTCGGGGTTCTTCTTTACTTAAAAAATTCAGCCAAATAAAGTATTATTTGTGGATGCAAAAGTCTTTTGGTGGTCCCCTTTGAGTGGACTTCTCTCTTGCCTTCAAGTGTAAGCTCTTTCATGTGTATGAAAACATGACCTAGAGTGTTGGAAAGATTGGCAATCATTTAGATGGAGGTATTATTGAAATTTGAAAGTGGGGTTGAGGTTTGAAAATGAAAACTAGTGAATAAAATATTTGGTAGAGTGGAATAATATACATACATGAAAAAAATATATTAGAAAATACTAGAATATATATATTTAATAATTTTAAGGTCAAAAGAGAGATCAACAAAGAAAGCTTACTTATTATGCTACATCGTGATTGATTAGCATAAGTATTATTTATTTAATAAAGGCTAAAACGTTTGTGAAAAAGGAAGAAAAAATCAAAAGTAACTTATATAATGGGAAATATTTTGATAAAAGGGAAAAAATATATGGGGGGGTTCCCATGCATGGAAAAGCTTTCCTCAACTGCAACACAGCATTGTTTCTTACTGGTCCAAGAAACAAAACAGCCATTTACAAAGAAGAAATTTCCACTAGTAGATTGAATAGATAAATGTGAACTTGCCCAGTTTGCATCTGTGTAACCCAAAACAGAAAGAGATTGCATCGAATCCGATGTGAGTTGTCATTGATAGACCAAACCAAAATTTGTAGTGCCTTTTAATTATTTTAATACATGCTTTGCTACATACCAATGCTTAAGAGAAGGATGTGCAAGATGTTGTCTGAGATGATGAGCAACCAAAACATATTAGGAAGAGTGTTCGTGCCAAGAAACTGAAGACATCCAATCAAGTTAGCATAAGGTTGATTTGTGACAAGTTGACCACCACTGGGAGAAGTGTTCTTCGTAGAGCTCGCAAGACAAGGTGTGTTGGCCGAATTTGCAGATTCCAAACCAAATTTTTGAATAGTAACTGTAATAGACTTTGACTGTCAAATAAATAAAATACCTTTTGTACGGTTTCATTGAATGCCAAGATACGAGTGTATCTCTCCAAGATCCACCATATCAAATGTAGAAAACAAGAACTTTTTTACTTGTTGATGAAATCCCAAATCATTGGAAATAAGGATGGTACCATCCACATAAAAAGAAAGAATCAAAAAAAATGCTACCTTGGTGTTTTATGTATAAGTTGGGGTCTGAAGAGCAAGAGATGAATCCTTTAGAGGTGAGAAAAAGATCAAATTTTGTATACCATGCCCGTGAAGCTTGTTTGAGACCATATAGTGCCTTATGGAGTTGAGCAACAAGGTCTTATTTACCTGAAATAACAAAACCTTCTAGCTGTTCCATATAAATTTCCTCTTCCAAATCACCATACAAAAAAGCAGTTTGCACATCCGTTCGATGAGCTTCTAACTCAAATTGAACAACAAATGTCAATAAAACTCGAACACTTGTAATGCAAACAACTGGTGAAAACGTCTTGATAATCAACACCAGCAACTTGGGAGTAACCTTTTGCATATACGTGCCTTGAAATTGTCAAAAGATACATCTACTTTTAACTTTGTCTTACACACCCACTTACACTTTATAGTTGTATGACCAGGAGGTAGTTCAATTAGTACCCATGTACCTTTAGAGATAAGAGAATTGTACTAAACTTCCATAGCCTCTTGCCATGGATCCTTTTGTGGTGAGATAGCTTCATTATAAGTAACGAGATCTTCAAAATTAGAGAAAGCACTATCAACAATATCGTATTATAAACATGACATGAACCATGTTCAAAATCAATAGGCAGACGAGCAAAAATATCAATATCATCATTGGCAACGTTCAGAATGGATGGTTGTGAAGAGGAAAGATGCTCTATAGGAAGATTTTCATCATTTGAAAGGAGTAGAAAATCCTGAAGCAACAATTTAGTATCATTAGAATCATCCATGGACAATGAGCCTCCCATAAGATGTTTGTTAAAAGTAGCATCACGATTCACAATTACTTTCTTGGAGGAAGGGTCATAGAAATTGTAGCCTTTGGAAGTGTCTGAATATCCAATAAAAATAACTTTAAGACCAGGAGCATCAAGCTCTATTTGTGTTTCTTAGGCAACATGAATATAAGCAATACATCCAAAGATTCGAAAATGAGATAGAAGGAATGTCACATGTCCATGCTGTGATGGATATTTTACCTAAGGGTTCAATAGTAGGAAGATGATTCTGAATAAATACTGCTGTCAAAGTAGCTTCAACCCCAAAAAACATGAGATAACCTAGAATGAATCATCATATACGTTACAACATTGAGAATAGTGTGATTCTTTTGTTCAGCAACGCCGTTCTGTTGAGGTGAATATGGAATATTGTGTTCATGATGAATTTCGCTGTCAGCACAGTAACTCACAAACTGCCAAGAAACATATTTGTCTCCATTGTCACTATGAAGCTTCTTGAGGGGACGACCAGTTTAAAGATCCGCAGTCTTGTGTAATTGTTTGAAAACAGATAAGGTCTCAGATTTTTGTCTAAGTAGAAATACAGTCGTATACCATGAGAAATCATCAATGAAGTTAATGAAGTAGCGATATTGTGATCTCAAAGAAGATAGAGGTCAATTTATATTAATATGAACAAGATCCAATATGTCATGACAATGAATTGTATTTGAAAGAGAAAAGGGTTTACGATTATGTTTCCCAAGAGTACAAAACTCACAAGTTCGCATACGGGGATGAGCTTTAATATTGATGCCATGAACAAGATCACAATGTTAAAGATCAAGGAGTTTTGAGAAATTAGCATGAACAAAACGGTGATGCCATACTTTGCAATCATGATCGCCTGGAGAAGTGACAACATTTGCTACAACATCCTTGAAAGAGAGTTCAAACAAATTACCGTTTCAAGGAGCATGGCGATAGTATGTCCATCTTTTTTAATTCAGCATTTGGTATGATGAAATCCAACAAAGAGACCAAGATCAACAAGTCTAGCAACTGAAATAAGATTACGTTGACGATCTGGTACATGTAATACTCTTCGTAAAATTTGAGTGGAAGAAGATAAGGTACCTAGATATAAATCTCCAATACCCTTTACTTGACAAGTCGTATCATAAGCAAACTAAACAACACGTTGAACTGGTAGTGGATGATAGTTATGGAGCCACTTAGTCTGGTATGTCATATTTTTTGTAGCACCAGAATTGATAATAAAAAGTGATCCATCACGTACATGAAGTATTCTATCTAGAGCAACTGAATATAAGATGCAACTTGTTTCTAGTACAATATTGTTTTGATGTTCAGTAGCATATGCTCTATTATGATCTGTGTCGAATTGACACTTATAGCACATATGAGTGAGATGATTACATTACCCACAATATTCACAAGAAGAAGAAGAGTCTCTAGATAAAACGTGTTTGTTTAGTGGTAAAATTGTGTTCTTCATCATATTGACGTGTCCAAAAATCATCTTCAGTATGGCCATTTTTGTTGCAGTAAGAATATTTCTTATTAGGAAATTTGAGACGAGAGAAAATATTACCGCGACGGCCACCACTGCGATTTCCTCATTGAAATGGATGCCTTCGAGCATAAAAAGCACGTTCCATTTGTTGTGACTCAGTCTCCTCTTGTGAATTCATAGTTGTATCATGACCAGCATTACGTCGTTCTTGACTTGAGAGTATTCAATTCAGGACATGCAAGCTTGGTCAAAATCTAGACCATCTTTATTAGAAAGAATGCTAACAATGTTATCATAAGAAGAGTCCTTCATCATATCAAGGAGAAGTGTAGTCAATTGTTTTTATGGAACAGGATCAGCGATAGCAACAAGTTGATTAATAATAGATTTGAAAGACTCGATATGTTCCATCATGGCAGTACCAACTTCATATTGTAACTTGCTAAGAAAACCTTTGAACTAAAGTATTTCTATAACAAGTTTCTTCTAAAAGTTTTCAATAAGGTACTTTCATATGTCGTGGGAAGTAGGAAGCTCAGTAAGAGCAAAAGTAACGATGTTATTGAGCTCAGTAAGAGCTCAGTAACATCGTTGCCAATCTGTATATGCAACATGCCAATCTTTAGATATAGGTCCTTCAGTGAGATAAGCACGTTGTCATGATCCGTATCAACAGGCTGAGGCGGACAAAATTGATTTCCAAGGACAACATGAGAGATTTCATCGCCTTCAAGAATTAACAACATCTTTGCTTTCTAGCCTAGAAATCCTTCGCCCTTGAAAGGAGAAATAGAACGCTGGCCAGAATGGAAGCCGTTGACGAGAATAGTCATAGCCATATCTGATTGTGAGAAGACGTATAAGATAAGATCACAAAATCTACACACTATATATGGTGAAGGCTGCAATTGAGAACGAGAGAATTATGACGACTATGTTTTGCCAATGATAAACGCAAGAAGGATGCTCAATAAACGTCCAAAGATGTGACGGACGTCACCCAAAAAAGCAGGAAAAAGGAGACCTTAGTAATAAATGAGTCCTCAAAATAGAGTGACATGAGACGCAAGATTGACAGCCACAATATGAATAGCAAACAACTAAATTTGTTCAAAAAATTTGATGCCAAAATTAAAAAAGCGATCGTGGATGCTTAATGAAGATGCACGAGGACAAAAGCTGCATCAAGCTCGATTACAGTAAAAACAACATAACTTTTTGCTGCAAACTCCTATTGATGCAAAATTAGAACTCAAATCGAAGAGCTCAAGGAGACGAGCAAGTTTTGGATAAAAGGTGTTATCATGTTTTTCTCGTTTCTGCAAATTTTGAGCAGAAGCCCCCCAAAAATTGAGACAAAGTTCAGGGTGTCAAAAGACAAATCAACAAGAAAAAGTCATCAGAACGATTTACCATATTGATGAGCAATAAACTCCACAAAAAATACTAATCATATTCTTCTTAACACAAAACAGCCACAATTAACAAGAATCAATCCTCAAAAATAAAATTTGTAGCAATTCTGAATCTTACATGAGAATTGCATACACCTACTTTGTTTTGTCACCATGAATTGAATTGTCACGTGATTGTTACCAATCTGATACCATGTTGAGATGTAGAGAGAAAGAGAGAGACGAGACAAGAGACACCATGTATGCTCCCAAAGACCGATTCTTATTGAGGACAAGATACAAATATATAGGTGAGACCAAGTTGAGTAGAGTGAGCCATATATAGCTCCAACACCAAAAAGTTTGGCGTGATCCACAACTTGAGTACTTCAATCCTATCTAATGACTCCAGCTCTAGCCACCTATCAATACACATCGTGTTTGTCAAGTATTTGCTATGCATTCCGTCTTTGGACTGGCATAACTTTCACACCATGGCTCCGTTTTATGAGTCGTCTAGACTCGGTCAGAAAGTACCTTGAGCACTACATTTGAGGGCATAACTCTAGTACTTTAGACAATTTAACTTGGCACCCCAACTGGCCCTTTTTGGCCTAAAAATACGTATATACCATACATTTCCATTGGCCTTTGCCTCCATATCTGCTTAAACCCTTTGCTCAACACCTGCATGCACCCATGACACTTCCTGGAACCACTTCTAGCTTCAACCAACTTTTCATTACCATCATTGCCAGCCCCCTTGTCGAATATTTATGTTCTATCAAAAGCATATTTACACTACTTTGAAACCTGCCACACAAAATAAACAACCAAGAGAGCTCACATATACACAACCATATGTACAAAGTTTTAGCTCTTCCGCATAGCATAGGCTTTTAGGTGGGTTACCCATCCCCCTTGGCTACAACCTGATGCATGTTAGACACCACTCCTCTATCAAAGTACAACTTGAGTCACAGACTGCTTACCCAATGCCTAAGAATCTTACCATTGTCTCTCACCAGCTACTAATAGGTCCCATTTGGAAAGGCCTTCTATACCTTGTATGGACCCATCCACTTCTTCTTGAACTTCTTTTAAAAGGTGAAGTCCAAGTAGCTCTTGTACTTCATCATTCACCACGTCTCCTTTCATTATCTTCTTGTCCGCCAAACTCTTACTGACTTTGTCCGACCCACTCTCTTCTCCTGCTGCTTCATACAAAAATTCGTTGCTACTTTCTATCCATTTGTAATGCTTCAAGAATGAAAATCCTATCTTGTAAAACCTCCTATGGAGTCGCATTGATGTGCCACATACCCTTCAAAGCTCCTAGCTGTGCATGCATTGGCAACATTGCCTGTTTACCATAGACCAAATTGAATGGACTAAAGTTGGTTGCCACTTTGTAAGATGTTCTGTACGCCCACAGAGACTTCTCTAGATTGACCTCCCAGTCTGTCTCCTGCTTGTACACATACTTCATCAGCATCTTAATGATTTGCCAATTTGCACTCTCCACAAGACCATTGCATAGGGGATGATAAAGTGATAAACCAATGTTGAATGTTTAGCTTCTCCACCAATGCTCACATAAGCTTACTTCTAAACCCTTGGGATCTATAAAAAATGAGCACCCACACTGTTGAGCTTATATGTGAAGCTACTCAATATATGTCTTCTCTATATATGGCAGTCAGGTCCCCTCTATATATACATCATCTCATGTGTGTATTCTACACAGTTTGGGGTTCTATTTCTGTGCTCTCTTTCTCTCTCAACATGGTATTACAGTAGTAGGTTTTTGTTTTCAAATTTTCTCCTGTTTAAAATCGATTTTGTAGAAACTACCCTCCGTAGGCAGTGGAATCGATGTGGTCTACAACTTTGCAGAAGGAAGTTTTTTCAAATTCTGCACCAATTTTGAGTTATCGTTTGCGGACTACGTACATACCTAAGAAGCAACTTCCACTTTCTATTTTTGATTGTTTTGCTAATTGAAAAGGATTTTGTAGAAATTATCCGTTAAAGGGACTGGAATCGATGTGGACTACAACTTTGCAGAAAGAAGTTGTTTCCAATTCTGCACCGATTTTGATTTATCATTCCCGGACTCCGTACATGTCTGAAAAGCAAGTTTCGTTTTATGTTTTTGATTTTTATGCTAATTGAAAACAATTATTCATCGATTTTGAGTTGTTGTTCACGGACTGTGTACATACCTGAAAAGCAACTTTCACTTTTTGTTGTTGATTTTTCTGCTACTTGAAAATTATTTTGGAGAAACTACCCACTAAAGGGACCGGAATCGATGTGGTCTAGAACTTTGTAGAAGAAAGTTTTTACAAATTTTGCACTGATTTTGAGTTATCGTTCTCAGACTGTGTACATGCCTAAAAAGCAACTTCGCTTTTTGTTTTTTATTTTTCTCCTGATTGAAGAAGATTTTGTAGAAACTAGCCGCTGCTGCAGGCATCGGAATCGATGAGAAATTATTCGCTTGAGCCATCGGAATTGATGTGGTCTATAACTTTGCAGAAGAAAGTTTCTCTAAATTCTGCACCGATTTTGGGTTATCGTCTCGGACTACGAATATGTTTGAAAAGCAAAATTTTACTTTTTGCTTTTGATTTTTCTCATAATTGAAAACTTCTCAATTATATTTTTTCTTCATCCATCATATATTTATTACTGACGTAACTTTGCTGCAGAAGCCAGTTACATATCGTTCCGATTCAGTTGAGCCGTTGATGATCGTCCAAATTCTATCGAGCTACTGTTGGTACATGATCTTTTGTTATATGATATACTCACTCATTGATTCTCGTATAATTATTCTTTTAGAGATATAATTTACATCGTTTTATTGATAATTTCTCGTTGATACCATAGTGATTTTGATGGTACCATGATGATGTTTTCTTAGTACTTTGGTCATGGTGATTTTCGTTGATACAATGATGATATTTCATTGATACCATGGTTATTCTCGGTGATGCCATGATGATATTTCGTTGATACCATGGTTATTCTCGGTGATTCCATGATGATATTTCGTTGATTCCATGGTGATTTTTGTTAATACCATGATGATGTTTTGTTGATACCATGGTTATTCTCGGTGATACCATTATGTTGTTTCGTTGATACCATGGTTATTCTCGGTGATACCATGATGTTGTTTCGTTGATACCATGGTTATTCTCGGTGATGCCATGATATTGTTTCGTTGATACAATGATTATTCTCGGTGATATCATGATGCTTTTCGTTGATACCATGACGATTTATTCATTTTTATTGATACAATGATGATGTTTTGTTAATACTTTGATGATCTTCATTGATCACTACGTTCATAAATGTTGTTTTATGTAGTTACAAGCTTCCGAAGATAGGAGTCTCTTAAAAAGCTCTTAAAAAACAAGTCGCTGTAAGAAAAAGGGGTGTGCAGGGAATTGCAGCTAAATAATGGGTGCATTTTCTACTTTATTGGAGTGAATTTCTCTTTCTTATCTTAGACGACCTCTTTCTCTCTCATGTCCCCTTTTTATTGGCTCATTTTGACCATTTTTTGGGAAGAGGGGCTCTATGTTGGTCACTTTGACTTGGGGAGTGAGCAAGGTGGAGTGTCCAATCAAGCACGACTGAAAATGCTCATTGAAAACCATCTTTTGAAATTTCAACCAACCCAAAACTCCAGCAAATAACTTAGCAGGACCAAACCTTTATACAAAAATTTTACAAGGGCACTCTTAAAACTCAAAGCACTATGTACACCTATGTATTTGAGGCTAGTGGACAAGGTTTTTAGCGTGGATTAGTGACTTTATCTTCATCCAAAAAATGCCTGACATAGCTTGCTAGCTCCCCCTAGCCTGCTTAATCATTTATGACAAGGAGAGGTTTGTAGGATGAACAACTGCCTCATCTCATCCTCAGAAACCTCATATGCATCCTCAGATATCTCCACATTGTCTCCCTCTATTGATAACATCTCATCTGTCACAATGTCATCAAACACGCTGGATATGCCTTTGATCTATAACCATTAACAGGATATTTATGTTGTGCACCACCCAGATCTGCCAACTGATATTTGCCATTATCAAATTTATTCACAACTGTAAAAGGACCCTCCCATTTGATTTGAAACTTCTTCTGGAAGGTATTGTCCAACTTACTATTCTATCACAACACCAAGTCATCCTTTTCAATTGTCTTGTCTTATATGCATTCATTGGATTTTAGTTGAGCCTTCTTTGATACTTCCTCATAGTAGCTCAAAGCTAAAACTCTCTCTATTTGTGAATACAACAATATTTTCTACCTTTCATGTAAATATTTTCTGCTCTCCTACAAATCCTGGTTCTCTATCAGAAAGTAGCTCTAGTGGCACACCAAATTTGGAACATATTTTCTTATAAACAAATTTCCCCATCTCCTTACTAGTAATTTGTTTGATAGCCTTGGCTTCTGCCCATCGTGACAAATAATCAACTGCTATCAAGATGTAAGAATTCCTTTTTCTAGGTAAGGGTCCAATAGCATCAAGACCCCATTTTTCAAACACATCAAGAGCTAGAATTGTCTTTCGAAATTCAAGATTCAAAATTCTCTTTCCCATCCTCTGGCAAGGCAAACAGGAGTTTCACCAATGATTAACAACCCACTCAATGCTTGGCCATACATAGCCTTCTTGCAAAATTTTATGCAACATGATTTTATGGCAAAATAGCCTCCACAAGATCCTTCATGATTTTCGTCTAGGATTTGGTAAATCTCCTCTTTCCAAGGCACACGACGCAAAACAAATCACTCCCTTTCATGTAAAGCACATCATCAGCATTTTGTATTTCTTGGATTTCCTTATAAATGCATACTCTTTGGAAGATGGTAAACTTTCAGGTAGGAAACATGTCAATAGAAAATCCACTTCCTTTGATAACATTTCCTTTCCATGATATAAAGCGTAATTTGCCTTTACCACAAACACACAAGTGATCGTTTCTTGGGAAACAACATGAGATTCTTCATTTTGAGACCTTTCAATATGCTGCAAACTCCATGCTTCAAACTTTTTGAGCAACGCTTTCACTTTGAAGCATAAATTCTTCAGTTTAGGGTTCTTATTCTTCCATACTCCCAATACTTGCTTCCCAACCAGCAAAGCATCTCCTTTCATTTGCAAACATCTAATTCCCAATTGTAAGAAAATATGCAAACCACCTTCAAGAGCCATGTATTTAGCTTCATTGTTACTTTTGCATCAAGTTTCAGCCCTTGCTTCCTCATAAGCTTCCCTTCTGCATCATAAATAACAATGCCTCTTGAAGCAGCATCATGACTTCTTCAATAAGAACCATCAAATTATAATAGTGAAGCATTAGAGATGGCAAGAGTCTTGACTTTCTTCTTTCGTACCACCTCTTCTTTAACCAAAACAAGAGTGTCTTTATAAGTGAGAAGACCTGCCAGGGTAGGAGATTGTAATAGGACTTATTCTGCAAAGTTTTGATGAATATTTTGTTTAGAGTACATTTTGTTCATTCCAGTGTTTTTCACAGTGTTCTAAAATTTCTAATTTGCGAGTGTGGGTTGCGTTCTGTGGTTCTTATGCGTTTGAATGTAGGACGTCTCTTTTTGAAACCTATTTTGGACCGCTTTTGCTAAAGACTAACAGAAGGATGAAAATAGCCACTTTTTGGCCTCGCGTGAAGAAGAAAGCCTCCGAACAAGGAGGCTATTCTATAGAGAAGGCGCCTTGTGATTGAGATTGAGAGTGAGAGTGAGCGTGAGCGTGCGATTGAGAACTGTGCACAGATTGAGAGTGAGAGTGAGCGTGAGCGTGCGATTGAGAACTGTGCACAGATTGAGAGTGAGATAGCTCAGGGGTGGTTGGGAGGTTGATACGAGCTACGCTCTTCTTGTACTCGGGAATTGATTTCAATATACATCTCTGATTTCTTGCGTCTACTTTGTGTACTTGCAAATTTTTGTTTCAGTTGTTGTATTCCCGTGTCTCGTCACACCTAGGTACTTTCCTCCACCAAAAAAGTGAACTCAAACTCCTGAAGCTCAATAACCTATTATATCATTGTTTTGTCATATTTGAATTATTGATCAATTGGGGAAGTAATGAATAACTGATGAGAAAGATGAATGAATTTTGCAGGAAGTAGTGTGTGAAATGTTTGCAAGCATAAACCATATTGGTCATCACCAATTCAATTTCAAAAAGATCTCTTTCCTGAGGAGTCTTCACTGTGCTAGAGTAATGAGTAGGCTTCATATATTGAGATTCCTTCACTCTTTTCAATAACATAGCCCAAATAGCATCATCTCCCACTGATGGGTTAACATAAAACTCCTTTTACCAATTACGAGCTTGCATAATGGGAAGTGACTTGCCAAGGAATGGGGTAAGGATCCAATCCACTTTTCTTTCAAAAGATCCAGGACCATTTGTTAACCAGAAAGGAAGGTAGCCACAAGCAAAAACAATCCCACGGCGTTATAAAAATAGTGTTCTTCCGATCTTCAGGAGCAAGAATAAGGTGAAAATATCCTGAATAACCATCAACAGTGTATCTCTCAAAACCAGCCCACTGCATCTAACAATTGATCAATAAAAGGAAAAGGGCAAGGATCTTTCTCAGTTACCACATTTAATGGCTTGTAATCAATAGAAACTCTCCAACACCCATCTTTATTTGGAGTGACCACTATAGGGATCACCCATTCAACATTATCCACTGGCACAATGAACCCTGCATCCAAAAGCTTATCCACTTATTCCTTTGATGCATTTATTTTCTCCTTACCATCCTCCTTAATTTCTGTCTTATTGGTTTTGCCCCTTCAACTAGCTCGATCTTCACAGGATTCCCAACAAAACCCCAAAAGATTTGGAAACCTGTCCAACATTGCTAAGTACTCCATTCTTTCTCCTTGTGTCAAATCAATACTCATTATATTTTGAATTAACTCTTTCTTCACTAGGAACTTGTGTTTAAGTTGCATCAACTCTTCCAATTGCTCTGAACAGATTAAAGAATTTATATTCCCTATTGCAGCACTTCACTAACTTCTCTCTGTTCCTCATCCAACAACATAATTGACACTTCACCCTCATCACTGGAAATCAAAGGAGTGCTACTTTTGGAGCTTCAGAACTATCATCACTGGTAGTTTTGAATTCATCATTCTCATTCACATCTTCAACTGCCATAGGTTGTTTGGTAGTCATATCAAACACTCTCTTTTTGACCCTTCTTATCATACACACAGATTGTGCCCTTGCCCCAATCTTGCACGGCACCAAAAACTCTAAACCAAGGTCATCCAAAAATGAGAGGAAAAGCTCCGAGACAAGCTAACATAACATGAGTTAAAAAATTCAACTTATAAATTCTTGATCATCCCCAAAAATTTCACCTTGGCATGGTTTGCTAGTCAAATACGAAACCCAGAGCGTCCACATATAAGGAGAGCCAGTCTCTCGATACATGATTGTGTGATCACACAAACTTCAACATATCCATCAATGTAGGCTTCTCCCATGCCCACACCTTTGTAACATTTAATGGCCTAAAAACTTGTGTGTAGCGGAACATGAACATAGTGGGCATCTCATTAGAATAGATTCCTGATGAGAAATTACAAGAGTGCTTGGGTGGAGAGAGCAACAAAAAGCATAACACCTAGTTAGATAGCATGAACAATACTTTCAAGAGAGAGAGAAATTAAGCTATTGACAACAGTTGAGGACCGGATTTACATGGAGCCGGTCCCCCCTCAAAAAGGCTTTGTATTATGGTTTCTCCCATCAAGAGAGACATTGTCCAATACAATTCTTTGTGTTCCTTCAAGACTAGCTAGTTCAATGAAGATGAAAGCTTCATGCACCAAGCGAAACACTTATCAAACACAACATTAATTCTCCCTAGTCTCAGACCCAAGACCTCACACACCTTCGAAGATGGTGAGAGCTAGCAGGGTATGAGAGTAGATTGAGAGGAAGAAGGAGTATTCTTACAAGAAAGTTGTACATCTCCTCACATAATCACTCATATTAGCATAGCTTAGCTTAGTAATTAGCATGGAAGAGGAGATGAGAATGCATTGAAGCTTGGATCTTGGTTGGATTTGCATCACAAAGCCAAGAGTTGTTGGTGTAGGCCTCCCTTCTCACAAGCTTGGAGTAGCTTGAGAAGGAGAGAGAGTCTTCTTTACTTAACACATGAGATTGTGTGAGTGTGTGTGTGTGTTAATGCCTTGCAAAAATCAGCCCCCTCTCTCTCTCGGTCGACCCCTCTTGCTATTTGCTCATGCTCTACTCTCATTGGACCTCTCCAGGCCTAGCCAATGGTAATGAGGCAAGCTTTTCCATGCATGGGAACCCCCCGTATATTTTTTCTCTTTTACCAAAAATATTTCCTATTATATAACTTACTTTTGATTTTTCTTCCCTTTTTCACAAACGTTTTTGCCTTTATTAAATAAATAAGACTTATGCTAATCAATCACGATGTAGCATAAATAAGTAAGCTTTCTTTGCTGATCTCTCTTTTGACCTTAAGCATTAAATATATATATTCTAAATTACATTATATATATTTAGTATTTTCTAATATATTTTTTCATGTATATATATTATTCCATCCTACCAAATATTTTATTCACTAGTTTTCATTTTCAAACCTCAACCCCACTTTCAAAATTTCAATAATACCTCCATCTAGATGATTGCCAATCTTTTCAACACTCTAGGTTATGTTTTCATACACATGAAGGAGCTAACACTTGAAGGCAAGAGAGAAGTCCACTCAAAGGGGACCACCAAAAGACCTTTGCAGCCACAAATAATACATTATTTGGGTGAATTTTTTGCGTAAAAAAGAATCCCGAATCTGAAGAAGTATTCAACATGAAAGTTGTAGCGCGTAACCTCAAATTTTAGCTCAATTTTTTCCAGAATTTTTGGAGTTATGAACGCGGAGCTATGATTTTTGTGGTGGACCCCATTTTTCTTGTGTAATGGTGACAGAGGCCATTCCCAGTTTTCTTCCCTCTAGAATGGCTATGGTTCTACAAGTCTTCAAGCATGATTACAAGAGACAAGCCTATTTTAATGAGGTCTTGGTAAGTCTTTAGTGATTCTATCACCATTTTTGGAGGATCCATACTCATCAACAACTATCCACCTTCGACAACCTCTCTTATAAATTTTTTACCTCTCTCTTCTCTCCCTAATAAGCTTATGTCTAGCCAAAGTTAGACTATTGTAAATATCTCCTATCCTCTACATCCTACCTACATTCTCTCTTCTTCTCTCTCTATTTACTCTGGTATTTTAAAAAATGAGGAGACAAGATGGGAGCCACAGTCACATGCACCCCATTTTCCTACACCAGAGTGGGACACTCACCTCAATTAGAAATATTGCTAAATCCTCCCCTCCTACTATATATAAGGAGGCCATGAGAGCTGACTGGGAGAGATATACACACACTCACACACCTATCCATACACACTCTTGTGCTACATGCTTGTAGCATGAACCCTAATCACATAATCACAACACCATCACCATCACCATCGCCATGCACAAAAGATGAGCACCACACCTCCACACCACTTGTAATTAAGGGTTAAAGGCACAATTTCAAGAAGAAGAAGGGTGGACACACTCATGATATTCCTCGTCATCAACTCTCATATCTCCATTATGCCTCCTACGATCTTGTTCCCTTCTCATCTTCTTGCCATACGCTACCTATTGTATTCATCTTTTGAAAGCAATCAACACACTCCATCTTGGTGCCATACCTTGTGTCGCTTTGGATACATCTCATTGTGAGTATGGTATATGCTTGTTCCTTGCCATTTTTTTCTGCTTAAGGTGTGCAAATTTGCCACCATATACACACTCTCTCTCTCCCTCTCATATTCCTATCATCTTGCTACTTCCATCTTGAGGTGTGCGGATTCGCTACCTCTTGTATGAGAAGTAAGCATACTTGCATGTTTCCCTGAACTCATTATCTTCCTTACTACATGCACGAGTAGCAAGCCCATTCTTACTCACTCACCACTCCTCTCACCTTATTCTCCGACCACCCCATTCCACATTTGGGCGTGGATCTTGAAATTGTTTTCCATGGGATGTTTCATTGTGTATATGTATGCGTCCTAGTTGCATATCTTTCTAGGTGGTGCCCCTATTGTGTACCTCCCGTGATGAGGCCATTGTGCATAGTCTTGTTGTAGAGGCCATCGGGTCTATTTTTTCACTTCCGCCTCTCAGTAATTAAACAGTATAAGTGATAGCCTTCTGACATGTGTCCCCCTTTCCCCTTTTGTGAGAGCTTTAGGTAATTTAATAATTCAACTAAACTCTCATTGGACTCCTTTGCCTCCAGGCCAGTAGGAATTATGCAAGCCATTGGGCTGCTGAATGCTCATTGGACCCCTTGGGAGACTGTCCAATAGTCTTCTAGAGGGCATAATTCTCATTGGTTCTTTTATTAAGTGTTTTTAAATTAATTAAACTAGATTTAATCTAGCCTAATTCTCATTGGTCCACCTTCAAGGCCATCCAATAGGAATTGGGTACACCTTGTGGGCATCTGGGCTAGGGAGCTGACATGTGTCCCTCATTCCCTTTGTGTAAAGGGGGCTTTTGTGTGTGTGTGTGTGACTGTCTCTCTCATCCCCTACACGCAAGGCTCATCCCCTCCTATGTAGGGATTTGTAAAGACTTTTGGGACACACACAAAGCATCCAATTCCCCCATGGTTGACCTTTGGACACAACCTTTGAATTTTGGAGCCTTAGCATTTTGGAAGTCTTAATGGGCTGACCCTTAGGGTCTTTTTAGCCCATTGTTGCACATGGATCTTTTGCAAATGACCCCCCCTTTGGATCCCTATTTTCCCTCCTTGGGATCCCTACTGTGGCCAGTCTGCTAGCTTACCAATATTCTAGCTTTTTCTCCCCTGCCACTTCCCCATATTAAATGATCAGTTAGGAGAATTAGATATTGATTATTATGACACCTTTGTGCCAAGAGATCACCATAGAACAGATGCTAGGTAACTCTCCCACAGACAACACACTGACTTGTCCATGCTTCGGCTCTTTCTCTGGATTCATTAATGACTTCCACTGCCTTTTACGTTTGGGCACCATATTCATCAACTGTCCAAAAGTACAATCTACTTTCCTCCCAATCAGGCCTTCCTTTAAACTGTAAGCTGTTTTGCCTTCTCCCAAAGGTAAATCTGCCACATCAAATCGTCTACGAGGTTTTCTCTTCCTCTTGGATTTTGCATCTTCACCCTCTTTCTCCTTTCCTTTATTTCTGCTAAGCCCTGGCGCGGCATAGCCTTCCCTCTCTCTTTTGCCTACTGGGGCAGAACATTTTCTTATTTCTTTTCAACCTGCACAATACCCACATAACCACTAGAGTTTGAGGTTTGATTTTCCTATTCAGTACCTTGATCTCCCTGTATATCCAATGCATAATCATTAGCCCTATTAATAATCTGCTAAGGAAGTGGAAACATATCACCTCCCATCCTTGCTGGCTTTGAACAATAAGTGCTAATATGACCAAGTTCACCACAATTATAACAAGTGGGGATGAAACTCCTTTGCAGCTCAAAATTGTCGTGTCCACGACCAGCATTCACATTAGGCTAAGCTTCACATACCTGAACCATTTCTCTACCACGTCCACAACCCCAACCACAACCACCTCCACCTCCAAGAACACTAAGTCGCAATTATTGCATCATGGTCATCATGTCTTGCATACTTTGTTGTAACTGTTCGGTATTAGCAGCCTTTTGAATAGGTTGTCCTCTAGCTTCTACTTGATTCTCCTCCTTTTGGCCACCAATATTTTGCACACGGACTGCTTTCCCATATTCATTAAGCTTTGAGCCTTCTATTCCTTCTCTCTAGCAATAGTGACTGCCTCCTCGAAAGTGATGGGTCTTTTCAACTTAACTTTGAACTTTAGACTTTCTTTTAGGTTTTCCACAAAATGGTCCTTCTTTTAACATAGATGGAGGGATCTCATTTCCCAAAGCCAGGGCCCATTTTTCCCATAAACGGGTGAATTGCATGACAAAATCATCAACACTTTGATTATCCTTCTGAGTGTACAACAATATTTCATGCCAAACTTCATTAGGTACTTCCATGGATCTGTAATGTGCCAGGAAATCCTACTTTACACGGTTGTAATCCAAAACTACCCATGGATTTTGTGCCTACATCAACTTCTCATAACTCTGTAGCCAAACGTTTGCCTCATCCTGTAAACTATAATGCAGTAGCCACAATATAGCTTGGTCTAGTATATTTTGTAGTAAGCATTTGACTTCCAACTTTTCAATAAAATTTTGTGCATTCTCATTAAGCAATCCATGAAACTGTGGGAACTCCTCTTCCATGTTTGATTGCACAAAAACACTTACATAATGACGTCCAAAACTCAAGGGATGTCAATGGACGCTCCAGTACCTATTCCACCTCACACTGGGTAACCTGGCCCCCAATGCTTGGCTTCATAAAACCTCACGACCCTCAAAGGCTGCAATCCAATTATACGACTGCCTCAAGTGCTATCCACAATTTGCACATACATAGGAGGTTGTCCGTAAGGACCCACATCCCTTTTACATTCACTGCCTACAAAATAAACATATTTCATAGAAATTTAAGCTTAGGAGTGCTTGCTACTCAGTGGGGTCACCAAAACGATGTTAGTGTGCAAACAAGAAGGAAAATGAGAAGTCTATAGCCTTGCACACACCACACCGTTGGAAAGGAACATTGTTAAGCTGCAAAAAACACCTATGTCGAACACCTGTAAAGTCGGGCAGGAAACAGCCCTAACTCAACCCATGATTAAAATTGTTGAAAATTGAGACCATAAGATGAAGCTTGTTTTGTGTAGACCTCTGTAGAGTATCCATATGCTTGATTCCAATAACAGATGAAAGAGTTACAAGCTTCCAAAGATGGGAGTCTCTCAATAAGCTCCAAAATAACAAGTCTCTGTAAGAAAAAGGGGTCTGCAGGGAATTGCAGCTAAAATAATGGGGGCATTTTCTACTTTATTGGAGTGGATTTCTCTTCCTTATCTTAGTTGAACTCTTTCTCTCTCATCTCCTCTTTTTATTGGCTCATTTTGATCATTTTTTGGGAAAGAGGGGCTCTTTGTCGGTCACTTTGACTTGGGGAGTGCGCAAGGTGGAGTGTCCAAAGGACCAAAAAAAGTTCCAGGCACTTGGCCAACTCATGGGAACCCAAAATGGCCCCCCGCCCCGGGGGATTCACCATGGAAAACTTATCGCACCACGTAAGTGCAAGGGAGGGGCGTTTTTTTACAAGGTACATAAGTGTATAAGTTAGGGGCAAACCCCCAATAACTTATCTCCCAAGCTTAAAAATAAGAGAGGGGGTATCATATTTATTGGGGGGGGGTGGAGAAGTGAGAAAAGGGGAAAATGAGAGGAAGTTTTTGTGTTTCAAAATGATGGGTTCCCAAATGAGTCTGCCCTTGAACTTGTGAGTCAATAGCTACAAACATACATGAAAAAACTAACACTGCTTTGTATTAATTTCTTGTTTTGTGATTGTAGTTCATTTGTTGAGGGATGAAAGCTATGAAGAGTTTGTATAGATACAAATTTACATGGAGAACCTAACACAACTTTATAACCATGTTTTTAGAGTAATTTAGATGGTTCAGAATTGGACGAGTAGTTAGAGTGCAGGCTGAAGAGGCACATAGTTGGAAACTCAAACTAAGACACATTGAAGGTACATCTATTTATCAACATAAGTGGTTCCTTAGTACATTGCCATCCACTATGCTACACACTCTTTGACTAGTTTTACTCAGTTAGATCATGTGAGACCTAAATTTTATATGTAAGATAGGGGTATGATAGTTTTTTGCATTAATTGTTGTATAAGCGTAGAAAGGGGGGTCATATTCTCTAATATGAGTCGTATATAGGGGTTTAATCAAAGTTTTCTGCTCCCAGGCGACGTTTCATTTTGTATATAGAGTGAATCCCCCGGGGCGGCCCCTCTCTCCCCCAACACCCACGAGCCCCCATAGCCAAGGAGTGAGAGCTCCATTTGCCCCTTTGATTCAACCTTATGGGGTGCCCACTCCCCCCCTTATGCCCCCCAATTTTCACTTACTCCACCCCATGTGGTAATATTCCATTGCCACTTGGCACCATCCTCCCACCTCCCAACCTATGCATACAATTCTTTTGTTTTTCTCCCTACACCTAGGAACCTTGGCAGAAGCATGGCGGATCTCTGAGCACCAAATGCAGCACTACAAAGCACGGCTTGGAGCTTATTAGTTTGTCCATCTCCAAAAATTCTTGACCACATCATTTCTAATTGAATCCATCAATATGGCCCACTTGCCTTTCCTCATATGCATCCACAACCATTTTCTAAGTAAGGGACCACCCACTTCAAATGCATGTAACTCATGATGTATGAGTTCGATCCATAGGCTATAAAGCATGATTGAAAATTCTCATTGAAAACCATCTTTTGAAAGTTCAACCAACCTGAAACTCCAACAAATAACTTAGCAAGACCAAGCATTTATACATAAATTTTACAAGGGTACCCTTAAAACTCAAAGCACTATGGACACCTATGTATTCAAGGCTAGTGGGCAAGCTTTTTAGCATGGATTAGTGACTTTATATTCATCCAAAAAATTCACAACATGACATAGTACATAGTTTGTACATAGTAACCCCACCAAGGGGGAAACCCACTATGACTCCTTCATGGGGTATATGATACTTGTGTCTAACAATAAGTTAATTTCCTACAAAAGGGATTTCTATTCTTCCCTAGCCTCCATAGCTTTTGTGCTTTTGGCTTGTACCCTTGTTTAAGGACTATCTTGTGCTCTACACCCTTTTCTCCTTGCAGGTCCTCATACTTCATTGCAAGAAAATTTGGAAAAGAGGCACATAGCTGGACATAGATTTCTCTCCCTTGCTTGGTCAAATCCTCACTTTAACATAGTGCCTACCTCCTCTGCACCTATACCATGAACTTGCGGTTGCACCTCTTCTTTTGCATGAGAGCCTTCTATAGTCACCTCAAAAAAATTGACGTCTATCCTTATCATATCATCCTTGCTTTCCTATTGCTCAATATTTGAATAGCCCTCATCATAGGCAGTCTCAACCTTGTACTCATAACTTGGCATATCATCCTCATCTCTTTCCACCATAGGGCGGAAACGGTTCTCTTTGGTCTTCAAATCCAAAACCACCTATCTTCCTCTCTCTTTGTAAGGCAAGGTCAACATGTTTCTCTCCCAATCTTGCTTAGCACTTGTTGCAAGCATCCACAGCCTACCCAAGATGATAGGGTATGCATTATCACCTATTTTCATCACAAAAAAATCAATTAGGCATTCAATGCCTATCACCTTCACTCTCACTTCTTGAGCCATGCCCAAACACCTAGCCTTGGCATGGTTGGCCATCCTCATAAGCACATTTGATTTAGCCACTTCTTTAATAAATATTTCCCTCATAGCAGTCTTCATCATGATGCAAACCTATGCTTCACCGTCTATAAAGTCTTGCACATGCATCCTCTTTTTGATTACCACATCCACAAGGGGAAGAACCTCTGATGGGCTACCCACCCTTAAGGCCATGTTTTGCACTGGATGCACATTCCTCTTATCTTTTGGTAGCCTTGTGCTAATGCTCGTAGAACACTATCTCCTCAGCTTAGGATTCAAATCCATCAACTGCCCAAAGGTAATGCTAGCCTTTCGGCTTTGCACATTGCTTAAGTTATACTTGGGGTAGCCACATCCAAGTTGGAAATCACGCCTTCTCTTTTTGTTAGTTTTTGGTTGATCCCTGCCTTTGTACACCTTATCTTTACCTTTGCGGGCTCACGTCTCCCTCTTAATCTATGTTTCCCTATCAGCCCGAGCCCTTTTGTTGGCCATAATTTCAACATCCTGCTTGTCCAATCCGATAATATTCACTCTAGGCACTTTACCAGCATCTGGAGGAGATGGCTGCACTAGATTCTTGATTACCTACTTTCTCATGCCATTAAATTGTGCTTTCCCTCTACCTTTGCCAAACAACAGGTAGATATTACCTCTTTCTCTTGGTGGATGATGACAATCCGGTGCATAATGTCCTTCTTCACCACAATTATATCATCTTCCATGCAATGGCCTCGCCCTAAGTCTTACTTCTCTTGGTTGTCCTCTATCCATCACACTTAGCCCCAATTCTTGCATTTGCTTTAACAAATCCTGTACAATTCACATTCAGTTTTGTGGCACAATGGCTACACCTTGGTTCCCATGGTTGTCCTCATGAACAACATCCCTCATACTAGGATGTTGGGTAGGAATCACCACTTTGTAGCCCGACATGCCCTGCTTCGGTCTTCTTTTTTATCTTCCTTATGTTTGCCTTTGCAATGACCACTACACCATTGTATTTCTCTGGGCTTTCAAAATCCACTTTCTCCCTCACCTGGGATCTCATTAACGTAATCACAATTAGGTGATTACGTAAATAACTACAGTATTTACACAAAAAAGTCACATGATCACGTTAATTGTTAACGTGACTTTGATTTTGACCTGCAAAAACCTATAGAGCCAGTTAGCCCTCCGGGTTTTTTTATTTTCCTTGTGGGGCCTGCCGGGCTTTTTCATTTTCCCGGCAGGCCTACCGGGTAAATGCAGTAGCCCGGCGAGCCCGCCGAGAAAATAAAAAACCCCAGCGGGCGTAATTATATATAGTAAATAGTGTGCTAACCCCGGTCTTTTAGCTAGGCAAATCCTTCGGGATGTATCTGAGTGCCAGGTATTGTCATCTCCTTGTGAATTGACCTAAGGTTATAGAGTCACGGGTCTCTTTTTTGGGCTGAACGTGATTCTTAATTCAGTAACCACTTCTAAAACATTTAATTCCTTTACCAACATAAAGGTACGAAACCAAAACAACTGAAAACTTGGGGATTCATGTTCATTGCGAAGAAGCCATTGGTCCAAATGAGGGCTGTAGTGGTTTTAGAAGATGAGCATATGTAAATGAGGAGTCGATAGTCAAGGGTCGGATGTCCTCTACTAGTGTACTGGGCATATAAAGATCCTTCAAGTCTTGCATTTGAGTTGATTTATAATATAAGATCTATAGTCCTTGATTGTGTTAAAATATCGTTTATATATTGAATTGGTTACATGGGTGGGCTACAATCCTTCACACGGTACAAGTAGTCCCCAATTGGGTGATTATATTGAATATTTATTTACGTTAGTTTATGCATTGGTTTATACAGAGAGTGCATTATGTATTACGATAGATTATTAGTGCATGAAATGATAAATCATATATTTTATTGCTTTCATTTGTTTTTTTGTAGAAAATGAAATAAGATGTGTCTTATTCTTTGCAAATCAAAGTGGACATATAAATAATCATTATAATAATAATTGCATAGAGAGATCATAGCATTGTTATGGTTATTACGCCATGTAGAGACTACATTGCAATGTGTATGGTTGCTCACAATATAGGTGATCGATATGTGGATTGACTAGCATGCATTGAAAATCTCATATTGTGCATCGTGGTTATTTTCATATTGAATGGTTTTTAAATTATAATATATATTGAAAATAAAAAAAAATGTTTTCAAAATTGAACATCTTGTCCTTTTCTCTTGAGTTTTAATTTAAAAGCAATGGAGCAAAATGTGGGCACAAGTGGTACGAAGAAGCCAAAGAATAAAAAACCTCCTGGCAAAGAGTGGGATTATGCTCACAACATATGCGGCCAATATATGGAGTGGAAATGTAAATTTTGTCACACAAAAAAATTTGGCGGTGCACCGCGTATTAGGGATCATTTTCTAGGTAGCGCTAAAAACAGTTGTTGTAAAAAATGTGAACATTCTCAGGCACCTGTAGTTGCAAAGCGTTTGAGAGAAGATGTTGCGGGAGCGACTCACACACCCATGAAGTACATGGAAACACTACCTAGATCAACATAATGTCAATCGAGGACACATATGACACGATAGGCACAAGGAGGAAATATCTTTAGCTTGTCAAGCTGAGACCATCCTACACATACAACACTCTGGAAGGCCAACTATACCACAATCAAGAACCTCACTGCTCTCAACTACACCACCTAGCCACATACACACATACGGAAGGTAACTCACCTAATCATGCCAGATTCATACGAAACTTAAGGAACACCATCCCCTCACTAGGATACACATGTCCCTACGCTTCTACACTTAAAACCCTCACTCTAAACCCGTCTGTGGAAAACGTCTAGGATGACAGAGCAGAATTTTGAAAGTGCTCGAAACTGAAATTTATGAGTAACTATGCGTAGCTTATGTCGCCACGATTCTATAGACTACTAGCACGCAGAAAAAAAGAATTGTTTGATACACTTACGGCCACAAATAGCTCGTAGATGCGCCGGCGTGTGCGCTTCATCTCGCGGGGAATGCTTGGCATTGTCGCGTAGCTCTCCTCGAGCCTACAACAATGGTGCAGTCGGATCTCCAATTTGTTGAGCGAGCCGGGCGTAGCGAGAGGATAAAGCTCACGCTCACTCTCTTTCTCTCTCACACACAGTAGACGGCACCGCTAAAGTTTTGATTATGATTAAAACTCCCTTTACAAAATGACCTAGGTACCTTATATACTAAGGTTAACTTAGGTTTAACCAAAAATGGGATTGAAAGGGTCAAATGGCTTTGTATTTACAATCTGGAAGTGCCATTGCACCCCGGCTTCTGAAACTAGAATAACTACTCATTACAAATGACGTTTATAGCCATAATCCGCAGCATTTCATAACTCGCAAAAGATAAGACTTTGGTACGAAACTTGAGTTATGTTGTGTTGTTGACCCAACGGTCAACACTCCCCCCTTTAGCGTTCATGTTGTCCCCGACATGACCTGATTGTCGATGGCGATGTGGTCTTTGCGGTCGTTTTGGCTTCATCTGTTGCACTGCTTGTAACTTTGTCAAACCACAACAAGAACTATGATCCATTAGAGCGGACATCTATCATCATAACCATTCATCTTTTGAGATCCTCTGATTACTTTTATGCCTGCTCTTCTTCATTGGGGACTTCTTTGTTCCTGTGCAATCATGTTGTTAGTGTTGTCTGCAGCTTTGTCATTGTAGGCCATTCTTCGACTCGCCATTGAGGAGAAGTATGTTATGATCTGAAATTGGTGCTCCAATTCATTTGTCAATTGATTTGAGTAGCATTTCCTTATTGTTGATGTAGAAGGAATATGTACAAGAGGATGGTGATAGGTGTCTTTAGATTAGGGTCTAAAACCTGGATGACCAAAGGGAAAAAAAATGGGTGGGGAAAAAAAGGCCTTTGGTATACACTCTTATTGGACTTGAGCAGTTGAACGTGAAGTACATGTTCATGAAAGGTGAGTGCTTGGGTGAAACACGGAAAGAGTGCCTCATGCAAGTGCCAATTATGGGACACTCTATATGTAGATGAGAAATTTGTCACCAAAAGCATGCAATGTGAAAGAAGGAGATGATGGGTGTTTTGAGGAATAAATGTAGCACATGTGACATCAAAAGATGTCTCAATAGCTTCCACCTTTCCAAGAAGGGTTGTCGATGTAGAAGTTTCTCCACTCGTATCTCACTGTGCTCAGTACGTGAGTGTCTTTTGGACCTTCTCCTTCACTTCACCAAACTTAAGTACTTAGACTTCGACTCTTTTGCTCACCTGTACCAGCATGAGCGACACAACGTAAATATGCTCAACTCTTCCAGCTTGAGCAATACCTAGAATAGCTAAGACGCTTAGACCACAGAGAATATTACTTGAAGCTTTGGGATTAACACCTCACTCATTTTGTGGCTTAGCTACTCGACTCTGACTTTTATGACTTGTCGGTTGCATGTTGACACTGCTTTGTGACAAGTTCTTCGTCTATTGTAGTGGCTATTGAGACATACTTCGTGAAGTTTCATCGTTTCCCTGTACCTTCTTCTCTTTGTAGTGCTCAGGCCTCTCGTCAGTCTTTTCTTCATGTGGATTATGGATTTTTTTATTTTTTCTTAATAATAAACAAAGAAAATCTTAAAAAAACTTAACAAAAGAAAAATCATTCAAATAGAAATCTAAATGCTATGTACACTAAACAAGTCCCTAGGGGCTCATATATGGATTTTGTCCCCATACTCCTCTGTAACACTACTATGAGGGCATATACTCTAAATTTCGTAAAAACATTATCACAATAAAACGCAAAAATTCAATGCCTCTCACAAAACATTGCCCTCTAATAGTCATAATGTTAGGTCCGCATTCAAAATGCCTCCCCCCTTCCTATTTGGAGTCATCCTTTACGACAGGGTATTGCAAAGGGTATGTGTTGTGCTTGGGCAATTAAAAGTTGTGCCTATGCAGGCCTTGTAATGTAGCCCTATTATGCATACACAATCAATGCATGGAAAAGATTTATGTTGTGCAAGATGTGGGTATAAGAAATTTGCTTATTGGCATTTGTTGGCGAGGCTTCCTATTCTAAGCAATGTAATGGTCTTTGAAGCTCCTGTATCGTTGCTTGATTGAAGCGACTTGATCTCTTCTAACTGTACTGTAATCGTAGGAAGAATTGTAAGAATTCAAGAGGTGATGCACTGACAACAGTTTTGTTGTTCTTCTTTGGGACCCATTTCTTTGCGATTATTGGCTGTTTTGTTGTTGGCTCTCGTTTGGGAACCCATACTTGCATGTGCTTCGTTTGTGTTTGAAGAGACTTCTTTGGGATCCACCTTTTTGTTGTGTGAGTCAATAGTGGTGTTTGCTTCAGCCCTTTTACGCTTGGTTGGGGACAGGATTCAGGCTTTGAAAGTTGATACTGTGGTTGTTTTGGAATCCAAATGAATTCTTGACTTTTTTGTGCTTGAATCAACTTCTTTGGAGCCCAAACCTGAGTTGTGAAAGCTTGCAACTTTGTGATATTCTTACCCATTTGTGCACACTTTCCTTGTTTTTGTTTTGGTGTCGGATCTTGTGATTTGTCATTAGAGATATTTGTCTTCTTGATCCATATCTATTTTTGGCCGATCTGGCTTTTTGGTATCTAGATTTGTTGAGATTTTTGGCTTTGACTTGTTTTCATGTTCTTTTGACCTGTCATGGTTGTTGCTGAAGGGGTTGGTGATAGTGATGGCCTGAGTTGATGATAGGGGATGTTGTAAGATTCATCACTATCGCTACTATCCTCAGCAAGGTTGACTTCTTGTACTTTCCCTTGATTTTTTGGCTGGTAGTGGAAATTTACTGTCTGTTTGCTCGTGGGTGGTAGTTTCTTGGAGGACTTTTCTAGCCCATTTATTAGAGCATTGTTGGATCGTTGCTCTGGTCGTATTCCTCCTAGCTGAGTCTTTGCATCCTTATTGGGAGCCATGTATGAGGATGCTTGTGGTGGCTATGTCTTCACCGAGGACTTTGGAATCCACTTTTGATGCACTTTATTCGTATAGCGATGACATTGATTCCTGGGTCGTTGATCTTCTTGAAGCTCGAAGTGTTCTACAGAGTCATAGAACTCGTCGTCTTCTTCATCTTTTGATTCTCCACATTTCTTTGTTTGCTCCTTATGTCGAGAGCTTGTTGATGTCTGGTTCTCTTCATTTTCCTGGATTACACTCACTGCAAAATAAGGAACGACATCATAGCCATTTTCATCACAAAACTTTTTTGTGGGAGCATCCTCCACGGCGCACACGTCCAGAGTAGCCAAGATGTGTTCCCATCCAAAAGGCTCTGACTATTCTTCAGGAAATGGTTCTAGGATATAGTCCCTATCCTCTATAACCCACTCTAGGATACATTCCTCATGTTTCAAGCTACCACATTGTGAAGATCCACACATCCACAGTTCTTTAGGATTACCTAACCAAGCTGGAAGTTCTGATCCTGCTACTGTGGCGGAATCAAACTCCTCAACTGGTGTTCTCGTCACATCCCTATAGCTATGGTCTCTCAAGTTATCTTTGTTATGGTTTCCATATGTCTTAGGTATATATGGTCATAACCCCAATCTTGGACCATTTTCAATTGTCGCATGAATGGTCTTCCCAGAATGATGTCATAGTTGTTCTTCTTGCCAAAGTCAACAAAAGCAAAAGTGTGTTCATATTCAATGCCACAAGAAGTAACAAGTACTTTTTCTAGCAGTCCTAGGGGCTTTTACTTGTGTCCGTCTGCAAGTTGCACGGTCATTCCTTTGGATATCAAGGCAGGTTTTCTCCATTTTTTCCAAACCTCTTTGGTTGCAATGGCCACACCAGCTCCACTGTCAAGGGTTGCCATGGTTTTTACACCATTGAATTCCACAGGAAGGGTGGTGTTTCCATCTTCTCCCTCGTAATACTCACCTACCTTGTTTAATGGCACTGGCCTAGTATTTAGTTGAGGCATTTCAAGCTCTTTGATGCCTTCCTCGATTTGATTCATTGGGGTTTTTACACCAAATTTCTCTAGACATTTACCCACATTAGCCCACATGTTTGGTCTTATTCTGAGAAACTCACCTAACATTATTGTACAAGTGACTGGGGTAGATAGAATATGTACTAGCCCCTTTGAATCGATGGCCTTGTTGGGAGACAGTCTTTGTGATGGGACTGCAACCACATCTGACTTGGTCTCGTACTCTCCCATGTAGTACGGTAGTGTTCTTAGAGAATGGGGTTGACTATCCATAGATTGTACAGATCCTTTGTCACCCCAATACGATCGCACGTCTAGATTCAATTGAGATCCAGTCTCAAATTCCTCTATTGGTGGTAGAAACACTCCTCGTTCATCACCAGTCTTGTCTACTCATCTTCTTAGGTCATCGGCTTCATTGGCCTCTTTGACTTGTTTCCACAATTCGTCAAGACCATCTATCTCTTTACAATCCTCAGGTATAGCTTGGTGAAATCCCTCAGAAGAGTTATCCGTGGTATTCAATACTATCCTTGGTTCTAATGCTGGGTCTTTGAGGTTTGATCTGTGCTCATGACTAGAATCTGGCTCTTTTAGTTCCTGGTTTGGTGGGATTACTTGTGTAGGCATGACACGGATCACATCCTCAGGTTTTGCAACTGGTGGTTCTAGTAAAGCTTGGCCTGTTTGAATCATTTTCTGGCACATTTCAACCTTTGCTTTTCTAGTTCCACATAGGGATATGTCATCCACCTTTGTTCTTGATTTTGGTTTTTTTTGAGCCTCACATCATAGGCTTTCAAGAGGGCATCTAATGTCTCATTAACCTTCTCTGCCAACACAGCTCCTCCTGAACTAGCACTTCTCGGTTTCTCATCCGTGGATGGTTCTTCTAGAGGTTTAACCATCTGTGTAAGAGAAGGTGCCTCCTTTTACTCATGTTGTTTTATCTTCTCCTCAACTTCGGTAAGCTTCTCAGCTAGGGATTTTTTCTCTCGTTCCCTGCGTGCTTTCATCCTAGTCTTTATAGCTTTCCAACTATTTTGTTTGCTCTTGGTTTTTTGACTAGGTGCGTCTGTCTTTGGTCCATCATCTGTCTTTGGACTCGTGTCACTTTCCGTGTTCTTTGTCTCTGGATTCTCATCAGCTTTCCTTTGATCCTGTGCTCTCGTAACTACTTGAACTGGTACAACATTTTCATCTTCTGAGCTACTAGGTAGCTGAACAATCCCTAATACATTTGTCGTGATTTTCCTGATTTGGTTTGGGTTTTTTGGGCAATCGGGGATCAAGTGAGTGATGCCACACTCAAGACAATAGGCATTTACTTCACTGATCTCCGTATGAGGACATTGCTTGATCAAGTGGTTGTCACGACTTTTGTGACAATCTATCTCTGGTTGAGGAGATTCTTTTAGCATTTCCTCTTGGCTATAAGCAATCTTTGACCTAGATAAGCTGCTATTTGCAATGAATTGCATTGTCCTTTCGTCCATTTCATACCTTCTTTCTTTCGACTGAAACCCAGGAGGTGGAGGTTGTACCGGCCTCACCACTCCATGTGTTGTTCTCACATTTTGTTGCTCCGAAGGGTAGTACTCACTTTGGTTGCTACACCACATTGTAGCTGGTACTCGCGTTGGTTTATTTGATGCTTCCATCATTGGCATGTATCTCATGTCTACCTGCATTCTAGCACCTGGCAGCGGAGGTTGTTGTCCTAAGCAAGTTGTGGCCTTAAAACTCCTACTGGTCTTGGCGCATTCCCCGTAATGTATCTAGGTGGAGTAGGTGCTTCTGGAACAAGTCGTACATACCTCTCCCTAGCATTTTCCATGCTATAATAGCACTCTTCCTCCGTATGGTTCGTCCATTTTCTCTCAATTTCACACCACTTCGGCTCTCCCAAATCAGACCTTACAAGAGGAATCAACCTCTTGACCAAGTCGTCATAAGCTTTTCTTGATCAATAGGTGCCGTTGGCTTGGCAATGGACTCACTTATCTGTGAAACACTATGCTGAGAGGATGTGTCATCTCCTTGACTCTTTAAGTCATTTTCTTTGTATGCCTCACAGTTATCCACTAGATAAAGATCTTCTGTGATCAACTCGTTTAGCGTCATCCTCCTTATCATATGCAGATCCTTCTGAAGGCCTGCATGTCTCATTCCTTGGATAAAGATCAGCATCAGTCATGCTTGCGTAGGTAATTCCGCTCTCGGACAGAGCTTCACATATCTCTTGAGCCGTAATGATGCTTTGCGTACTGATTCATTCTCTTTCTGTTTGAATCTATGGATTTGCAAGACCGTGTTGTGAGCAATGCCTTTTGGAGAGAATTCTTCAATAAACTCCTCAAACAGCTCATCTAGGGTCTCAAAATCCCATTTTTCCACCGAGTCGAACCATGTAGCTGCATCATCTTCTAGAGTCAATCCGAATCCCGCAAACTGTGTCGCAAAATTTGAAACTTCCTCTGCTCTAAACACTCTTCTAAAAGCCGTTATGTGATCTTTCGGATCTTTATCTCTGGAGTATTTTCTGTTTACCCATTTCTGGACTTGGGATGGTCTAACTCGTCGATTGTCTACAAGTCTAACCAGAGACTCTCCCAATCCTTCTTTCGTTATCGCTCTTGAAGGGAATCCTGGTGGCTCTCTTCTTGGAACTCCTATAGGAATTCTCGTGTTTGGTGGAGGCATTTGTGGTCCTTCATTGACCAAATATCCACCTCTTTCTAGTATAGTCTGTGGATTTGTGCTTTCTACAACTCTGTATTCTTGTCCATACTTGTCGACAACTATAGATCTCCATTGACAGTCGACTCCGTATGTGTAGACATATAAGAGCTTGTAATACGTTATCTCTTCTAGGTATGGATCTGAGCACCTATAAAGATTGACCTCATTGTAGTCAATGTATCTATATAGTACTTCACTCTCATGACCAATCATCCAAACTCTCTCAACAAGATGGGTCTTTATCAATTGCAAGTTTGGAAGATCCATTGTGGGAGGATATTCCTTTATCGTCGGGATCTCCAAGCTTGTGTAAGCTGCGTTTGAATCTAGGGTAGACATGATTTGTGGGCTTAAGAGATTTTTCTTGGTTCAAGTAGACTTAGTCCACTGTGTTCAAGTGCTTTGGTTAGGAAAAAGTCAAAACTATGTCCAAAACCGCAACCGTTTCGTCACAATTCTCGCAAATTGTCGCTTTTAGACACCCCTAACTTGCGGATGTATTTTGAGACCTCAAATGACGTTTTTTTCAAAGTTGACTTAAATGGTTTCTCTAAGATCTGTAGAGCCACTCTCAAGCTACATTTTGATATAAAACTTTTCCGATCCGATACCATTTGTGAAAGTTATGGCCAAAATAGTGAAATGTAGTTTAGACTGGTCAAAATGAGTCCAAATTCAATTTTAAAAGAAGATTTGGGATCTCTGTGACACTGTTAACACTTCTGTATGGTCAAAATTACAGTTGGACCCTAAAACTGGCCTAGAGACATCCTATGTGTAGGATGTCTATATGCTCAGAATTTAACAAAATTTGGTCCAGAGACTCCCCTTAAGTCCAACACAATGGTATGCTCAAAATTTCATTTGGACCTAAAAATGGCCTTGAGACATCCTACGCGTAGGATGTTTTTTTGCTCAGAATGACTTGAAATTTTCACCCCAGCTTCTCCTTGATGTGTTGATCACCGTGGTGTGCTCATAAGTTGGTTTGGAGTCCTAAATCAAGCTGGAGACATCCTACGCATAGGATGTCTAACTGCTCAGATTTTGTCCAAACTTGATCCCAAGATTCTCCTAGTGCTCAACAACCCAATGGTATACTCAAAATTGAGTTTGGATGCCAATAGGTCAATATTTGGGCTGCATAAGCTTCTAGTACACTCCAAGAGTAGGATGTCTGGCAATTCTTGTCTTTGCTTGGTAAATAGGTCAAACAAGGTCCAAATTCACTTTTGAAAAAATTTCTGGAATCCTTGAGACACTGTGAACCTCCCTATATGGCCAAATTAGAATTTAGACCACTTTATGACCCTGGAGACATTCTACACGTAGGATGTTTTTTTGCTCTGTTTCAGCTCAAACTTGCACTGTAGCTTCCCCTTGATGTGCTAAGCTCACAGCTATTTTTGCTTTTTGATTCTGACACCTATAGATTGGTCAAATGATCAAGAATGTGTTCCAAAATCCTAATGTCTGTTCTGATGAATTCCTAAGTCAAATCAACTCCAAATTGGACCAAATTTTCCTAGGAGGCTTATCTAAGGCTATATGACAGTATGGTATGGTCATAGTAGAATTTTGGTTTCAGAATTATGCAGTAGACAACCTATGCGTAGGATGTCTTTTTGCTCAGAATGAACCCAAACTTGGACCAAAGATTCTCCTAGTCTTCAGCAACCCACTGGTATGCTCAGAGGTTGATTTGGAGTGCTAAATCATGGTGAAGACATCCTACGCGTAGGATGTCTAAGTGCTTAGAGTTGCCCCAAACTCGAGCCGCAGCTTCCCCTGGATGTCAGCAACCCAATGCTATGCTTAGATTTGAGTTTGGATGTCAAAAGACCCCAAAACTAGCTATTCTTGCCTTTTATCTTTAAAACAACGCTAAAGTCTGCTTAAAACCCAATTTTCTCACCCAAATAAGCTGAAAACTCTCACATGCACTCAAAACATCATGTATAACATGCACATGAAGTCACCCTATGGTTTGGTCTCAAAATTAGGCCTTGGACACAATTTGGGTAGGATGTCTGGCAATTCTTGTCTTTTGGCTTTGATCTGTCAAAATTTGGTCAAATTTCCACTTTCCAGGTGAAAATAGGGTAGAACCTACCTTCTAAACACACTGGTAACCTCAGATTTTCAAAATTTCCACCAGATCACCCTGTGGCCATCCTATGCGTAGGATGTCTACTGCTTTTTTTTCCAGACTGAAGTGTCCCTGATGCTTCCTTATGCTCTCAGCAAGTGCAAGTATGCTTCACAATTGCAAAAACATGCAAAAGTCACTCAATTTAAGCCTTTTTTGAAATTTTACTTTTTTTGACTCCGCCTTTTGGCTTTTGGTCAACAAAAATAGGGAAAAACACTCAAGTCAATATGTTACTAGGGTAAAACCTACCCTCTGAACCCACTGGTGCAGTCAGAATTTTCAAATTTGGTCTCCAAAACCCCCTTGAGACATCCTACGCGTAGGATGTCTATGTTTACAGAATTGCAGGCTTTCTTCACAGAACCCTTGCAAATGCTCTTTTATATGCACATCATCAGTCAGTCATACAAAAAATATCCACAAAAGCTTGTTTAATGCAATTTTACCCTCAAAAGCACACTTTTCCGTGATTTCAAATGCAATCAAGCACTTTAGCAAATAATTCACTGCTGAATAGCTCTAGATCAGAAGCAGATCACTTACCTAAAGCTACTCCTACAAATCATATGGGGTTTTGCATCTATGAGTAGAAAAACACTTCACTGCCACACACGGACTAGTAAATGCTTTTATCACCTCACAAATCACTTGACCACCAACAACTACTCTAATCCATAGATCCTAACTAAACCTATCTAGCTAGTCGCAGACCCTCGGCAAGACACATGCTTCCTGGCTATCCACTTGATTGTGGAATATCCTCTTCCGGATCCACTTAAGAAAAACGCTTTCTTTAGCCGAAACTAAATCAAGCAACCATCACACGAGTGTTCGTAGGAAACCTACTTAGGTCCTTGTGTCCCCGACAATGGCGCCAATGTTGCGGGAGCGACTCACACACCCATGAAGTGCATGCAAACACTACCTAGATCAACATAATGTCAATCGAGGACACAGATGACACGATAGGCACACGGAGGAAATCTCTTTAGCTTGTCACGCTGAGACCATCCTACACATACAACACTCTGGAAGGCCAACTATACCAAAATCAAGAACCTCACTGCTCTCAACTACACCACCTAGCCACATACACACATACGGAAGGTAACTCACCTAATCATGCCAGATTCGTACGAAACTTAAGGAACACCATCCCCTCACTAGGATACACCTGTCCCTACGCTTCTACACTCAAATCCCTCACTCTAAACCCCTCTGCGGAAAACGCATAGGATGACAGAGAAAATTTTTGAAAGTGCCCGAAACTGAAATTTATGAGTAACTATGCGTAGCTTATGTCGCCACGATTCTATAGACTACTAGCACGCAGAAAACAGACATCGTTTGATACACTTACGGCCACAAACAGCTTGTAGATGCATCGGCGTGTGCGCTTTGTCTCGCGTGGAATGCTTGGCGTTGTCGCGTAGCTCTCCTCGAGCCTACAACAATGGTGCAGTCGGATCTCCAATGTGTTGAGCGAGCCGGGCGTAGCGAGAGGATAAAGCTCACGCTCACTCTCTTTCTCTCTCACACACAGTAGACGGCACCGCTAAAGTTTTGATTATGAATAAAGTCTCCCTTTACAAAATGATCTAGGTACCTTATATACTAAGGCTACCTTAGGTTTAACCAAAAATGGGCTTGAAAGGTCAAATGGCTTTGTATTTACAATCTGGAAGTGCCATTGCACCGCGGCTTCTGAAACTAGAATAACTACTTATTACAAATGACGTTTATAGCCATAATCAACAGCATTTCATAACTCGCAAAAGATAAGACTGTGGTACGAAACTTGAGTTATGTTGTGTTATTGACCTAGCGGTCAACAGAAGAGCTCACCAAAAAGGGTGGCAAGAGACGACAGATATATAGCTCAGTGCCTTCGAATCAAGAGCTCCTAGATCCAAATATTAAGTCCGCAAATCCTGTAGTGACGCTAACTAACCTTGAAGAACAACCTGCACAAGGAGAGGAAATTCCAGGCAGTGTTTCTTTTAAACATCACAATGAAGGTGGACATTTTCAAATGCGTCAAAAATCATTACGTCAAAGCTTTCGAGTGCAGTCTCTAAAAGAAGCACAAACAACACTCACCAAAGCAATATTCTTTACTGGAAGTGCTTTGGTCATGGTAGACAGCAATCATTGGAAGGCTGCTTGGAAGAAAATCGATGAGTTTGTGTTGAGCTTATATGTGAAGCTACTCAATATATGGCTTAAAGATTAAAAATGAATATTAAACATGAAATTTATGTGCAAATATTTTTTTACATATAATTTATATAAATGGAACATTTAAAATAGGGATGATTGATAAATAAAGTATTCTATATAAATGAAATATTTAAAATAGCGATGATTGATGAATACGGTATTCTATATAAATGGAACATTTAAAATAGCGATGATTAATGAATAAAGTATTCTTTTGAATACGATTAGCTAGTATATAATTTCAAATGGAAAGTTAAAAACAACAAAATCAAACAATTCATACATTTTGTATATGAAATACTCTTCATAGTCGCGTTACCGACCAAGTATTTCATATACTTAATACTTAAAAAATTAACTGCATATGCACATACAAATTACATGACGTTTGTATGGCCGGGTTAACGACCTGAATGCCACATTTATGCAAAAACATATGCTTCTAACAAACAACACTCTACTAGCCGTGTTACCGACCGAGTGCCGCTTGAATCTAAGGAAAAACAATGGCCTACATACGAACATCATATAGCCATGCTACCGACCGATGCCCATATGTTTTTTGGAAAAGGGGAAGGGAAGTTGACTTACCATAAGCATACTAGATTCGCCGCGTTACCGACGTAGTACTCAGACAATAAGCCAATACTTACCAATGAGGGCGAGCTTTTTGAAATGGGGCCTCTAAACCCAAACCAATGGGCCTACCCTCACAAAATGTTCGTAAAGAGGTACGCACATTACTTGGGGCACCACCTTCTTTTGGGAGTGGAGAAGGAAACCAATCAAAATAACACTTGCACTCACCCACTCAAGCAACACACTTTGAAAACCCCCTTACTCTCTATACACTTTGGACACTTGAACACCATCAACGATTATGCAACCCAATGCCGTGCATCAAATGAAATATGCAATTTGTGGAATAGCATTCACCTTCTCCCCATAAGAATACCTATAATACATCCAAACTCCTCCTCTCTCAAGCACTCATCAAAAAATCATGCGCACAAGACTTTCCTCTCAAACACACAAGAGAATCACTTACATCAAACTAACACACTTTGCATAGAGAGCTCATCTTCATCTATGCAATGCCGTGACACAAATAAAATCACCATGAGAGGTAGCCACATGCATGTTTTTAATGAAGCAAAAGAGAGTTGGAGTGAGAAATTTCTTTAGACCAATTGAATAAGTGTGGAGAAACAAACCAATGGTAAATTGATAATAGAACACTTACTTGATTTCTCGCACACCTTTTAAGGGGAGGACAGATGCTGGCTAACCATCACGAATTGCGACACTTGAAAGTTTTGAAGATGATTTAATGATCATTAAAATAACCATGAGAGAGATCATGATGTATTTACAAGTTATTGAGGTGCTACAAATGATTTATTGGGTTGATGGAGTAAGAGATTTGTAGAATAGAAAGAGTGGAGGATAGAGTTGCACTTCCTCCAAAGAGGAGGGTTAGGAGGGAGGATGTGAAAGAGGGAGAGTTGGGGTTTTCTCTACTATTGATCAAGAAACAACATGAATTTGAAAATATAGGTGTGTGTCCTTGAGTCTCTCCAAGGGGGGCTATTTATAGTTGTGTAGGAGTGGGATTATGCTACACTTAATTAGGGTGAGTGATTAGCCCTAATTAAGTGTCCTTTGACCACTCATTGAATATTGGACATAAAAGGGACTATTTATTCACAAAAAATATGATTTTAGACCATGAAGGCTCCATAGGGGTGCATAATGTAGGTGGGCCCCACCATGAGGCCCTACAGGTGGCTCCTGAGGGGTATCTCAACTTGTCTGTCTTGGCATTTAGAAAGCATCTTTAGGTTGGTCCCATCACATGCAAGTGACCTTGAACACTCATTTCTCTTCTAGAAGATGAGTAGGGGAAAAATAAGATCTCACCCTCTTGATTTACTTGATTTACAGTTCCCTTTTGTTGCGAATCTGACAGATTTAGACTATTTTGACCATAACTTTTTACCTGTAGCTCGGAATGACATGCTTCAAAAGGCAAATTTGACCTTCTCAACATGTTTGATATGAATTTGGACTATTCTTCACGCCCATGCACCAAGGAATTCGGTTTGGAAGGTCCACACTAGGTTAGGGAACCTTTTGCTTCCAAGTCTTCTTGTATGGGCCCTTTGCTTGTATGCATCCAAGGGGAATCATGCTTTTTCAAAAGGGTATGATGCTTAAACAAATAGAGGAGGGCCCAATATTATTTTCTTGTGAAAAGAATATACAATTTGAGTCTTTTTGAAAGGAGAAAAACTATATGTATATTCTTAAGAGATATTGGGCCACCTACGTAGGGGGCATAGAAGACTTGTACAGATGGACCATAATCTTTGGTAAAGACAAGTGGAGAGTTGATTTTCCATGGTAATTTATCTATATGGGATGGAAGATGGATATATTATTTTTCTACTACTAATTCATAAGAGGTAAGAAAGTTTGGGGGTAGATAGTTGGTTATTGTATGCTTACTTTTATTTACAAAGAAAAAAAGAAAAGGGTGGTAATATAAATATATGACTAAGGTGACATTTTTGGGAAGAGTACAATGTATGTGTCGCCACAAAGGTTAAATGAAGAGGGGAAATTTACTCTAGATAACTTAATAGCGTAGAAAAATATATACACATATGAGGAAGAGGACGTTGACTAGGCTGAAAAATGTTGCAAAAAGATGGTTACCATTTTATGCCACTCACCACAAGGACACCATCTTCCTCGCGTCACCGAGGTGATGCTCATGTGATAAGCACTGTTCCGTAGAACAGCTTACACACACTCCCATTCTTTGGTAAGGTACCTTATTACTGTCGTGCACTACGACAAAAGGCAGGCTACCACACAACACACACACACACACACACACAACACATACCCGGATCGTGTGGTTAGGTACTATCCTACTGCCACGTACTGCGACACAGAGCACGCTGCCACACAACCTCCTTTCTCCCTCTCTCGTCTCTCCTCTCGACGTACCTACAAAGGTGGTCGCAAGAGCGCTCTCTCTCTCTCTCTCTCTCTCAAAAGACGAAAGCTAGATTAGCACTAATACACCTAGCGGGCCCGATCGGGCCCGCGTATATATAATGCTAACAGTCCATCGGGATTTTCAGGATTCCTGGTGGGCCCGCGGGGAAAATAATGAAGAACCCTGGCGAGCCCGCCAGGAAAACTGAAAAGCCCGATGGGAATTTTGTGGGTTTGCAAGCCACCACTAACCGGGTTCTGTGTGATCATGTCTACTGTGATCATGTAAATGTGTCAATAAGACCTTGTGGTCACCACACAAAATTTGACGTAATTACGTAAATATTAAATCCCTGTCCTGCACTTTAGGATGTACGCATGTCATGAATTTATCCAGTTTGAAGTAGTTTCCATTAGCCAACTGCAGGCCGCCACTAACTCTACCCAACATACTTCAAAGCAATCCGGAGATAAACTAAATTCTTCACTTACATCCTATTTGAGTGGCTTCAGTTTGAAGTCTATCTCAATTAGGGATGCCTCCTTGCAGAAATCGTGTAGGAAATGCCCCCGTAGAGCCGGACAAGCATGCCTCCACTCACTTCCAATGCTTTTTACCACATCTTTGCTTTATCATGCATCACCAATGGGAATTTGTTCATATTGCTATCCTCATTCAACATATACAGTGAATGTCTTTAGATGTGAAAATCGGCCCTTAGTTTTGAGACAACATGCAAACCAACACCAAAAAACTCTGCTCTCTTGACTAATGAAGAGCAATCAATGTGCTCCTCAATGGGGTAGTAGAAGATGGAGCGGGGAAATGGGGAGCACACCCAAAACACACAGAGTAGCCTGACTATAGCTCACAAATTTCACAACACCCCTATCCTCTTAGAAACACATTTAAAAGATACATGTTACACTCACATTCCACCGCTTGCACACTTCTCAACACATGCACGCTAGAAAAATCACCATTTAGCTCACACACACTATCTATACTTATTTTTAGCACACCAACATGCACCACTACTCAAATTTCACTCCCTTTGCATCATAAAATGGGCTACGGGCACACACTTTTGTCGACATCGACACATGCAAAGAGAAAGAGAAAGGGGGTAAAAAACTCCAGAAATGAGGGGAAATGGCTTCAAATTTCTTAGCAACAGTATGCACTGGCTTCCATATGCCACAAACGAAGAGGTTACAAAAAACCCGCCTCCAAGGTTCACACTTGGCTCTTTGCACTCTATTGTTTGAAAACCATGGGAAAAGCCTTTTGAAATGATTGAAAAAAAGAGGTTTATAGGGGAGCCTCTCCCTTTTTAGCAACTTTGATTTGATTGGATCATTCAATATTTGAACTTAGCAATTTATCCTAACTTGGAGGCCTCAAAATTAACATTTCTCACTCTCCCTCACATACCCCACATTTGAGCTCTCGGATGAGGGTGCTAGTGCCTCTCGAGCTTGTCTTCAAAATTTAGGTCGGGGGGGGGGGGGGGGGGGGGGGGACTACTTGTGGGAAACCTCCCATACTATTGGGTCTATCTTCCACATCATCATCCTACATGAACCTCCCATTTGGCACCCATCCTCATCCACCACCATCTGTGTGCCGCCAATCCACTGCCATAACCACCACTTATGTCCACAGGCATCGCATGCAGCGCCTACAAAATATCCACCATAGCCTCACAGAGAGGGTTCTCTGTCCCTCTTGCATATGTCCTAATGGGACATGGCCCAATCTTTATACCATGCAACGCAAGCCCTCTACAATGCAGGTGGGCTCTCTCCAAGAGCCACATGATAGATCGTAGAGCTATCGCCCTTGGTGGCTTGACAAACAAACCCCACAAAGCCTTACACAAACCATTTTTGCTGCCTTCTTCAGATCAACTTTATTTCTTGCCTTGGTGCCCAATATTCTTTTTGTAAAGCCCCAATGGGAATGTATATCTTGAACTTCAAACCCTTAGATCTGCACTGCCTTATGATTCTCGGAGCTTGCCAACCAAGGCTGTGAAAAGCGAAAAAAACATATGTCCGCTCTTCAGTGTTCACTACCAATTGCATCAAGCTTCAACTTGGCATAACTTGCCACCTGAGACCCCGATCAACGAGCCATCAAATCCTATCTTTACATCTTCACATAATACATACGGCCCTCTAAAACCTAATCAAACCCAAAAAAATGCTAGATGGTACAATTTCCAATGCAGTCAAAGTGGCCCATAACAGATTGTCGACAAAACTTCCACATGCGATAACTTTCTTGTTTGAGGTCCAATTGATGATCTAAAAAGATTAGTATTCTGCACAACTCAATCAATCCAATCTTATCCATTGACTCCAAATCTAGCCACATGTCCATACTTTCCCTATCTGTCAGGGATCTGCTATGCATTCCAACTTTGGACTGACATAACTTTACACCGTGGTTCCATTGATGAGCCATGTAGACTGGATGCTAAAGTATCTTGAACACTAAATTCTAAGGCATAACTCCAGCACTTTGAAGACTTTCACTTAGCATCCCAGCTGCCCCTTTTTGGAGCCTTCTTCACCTAAACATACACATATACCATACATTTCCGCTGGCCTTTGCTTGTTGAGGTCCTCCATACCTACTTAAAACCTTCATCCATCACTTGTATGCACCCATAACATTGCCTTGCACCACTTCTAGCTTAGACCAAATTTGCATGTACCAACGTTGGCAAGTGTCACATTTTCTCACGTATTATTCTGCATTAATCAATAGAGTAGGCCGCCAAATTCTTGCTAGGGGTATTGCTTTTACAGTTTTGTCTACCAAAAAGTATCCTCCTACTGGATGGGCATGTGCTTGTATGGACATGTACTCATGTTCCTCACCACAAATCCTTGAGTTCTCATTTATTCCTTTTCTATAAAGGTGGTTTTCAATGATAGCATAGTTTTTTCTTCTTATTGAAACGAGCGTAATGTGGCTCTGATCAAGTTCTCTAGTAAAACTCCTTGCTCTAAGTACTCCACAAACTACTTCCCACTTGGGTGCTATTGCTATCCTGGACTATGTAGCATGCTTGATTGGCTTTTTGTTTTCACAAACATCACATGAGCTAACATAGTCATGTATGCTTTTCTACATGTGAGGCCAATACACTCCAAGTAGCATCAATCTCTGATATGTTTGTGTTTCTGGCATTATGAATACTCGTAAGTTTGTACATGAGCTTGCTTTAGATATATCTCTTTTTTGGATCTATACTAAGTTGCAAGATTTTTTGCTCATTGATAATTGTTTCTCAATTCATAGCAAACCAATGGTATAACATGTTCGCTCCAACTTGGTACCATCTGGATGTTTAAGAGATAAGAGCTAAGAAAATCATCTTCAACCCCTAAAGGAGCGCCCCCATCTAGCATTTGCAACAAATGGTCCCCTCCCTAGTGTGTAGTCCCTTTTTTGACCACCACAATGAAACCAGATTCCAGTAATATTAGGAACCATCCAATGATGTGACACATACTCTACATGGCTTATTCACTAAGTACAGTAATTCATGATGATCCACAAAGAACATGAATTTATTCATAAGAAGATATGTCTATTTATTTTTACAGAATATATCACTCACAAGCCCTCTCTTTTTGTGGTCATGTAATTCTACTCAACGTTGTTGAGCTGTCTACTATAGTAACAAATTGGAAAATCCATGTTGTTTTCTCTAGGTTGAGCCAATATATATCCAATAGCGTAAGCCAATGCATCTACATGGACGTGGAAAATCTTGTTCTAGTCAAGAGTTTTCAAAATCGGAGTAGTAATAAGTCTCTCCTTCTATTGTTGAAATTCTTTCTCACATTCCTCTTTTGAACTTCATGATGAGTGCGTAGAGAGGTTTTGGTAATGATTACATACATGTAGATAAATTTACAATAATATCTATAATGGCCCATAAAGGCTTGTACCTCTCTAACTTTTCTTGGTTTTGGAAGAGCACCAATCACTTGTATCTTCTCAAAGTCAATAGAAATTCCATTCTTGGACATGATATATCCCAGAATCTTGCATTGTCTTACCATGAAAATTCACTTTTCAGGGTTTAGGCAAATACGGTATGTTTTGTATTTCTCAAATACCTTCTTTAAGTGTTCAACCAGTTCTTTTTTGTGAAAGAATGCATGACACACAGGTCATCCATATAATCTCTAAGAATTGTCTTAGATATTACTTGAATGCATAATTGATCGGCCTTTGGAATGTGTCAGGTGCATCGGCTAGACCAAATGCAATTACCTGATATATAAAAATTTCACATTTTATTGCAAAGGTCATTTCGTGTTGATCCTTCAACTTGATCACATGACCTAGTGATAGCTTGAAAAACCATCGAGAAAGTTTCTCGGGAGGTGAACTATGTAATCATGTTGATGTATATCGTGAGTTCAAAAGGAGGGGTTTTAAAATGCAAAAAATTTAGGCAATTTAATAGAGATACATTAAAATAAGGGGTTTTTATATTTAGTTTTGAAAAAAATTCAAAAATAAGGGTCATTTTATTCATTGAGACATGTTAAAAGAGGGGTTTTTTTAATACCCCGTGAACGCACGTTATATAGGGGGTACCAAGGAAAGCTATAGGCTTTCTTTCTAGAGACTCTTTTGTACACATGATCGGTGGTGAGTAATAGATAGTTGTCTCTTATCGTAGCAGTGTTCACTTGTATAGATTTACGCACACTCATAATTTACCATTCCTTTTGGGCACTACTACAATTTGCGACACCCACTACGTGCATTCAATCTCATAGATAAACACTATCTCTTTCCCTTTCTCTATCTCTTCCTTGACTTTCTTTGCAAAGTTTCATTGTAAGTGTAAGGACATTGTTGATGCGGTTTAGTATTGCTCTTGAGGGGTATCATGTGTTGGAAAGTGCTAGGATCCACCCCTTTTAAATCTTTGTAAGACCATGCAAACACATCTTTATATTGTTTGAGGGTAGCCATCAACAACTTTTTCTCTTACTCGATAATATATGTGGCTATATAAGCTGGTCTTGGTTCTTCCTTTGGTTTGGCCAAATCAATCTTCTTTGCATTTTCAAGCCCATCATATGATGTTCCCAGTCCTTTAGGCTCTCGCATTGGTTGCTCTACCACAATATTGAGTCTTGAATTGTGTATTTTTTATAATGAGAGTGTGCATTAGATTTTTTTGAGTTAGATTTTCCCTCACTTTAGATTTTTGTAGTCCAAACCTCCTTCAATGTCCATTTTAGCCTTTGGTATTCACTTTTGCATTCAATTTTTGACATTGTTGGTGGTTTTTCAATCTTGTCTTTCAGTTGTTTTTTGCTTTGTTTCTTGGAGTTCGCCCAAAAACTTGTCAACTTCAAGGGTTTTTTGCTAATTTTGTCTTGAACAAAATTACCTTTCTACAAGCATGAGATATCTCACTTTGGTCATCAATTTCAACATTGGTTTCTCATTTTTGTTTCGTTGTTTCTTAGTTTCCTCATCTGATATCTCTTTTTTCTCTGCTTTATTTGGTTTAGGAAATTTGTAGAGAATCAACTCATCTTGTTTTATTGTATTTTTGTTTTCAAAACCACTTGAGAGTTTGTCTTCCATATTGTTCTAAATTTCCGCTCCTCCAATCATGGTATTCATCCTCATCATTGTGGGAAAGAGCCCATACAGAAACTTCATCCACTATGCGTTTAAATTTGCTTGTCTCTACCATTTTAGTCATCTCACATATGTTTTTGATTTTTTGGAAAGTGGATACCAGTAGAAAGAGTCTTATGTCGTAACCATCTTTGTTCGTAAAGTGTACTAGTATTGGTTACCTCATTTACGCATACATCAAGAGTCGTCGATATTTTATCCCATCTAAAGGGTTGAAACAAATCCTCTAGAAATGGTTCCTTCATGTAGTAATCGTCTTCTACTAAACACTCTAAAATGAAATCCTCCTTTCTAAGACTCCCACATTTCGATGCTTCGCACATCCAAATATGAGCATCCCTCACTAGCCAAGCATGCAACTATGTTTTGGTGTCCATAGTGACAACAAAATCTTCTATTGGGGTTCGGTTTACATCCCTATAACTATGGTCCTTGGTGTTAAGCTTGGTTATGATTCCCTTGTGCCATAAATAAAGATGGTTATAGCCCTAGTCTTGAACCATCTTGAGTTATGTATAAAGGGTCACCCCAAAATAACTTCAAAATTGTCCCTTTTTCAAAAACTACCACCACAAAGATACGTTTCTATTCTATTTCGCTTGAAGATACTATCACTTGCTCCAACATTTTTAAGGGTCTTTCCACACTGACCCATCGTCTAATTGCAGTTTCATACACGCTTTTTTTTAGAGCTGGTCTTTCCTATTTCTCCTAGATCCCTTTTGTACTCATGGCTATTTTGGCCCCACTGTCAAGTATCACGACCATCTTTAATCTTTTTTATTCTAGGGGTAAGGTGGTGTATCCTTCTTCCCCTTTGCAATAATTACCTACCTTATTCACTGGGGCATGTTCCAATTTTGGTTTCTCAAGATTATTTGTTTTCTTAGTTTCTTCCACGAGGTCTTCTTTTGGATGGATCTTCAATCACATCTTTTCTACATTTTTGCTTGTTTGTTCCCATGAATATGGTTTGATTTCTAGAAGCGCCACGAGAGTGATTGTGAACCTTATAGGAGAAGACAAAAGATCATGCAAGCTCTTTGTATCCATCATCCGTGGAATAGAATTCCATTGTGATGGCGTAATTTTTACCTCAAATTTTGTCTCATATTCCCCTACAAAGGATGATAAACTTCTTACAGTCGCATGTTTACACTCTACAGAAACCTCCATTACTGCATTGCCATACAACAATCGAATATCTCTCGGACAAATCTCATGGTCCATGTTGATTCTAGGGATTGGTACTGATAGCAATGTGGGACTTCCATTTTTTTTCTTTTTGATTGTTTCCCACAATGACTATGGCCACTTTTTGTCTACTTCAAGAATTGGTTGCATCTCCAAAGATTTACCCTTATTTGTTGTGTTCATGACAATCCTAGTATTCCTGGGCTCCTCCTTGGTTGTCTTCAGAAATTTGATGTTATTATCTAGGTTCTAAGTGCAATCTATGATCAAATGATCTCTTTCATGTTTTCTTTTCCCAGCTCATGCATTACAGGCTCATGAATTTTTGGACTTTCAGGCTGTAGTAGGGCTTGAGCAATTTCTATGAGATTTTGCACCTCTCCATTCTTTTGATTTTCATATTCTGGATGTGGATGGGTCATTAATATTTGTTCTAAATTTTGGTTGTTATTGAGTCTTGCCTCATAGGCTTGCAACATAGTGTCTAATTGCTCGTTCAACTTTTCCACCAAGACTAAACCACGTGAGTCAATCTTTGACTCTTCCAAACCCTTTTTGTCTTTCTTGCTCTCCTGTTTGCATCTAAGAAATTCTTTTATTTGGTTCAATTGAGTTTCCAAAGCTATTTTTTTCTTCAATCTCTTTGCTTTCATTTTGTCCCCTTTGGATTTCCATGATTTTCTTTGAGTCCTAATTGACCCGTTTTCAAATTTGGTATGTTGAAGAAGTCTCAAATCATCTGCTACAAGCTTATTTTTTGCCATTTGTTGAGCTTAAGCTCTAGTCACCACCTTGATTGGAACTATTGTCAGAGAGACTAAAATCCACTCGTGCATGGTAGAATTATAATTAAAATTATAGCTGTCTTCTCCGGATTATCAGGGTTCTTTGCACAATTTTGAATCAAGTGATTTCTCCTAGACCCGTCACAAAATCCCCAAATCTTTGTTCACTAACCTTTATGGGGACACTCTCTTGCCAAATTGTCACCTCCACATTCATAACATGGGCCCTTGGGTCGGCGGGCTGTTGGTGGTGCCCCGTTGGCTGAACAACCCTAGGCGGATATCCCCTGGGATTGTAGTTCTAGTTTTCTATGAGTTAATTTGTGCTAGTTTGATCCACATATGAAGGTTCAATAACTTCATCAGCACTAACCCAAAATGGACTTTCTTTAGGGACATAAACTACATCCTCTGTCTCCCTCACATTTCTTTTGATTGGTCCCTCATAACAGAGAGTTGGTCACATCATCGATTGAGTAAAGGGAGATTTTTATGGCTACACATAGCGCACAATGGCATTGTTATCATGCGGTAAAGGTGCCTACTGCACCAATACTAGTTTCGGTTGTCCCCTCATTGTATTGTGTTGTTGGGTGCATGCTATGATGATCCCGCTCCCATTTTGGTTTCTTCTTTGAAACTCACACTTTTGGATCCCTTAGCCATATAGATATATGATCTCTCCAAATAAGTATAAAAAAGGCTTTCCTCCAAGATCGGCTCTAAGATAGGTATGGTCCCCTGGTTGACACTACCCTCGGTTGAAATGTGGCATGATTGGTCTCTTATGCTAGGGATTTTACTCTGATAAAGTTTGCATGAACTCAAATACATAAAGAAATTGAAGCTTGAAAAACCCTGGCCTGTTACCTATTATGGTGCATTCAATCCTCCAATCAAAAGAAACTTATTGCCACTTTGATCCACATAACCTGTACAGAATTCACTTGTTGTCCAGATATAGTTTGACAGCCGCTAGGTTAGTCAAAATCTATTGGAACCAAAATTATATCAAACTTTTGACACAAAAATCCTATTTTGCTTGCAATATGGACAATCCAACTCCAAATTGAATTTTGAAAACACCACTACGCTCTCAAGGGCTGGTGCTAACTCTGGTATCAACCTGAGAAATTTTTGTGACAGTGGGTCACGGGTCGCAATCCATGTATCCCAATGTCAAAATTACCTAAAACTTGGCACACAAAGATCTACAACCTCTTGATTTTTAGGTGGATTGATTTCCTTTAGGTCTCCCAAAAGTCTCTTTGTCAGTCTGTTTTGTGGTTTTTGGTCCCAATTGACTGTAGCCTTGTTTGAGCCTCTTCTTAAAGTTTTTTATTACCCTTGCTTTTGGATAAGTTGTTGGTGTTGGTCTCTACTAGAAGCCTAAGGTCACAATTCAAAATCTAGTAGGGGGACATGGATCGCGATCCATGTTCCACCATGTCTGGACCCCAAACTTGGTCAGATGGTTACTTGAAGTCTATTGAGTCTGCCTATCCAATTATTTTTGGAATTGAACACCTTTCTCCTTGCCAAAAGTAGAATTTTGTGATTGCTTGTGGTTTTTTGACTTGCAGCTTGTATTTTGGTGTTTTGGTCAACTTTTGTTGTTTCTTGCTTATGATGACCTTCACAAAAGTTGTTCCAAATGATTTTAGCTAATTACTATCTCAACCCTAGATGCTTTAGGGGGTCATGGATTGCAATCCATGTTCCACCACATCTGGTCATGGAATTTGGCGAGTTGTATGCTTAGATCTTATAGAGGTTAAATTTTCTTTTATTTTTGAGTTTGGATACCAAAAAGTCAAAAATCCCCAATGTTTGTCTATTTCTAAGGTTTTTTGTGTCTTTGCCCAATTTTCTTGATTTGGGTGAGTTTTTTCTGTCAATTTTTCACCAAAAGTGTGTATCTGGAGATTTGGAACCCATTAGAACCCTCTTGTATCAGTTTTTGCCCGATTTGTCATAGGGGTTATGGATCGCAATTTATGTTCCTGCACTTTTTGGCTTGAAGCTTTGTATATCGGCTCTCTGTAGCTTGTCTAGCCCCTTCACTCACTTCTTTTTTAGTTTGATTTTGCTTTTGTGATCCAACCATCAAGTTTCTTAGGTTTCAAAGTTATGGTCTCGGTAACCAAATCAAGGTTCTAACAAAAAATTTCTTGATCTTTTTTGCTCAATTTAATGGTTATAGATGTTACCTAGCCTACTCCTAGTTTCAAAATTGAATCCTATGACTAATCAGCAACAAATAGAGCAAAATTGGAAGAAAATGGAATATGGAACAATATTTTCAAAACATCAAAGAATATACAGAATGAAATGCCTTTTTATATCACTCACAACTCCTAATACCTCTCAAGAGTAGACCTTGCAAGTCCTCAACTTATAGCCTCTACCAAGCACTAAACCCCATGTTTAGCTACCTGACTACTAAAGTGTAAATGGAATGGAAATAAAACTCAAAGTCTCTAACTAAAAAGCTATGACTAGGTCACTCACCACCTAAGGATAACTATTCCTAGCAACGGTGCCAATGCTAGCAGGTTGCCACAATGTACATCTATATCATAGCTTTCTGGAACTAACATAATGTCAATACACAGGAAAGCAACTCGGATGGGGCAGAGAGACTCTTTGAGGGTGTCAACCTCAAGAAGTGAACCTATTGAATGTCAATATCTCTAGCACATTCAAATATTTTACTCTTTGATCTGACAACCTGCCTATGTTCTATGTCACCGCACTCAGTCGCTCGTCAACCCATTTTAGCACTCAAACAAATTCCAACTGCTACAAAACTGTAGGAGGTGGTCTAAGACACTTAGGGGCACTTACCTACCAAGTTTGGATGCAATCCAAGGAGGTACAAAACTCAAGATCCATCATGATCATGGTCCTTGAAATTGCAACAAGACATATTACCATAAAGGTTTCCCTAGGGCCTAGAAACACTTCCTATGGTCGGAATGTCAAAAACAGTCATTAACGCACTCAAAATAGAAGATTTAGCCTACTAATACATAGTTCCAAATCACAACAAAATTGACAATGAAAATATTTGAATGAAAGAGCATTGGACAAGCAACACAATGCAAGGTTCAGAATCAAAATGTGATTACCAAAGCTCAAGATATAAGGATTACAAGACACATGAGAGTAGTCGTTTCAACTGTATGCTTCAAATCTCAAAAAATTTAAAGGGTCCTTTTCCCACCTTAAAAAGTGAGTTTTATACCTAGGGCTCGCTTGGCCAGCTGCCGCCGGCTCTATAAGAATTAGATTCAATAGAAACATTACAACTCAACTTTTCAAAGATTGTCCATCTACAACCAAAGAGTTTCAAATTATCAAAGGGCTGTCCAAAAAATAATGAAGGTACATCAGAATTTTCGGCGCAAAAATGAAGGGGTTGATTCGAAGGACACCCATATGATTGGTTTGGTTGTTTTGGCTACCAACAAATGGTCTCTAACTAGAAATATAATTGTGAGTTTTTGTGCCCATATAACCATGTTGCATAGAGCCACATGCCTACAAGATACATGTGTAGCTGAATGCATTGAGAGAGATCCCTACCTTTGCATACATATCGACCATGGTAGTGGCAGGCACGAAATCTTTTTTCAAAATCCTCTAACTAGCAATATAGTTCTAAACTTTTTTGCCCATATCGGCATCTTGTGTAGAGCAACACGCCTTCAGAGATGCATGCATAGGTGATTGCATCTAGAGAGAGGACCTCGCTTGGCATCTAGTGAAAATAGACTAAAGGTTTTTCCCTGTGTGCCTGTTGGGAAAATCTTGCAATTAGTGTGTTCCAAGAGTCCACACTTCGGATGATACGAAGCTCCTTGAGCACTTCCATAGAGCCACATTCCTTCAAGATGTAAACATAGCCTTTAAGATGAAATTATTATTGATTGAATTTAGATAGATACACTTGCTTTTGCATCCACTAGAAACCACCTAGAGATTTTTGGCATTGCTCTTTTGTCTTTTGTTGAAAAACGATATTGTGTTTGGCTATGCCTTGGTCGATATGTATGCCAAATGTGGCGTGCTTGAGAAAGCACAAAAATTGCTTGAGGAGCTTCCTATCCAATATGTCACCTCTTGGAATACACTTATTGTGGGATGTGCACAACAAGAGCAGGGCCAAAAATCTCTAGGCTATTTTCAATGGATGAAAAGTGGGTGTAACTCTCCAAATTTAGTCACCTATTCTTTCATCTGGAAGGCTATCCTTACATCTTGAAGGCATGTGGCTCTATGCAAGTGCTCGAGAAGCTTCCTATCCAGAGTGTGGACTCTTGAATGCATTGATTGCAAGGTTATCCAACGGCCACAAATCTCTTGTCTCTTTTCAGTAGATGCAAAGTGAGGGACTATCTCCAAATTGTGTTTTTAGAAAGTAGCATTGCAATGACTGGTCATAGGATATGCACAACAAGAGCACAACCAAAAATCTCTAGGCTGTTTTCAACTTCCTATATAGATTGTGAACTCTTAGAATGCACTAATATCTAGGCCCCAATACTAGTTTCGGTTGTCCCCTCATTGTATTGTGTTGTTGGGTCCAATCTTGTACCTTGAAAGTGGCAAAAATTGTTGTATTACTGATGGTCCATATGGCCTTTCCTTCACATAGTTCCGATTATAGAAGCACTCACTAGTTTCATGGTTCGTGTATTTTTGCTTTATGGCACACCAATTAAACACTCTTGGAGCATTGACTGCTTGTGGTTGTTGGAGCCTCAAATTAGGGTTTTTCCTACAGATCTAATTCATTCTGTGGACCACTTATTTGATTAATTGGTCTACATTTTGTGTGATTGAAGCAAATGTAGTACATTTTGCGGTTGACTCATTGGTGGTAGAAGAGGCACTACTATTATTGGTCTCTATGTCTTCAACTACCTCCCCATATGTTTTGCAATTGTCAACCAAGTACAATGCTTCCCTAGTGACTTGTTCAAATGTTGTGCATTCTTTTAAGTGTAAGTCCTTTTTGAGAGTTTTGTTTCTCAAGCCCTTGATAAAGAGAACTAATAAGATATCATCCTAAGGTAACTCTTGCACTGGAAATCTTTCGATGTATTGCTTGAAATGAAGTGAAGCTTCCTTCACCTTTTCATTTTCTTTTTGTTTGAAAGCATAGATCTGAGAAACCATATTGTGCTTGATTCCCCTATTAGAGAATTCCTTCACAAACTTTGGTAAGAGTTGATCAATGTTCAATAAATATCTACTATTTAGTTGGCTCAAACCAAGGCAATATCGTTCCTTCCAATGCTAAACCAAGTTGCTCCTATTGTGTGTGGAAATCCACTTCTTGTTTCACTCTTAACACTTGCTTAAAATTGGAAACATGCACCTATGGATCTCTCGATCCATTGTACTTCTTTGGCACACACTTAACCATTTGAGAAGGTTGAATTCTTTGAGTTTCTAATACCATCCTCATCATTCTAGGTTCTCCTACCATTATATCCCTCGTCTCATATCCAATGATAGGTGCTTTGGAAGGGATGCGGCTAGTCCCTCTTCCTTCTGGACTTACATCTTGAATTTTGGTTTTGATATCCGACGCCTTGTGCTAGAAATTATATATAGGATATCACTACCACGATGTGCAGACATAGGAACCCGCAAATCAATGGATCCCGTTAGTCTCAGATCAGAAAGATGTGGTCTACTAAATGAATCTCCCACTTGAGATTTTAGAGGACTCGCTCTTGTAGTTTTTGGTCATGTTGTTTATGAGATGGTAGGTATGTGCATGCTAGGGGTGACATAAGTCTTGATGGAGTGGCCCCCGAGAGTACTTATATCCTCCAAGATCATTATGGCTCAATGTCAAATACTTCCCACCATACTTGTCTAGCATGATTATCTGCGTATCTCTCTCAAATTTGAAGTTAAATATGTACAAGCATTTTTGCTTCGATAAATCTCTCACATTTGTCTCCTCACACCTATAGTAGAGCATTTTCTCTCCGTTAATATACTTATAAAAGCCCACATGTGTGTTGTCAGACTAGGTGTTTTCATGTGTAGCCACATTTACTCATCTAAGCTTGGCATTAGGAATGTCCCAACTTCAATGGTTCTTCCTCAGGTTCTACATCAACCTTTTCTTTTGTGCCTATTAATTACCACTTGTCCACAATAAAAGGATTAAGCACAAATATATACATGTTTCTCTCTTCATCAAAATACGAATCGCAGCTACAATCTACAAGCACTACGAGCTTATGCTCACTAGGCCTCTCCTCAATTTGAACACAGTACCAATCCATACCGTCTTTATAGATTTGAGCACCCTACTCATTTTTGAACTAATATTTTAGGTGCAAAAGTTTCACAATTGGTGCATGCTATGATGATCCCGCTCCCATTTTGGTTTCTTCTTTGAAACTCACACTTTTGGATCCCTTAGCCATATAGATATATGATCTCTCCAAATCAGGATAAAAAATGCTTTCCTCCAAGATCAGCTCTAAGATAGGTATGGTCCCTTGGTTGACACTACCCTCGGTTGAAATATGGCTTGATTGGTCTCTTATGTTGTAGAGTGCGCAGGTGATGGAGAAGGTAGGAAAGAAGACTACACACACACACCAACACACATTGAGACACACACACACACACAATCGTTACCCTGCAGCAGCCATTCAACATGCTTCTATTCTCTTCTTCTCTCTCTGAACTATTATCCAAAGTATATTTACAACATAGTATAGTCAGTGTCCGGCCGCCCATAGCACAATGGACATATTCTTTAACACTCCCCGTCAAGCTCGAAGTGAGCTTGCATATGATGGATTCCTAATGCTTCACGAAAGTAGGAAAACTTCTCCTTTCCAAGAGCTTTTGTGAATATATCCGCAACTTGATCATTTGTCTTCACATACACCAAATCAATCTCATTTGCCAAAACTTTTTCTCTAATGAAGTGATAATGTACCTCAATGTGTTTAGTGCGAGCATGGTAGACTGGATTCTTTGCCAACATGATGCTGCTAATATTGTCACAATATATAATGACACTGTCAAGATAGTCAAAACCAAAGTCTACCATAAGTACTCTCAACCATGACTCTTCACATGTTGCCAAAGCTGCTCCACGATATTCAGCTTCTGTACTTGATAATGCTACAGTTGATTGCTTCTTGCTACTCCAACTTATCATACCATTGCCAATGGAAAATGCATAACCACTTGTAGATCTTCTATCCATAAAATCTCCTGCCCAATCTGCATCTCTGTAACCATAAAGACAAAGCTTCCCATTCTTTTCATAAAACATTCCATAACTGACAGTGGCTTTCACATATCTCATAATCCGTCTCACTGCATCAAGATGACTTTTACATGGATTTTGCATGAATTGACTCACAACACCCACTGCATAACTCAAATATGGCCTTGTTATTGTCAAGTAAATAAGGCTTCCAACCATCTTGCGATACATAGTGACATCCTCAATGTAATGTCCATCATCAAACAACTTCACATTTTGATCAAGAGGTGTATCAACCGGTTTGCACGCTGTCATTCCATACTTCTCAAGAATATACAACGCGTATTGTCTTTGTATCATCCAAATTCCTGATAAAGTATTGACAATTTCAATTCCCAAGAAATATCTCAACTCACCAAGGTCCTTCATGTTGAATTCTCTCAACAAACTCTTCTTGACATGCAAAATTTGCTCAGCATGACTTCCAGTGAGAATCAAGTCATCAACATATATAACAATAACGACGATCTCTCCATCAACATGCTTCAAAAATAATGAGTGATCAGTAGTAGATTGTTTAAATTCAATCTTCTTCAAGAATCTGGTTATCTTTTCACACCAAGCTCTAGATGCTTGCTTCAAACCATACAATGCTTTCTTCAACTTACACACATAATATGGAAACTCTGGATCTCTGGATGTATCATATAAACTTCTTCTTCCAAGTCACCATTCAAGAATCCATTATCCACATCCATTTGCCGTAACTTCCAACCGAACATACTTGCCATTGCTATCACCAATCTGATTGTTGTCATCTTTGCAACTGGACTAAATGTCTCATCATAATCAAGACCTTTTGTTTGTGCATAACCTTTAGCAACAAGCCTCACTTTGTATCTTTCCACACTACCATTTGACTTGCACTGGACTTTGTATACCCATTTTGAACCAATTGCTTTCTTTCACTTGGCAAGCGAACCAAATCCCAAGTGTCATTCTTCACAAGAGCATCCATCTCATCATCCATAGCTAACACCCATTCTGATTTTCCAATTGCCTCTTGAAAACATGTAGGCTCTTTATGTTGCACACGTGAAACCATGTATGCATAATGTGTACGCATGTAACCGTTGTATGTCAATCTATCAACTGGATAACGCACCCTCTCTGATCTTCTCAACTGTGGTGCACTCTTCTCTTCAACTCTTGCATATGGGGGTACATATTTCTCAATATGCTTACTGCCAGGTGTCCTCAAATGTGTTAAATAATGATCTTCATTGAGTCTTTCATCTCCAGAACTCTCTTCAACCATTTTCTTATTGCCTTTCTCGTCTTGCTTCTTATCTCGCAAACGACCGCTCCATGGGTTGACACTTCCTGTACTCTCCTCCGCCATATGTGGTCCTGAAATAGTTCTTGTTGATGGTCTTGGCTTATCAACAACATGATGCACATTCTCTTGCTCTTCATACTCATCTTCTATCATCACTGGCTTTGGTTTATACCATGGTTCATGCTCACAAAATCTGACATCTCTACTGACATAAACTTTTCTTGTCGTAGGATCATAGCACTTGTAACCTTTCTTTTCAACTGGATAGCCCAAGAATATACACTTCACTGCCTTTGGCTCCATCTTCTTTCTTCCTTCATTTGGCACATGAACATAGCAAACACATCCAAAAACTTTCATGTAGAAACTGTTGGCTTGATCCCATAAAGTCTCTCATAAGGTGAAATTTCATGAATGGCAGATGTTGGTGTTCGATTCATAATGTGTACTGCTGTATGAACTGCTTCAGCCCAATATGTTAATGGCATATTCATCTCATTCATCATGGCTCTTGCAATCTCTGCTATGACTCTATTCTTTCTCTCAGCAACTCCATTTTGTTGTGGTGTGTATCTGCAAGTAATCTGTCTTCTTATGCCTTGTTCACGTAAGTAATCATCAAAACTGTGTGACATGTACTCTCCCCCTCCATTTGTACGTAGGCATTTAATTTGACAACCATTCTCTTTCTCAACCATAACTTTGAACTCCAAAAATACTTCAAATGCCTCTGACTTTGCCTTTAGAAAGTAAACCCATGTCATTCTGCTGTAATCATCCGTAAATGGGATAAAATATCGACAACCATTCGGCGTAGCATGATCACAAGGTCCCCAAATATCTGAATGAACAATTTCCAAAGGACTCTGGCTAATTCTCCCCCTCTTTGGAAATGGTAAACGAGATTGCTTTCCAAATTGACAAGCTTCACAAACATGATCAAAATTCAATCTGCCAAACTTTGGTAATCCACATACAATTTGATTTGATTGCATATGCTTTAATCTTCTAAAATTGACATGACCAATCCTCTTATGCCATAACTCTGCCCAATCATCTTGAGTGGCTGATTTGTTTGCATACATACCACTGTGTAAACATGGATCTCCAGCTTCCAATGAGAACAAGCGACCTTTCTTTCTTCCACGTGCCAATATCTTGCCTGGTCTGCCGTTGTGAAACTCCTCTATGAAGCATCCATAACGATTAAAACGGACTTGCAACCCTTGATCTGTCATGTGTCCAACTGATGCTAAATTGTTTGTGATTGAAGGCACATATAGAACATCTCCCAATGTGTTGTATGTCCCGTCTTTTTCTAGCAATGGAACTGAACCAACATGTGTAATCCGATGCATAGTATCATCAGCTGTAGAGACAAACTCATCCTCTTCTAACTTCTCTTTTCTGTCAAACCATTCACCATGATATGTCATATGATTTGTGGCACCACTATCTAAATACCAATCATCTGTATGATGTGGCTCCACCATGCTTCCAACAACATGCTCCATAGGAAATAAATGTCCACTCGACCTATTGTCATATATATTTTGATCATGAGGATTGTATCCAACAAAGTTTCCTCCATGTCTGCCATAACCTCGGCCTCTTCCACCACGATCACGATTTTGATTTAGCCTTGTGTAACATTCTCTTTCAAAGTGACCATAAATTCCACATCTGTTACAATATCCATCTCTTTGAGGATGTACAAATCGTCCACCTCCACGTCCACGAGTTTGGGCTCTCCCCCTGCCTCTTTGGCTATAATCATTGTAACTTTGACTTTGCTGGTTTTTCCATTGACCTCTTCCAACATTGTTTCCACGACCATAGTTTCCTCTTCCACCTCTATTGTTTCCACGACCTCTAGAGTAAAAAACCTGATCTCTGGAATTGTTATTTGATGTAGAAGGACCTGACTTGCCTAACTTCACCTCTTCTTGCAAACAAAGGTTTACTAACTCTTCAAAATCAGGCATGTGTCCTCGAACAGATATAGATGTATCCAATGACTTGTATTCCGGTCCCAAACCATTCAATGTCACTGAAACTAAGTCATCATCTGGAACTTCAACATTAATGCTCGCAAGATCTTCCTGTATTTGCTTTATCTCTGTCACATAATCTGATATGGATCTATTTCCTCGCCATACACAATGTAACCTTTGCTTCAAGTGAACTTTTCGTGGTTCTGTATTGGAGTTGTTCATTCTTGATAGTATCTCCCATGATTCCTTTGGAGATTGAGCCTTCTTCACATGTGGTATAAAGAAGTCACTAATGCATAGTGAAATCCAATGCATCACTTTCCTTGAATTCTCGATCCACTTCTTGTAAGCTTCTACTCCTGCTTGCCATGTTTTATGTGCTTCAACATTCTCTCTATTTGGTTCCAAACCAACCTCGGGACACTCTTGTTCACCTGTAATATAATCCCATAAACCTTTGCCCATGATAAAGTTCTCTATCCTGTAAGACCATATGCTGTAGTTCTCTCTGGTCAACTTCTCTCCAACAATCTGTGTGACTTGAGTTGAACTTTCTGCCATCTTCACTCTCTCAATTTGTTCCAAAGGATTTTGACAAAGTTTCATATGTATTTGGACAATATCTCAAGTGAAAATCTTAACCAAAGTGCTCATAAACACTGACAGAAAATCTCTCATTGCCAAGGGAAAATCCACTGACTCACTTTGCCACAGACTGACTCAGTATTATGCATAAATACTCTAAAACAATGTCCACATGGACCTGTATGCAAATGAAATCCATACGATGTCCTGTACCACATATCCATACATCCACCTTCTTCCCATAGTCGTAAACGACATATGAGGTCTTTCGCGGGGCTAGTCGGGGGTTCGCTCCAGTACCTAATCCACCTTGCCAATGTACCAAAGCTCCCAAGGCAAGGCTTCAAAAAACCTCACTCGACCCTCACAAAGGCTGCAGTTTTCCAAAATACATTGACCGCATATCCATACATAACCACAAAGTACTCAATCTGACAATATAACCGCCTCAACTTCTTCCCACAACCTTTCTTACATAGGCGGCTGTCCATAACGGACCCACAACAACCAAACATAATCTTTGATAACACAATATCATGATGCAAAAGCTCTATGTCGCTCTCCAAAACCTGTGTAAATGCTGAATTCTTCACCTATAACCTGTAAATCTACTGCCGAGTGCAAAACTTGACATCTTCTATGCTTGTGTGAACTGGATGTTTGCTGTAGAAAATTTCAGATTTTGGCAAATCTGAGCATGAAAATGCGTCCGGAACACCCAAAAACATAAAGATAGACTCCTGGATCACTGTATTCCGAGTTCGGGTGAAGGAGTTATGACCAAAAAACCTCTCTTTTTTGCTGTTTTCCAGAGCTGCGGACACCTGTGTATTGACTGTAGCTCCTCAAACTAAGCTCTGATACCACTTTGTAGAGTGCATAGGTGATGGAGAAGGTAGGAAAGAAGACTACACACACACACCAACACACATCGAGACACACACACACAATCGTTACCCTGCAGCAGCCATTCAACGTGCTTCTCTTCTCTTCTTCTCTCTCTGAACTATTATCCAAAGTATATTTACAACATAGTATAGTCAGTGTCCGGCCGCCCATAGCACAATGGACATATTCTTTAACATATGCTAGGGCTTTTACTCTGATAAAGTTTGCATGACCTCAAATACATAAAGAAATTGAAGCTTGCAAAACCATGGCATGTTACTTATTATGGTGCATTCAATCCTCCAATCAAAAGAAACTTATTGCCCCTTTGATCCACATAACCTGTATAGAATTCACTTAATGTCGAGATATAGTTTGACAGCCACTAGGTTAGTCAAAATCTATTGGATGCAGAATTATATCAAACTTCTGACACAAAACTCCTATTTTGCTTGCAATATGGACAATCCAACTCTAAATTAAATTTTGAAAACACCACTACGCTCTCAAGGGCTGGTGCTAACTCTGGTATCAACCTGAGAAATGTTTGTGAGAAGGGGTCATGGGTCGCAATCCATGTATCCCAATGTCAAAATTACCTAAAACTTGGAACACAAAGATCTACAACCTCTTGATTTTTAGGTGGATTGATTTCCTTTGGGTCTCCCAAAAGTCTCTTTGTCAGTCTGTTTTGTGGTTTTTGGTCCCAATTGACTGTAGCCTTGTTTGAGCCTCTTCTTGAAGTTTTTTATTACCCTTGCTTTTGGATAAGTTGTTGGTGTTGGTCTCTACTAGAAGCCTAAGGTCACAATTCAAAATCTAGTAGGGGGACATGGATCGCGATCCATGTTCCACCATGTCTGGACCCCAAACTTGGTCAGATGGTTACTTGAAGTCTATTGAGTCTGCCTATCCAATTATTTTTGGAATTGAACACCTTTCTCCTTGCCAAAAGTAGAATTTTGTGATTGCTTGTGGTTTTTTGACTTGCAGCTTGTATTTTGGTGTTTTGGTCAACTTTTGTTGTTTCTTGCTTATGATGACCTTCACAAAAGTTGTTCCAAATGATTTTAGCTAATTACTATCTCAACCCTAGATGCTTTAGGGGGTCATGGATTGCAATCCATGTTCCACCACATCTGGTCATGGAATTTGGCGAGTTGTATGCTTAGATCTTATAGAGGTTAAATTTTCTTTTATTTTTGAGTTTGGATACCAAAAAGTCAAAAATCCCCAATGTTTGTCTATTTCTAAGGTTTTTTGTGTCTTTGCCCAATTTTCTTGATTTGGGTGAGTTTTTTCTGTCAATTTTTCACCAAAAGTGTGTATCTGGAGATTTGGAACCCATTAGAACCCTCTTGTATCTGTTTTTGCCCGATTTGTCATAGGGGTTATGGATCGCAATTTATGTTCCTGCACTTTTTGGCTTGAAGCTTTGTATATCGGCTCTCTGTAGCTTGTCTAGCCCCTTCACTCACTTCTTTTTTAGTTTGATTTTGCTTTTGTGATCCAACCATCAAGTTTCTTAGGTTTCAAAGTTATGGTCTCGGTAACCAAATCAAGGTTCTAACAAAAAATTTCTTGATCTTTTTTGCTCAATTTAATGGTTATAGATGTTACCTAGCCTACTCCTAATTTCAAAATTGAATCCTATGACTAATCAACAACAAATAGAGAAAAATTGGAAGAAAACGGAATATGGAACAATATTTTCAAAATATCAAAGAATATACAGAATAAAATGCCTTTTTATATCACTCACAACTCCTAATACCTCTCAAGAGTAGACCTTGCAAGTCCTCAACTTATAGCCTCTACCAAGCACTAAACCCCATGTTAAGCTACCTGACTACTAAAGTGTAAATGGAATGGAAATAAAACTCAAAGTCTCTGACTAAAAATCTATGACTAGGTCACTCACCTAGGTGCAATGGTGCCAATGCTAGCAGGATGCGACAATTTACATCTATAGCATAGCTTTCTGGCACTAACATAATGTCAATACTCAAGGAAGCAACTCGAATGCAGCGCAGAGACTCTTTGAGGGTGTCAACCTCAAGAAGTGAACCTATTGAGCGTCAATATCTCTAGCACATTCAAATCTTTTACTCTTTGTTCTGGAAACCTGCCTATGTCCTATGTCACCGCACTCAGTCGTCAACCCATTTTAGCACTCAAACGAAGTCCAACTGCTACAAAACTGTAGGAGGTGGTCTAAGACACTTAGGGGCACTTACCTACCAAGTTTGGTTGCAATCCAAGGAGGTACCAAACTCAAGATCCATCATGATCATGGTCCTTGAAATTGCAACAAGACATACCATAAAGGTTTCCCTAGGGCCTAGGAACAGTTCCTATGGTCGGAATGTCAAAAACAGTCCTTAACGCACTCAAAATAGAAGATTTAGCCTACTAATACATAGTTCCAAATCACAACAAAATTGACAATGAAAATATTTGAATGAAAGCACATTGGACAAGCAACACAATGCAAGGTTCAGAATCAAAATGTGATTACCAGAGCTCAAGATATAAGGATTACAAGACACATGAGAGTAGTCGTCTCAATTGTATGCTTCAAAACTCAAAAACTTTAAAGGGTCCTTTTCCCACCTAAAAAAATGAGTTTTATACCTAGGGCTCACTTGGCCAGCGGCCAGCCGGCTCTATAAGAATTAGATTCAATACAGGCTTTACAACTCAACTTTTCAAAGATTGTCCATCTACAACCAAAGACTTTCAAATTATCAGAGGGCTGTCTAAAAAATAATGAAGGTACATCAGAATTTTGGGCTCAAAAATGAAGGGGTTGACTCGAAGGACACCCATCTGATTGGTTTGGTTGTTTTGGCTACCAACAAATAGTCTCTAACCAGAAATATAATTGTGTGTTTTTGTGCCCATATAACCATCTTGCACAGAGCCACATGCCTACAAGATACATGTGTAGGTGAATGCATTGAGAGAGATCCCTACCTTTGCATACATATCGACCATGTTAGTGGCAAGCACGAAATCTTTTTTCAAAAGCCTCTAACTAGCAATATAGTTCTAAATTTTTATGCCCATATCGGCATCTTGTGTAGAGCCACACGCCTTCAAGATGCATGCCTAGGTGATTGCATCTAGAGAGAGGACCTCGCTTGGCATCTAGTGGATATAGACTAAAGGTTTTTCCCCTTGTGCCTGTTGGGAGAATCTTGCAATTAGTGTGTTCCAAGAGTCCACACTTATGATGATACGAAGCTCCTTGAGCACTTCCATATAGAGCCACATTCCTTCAAGATGTAAACATAGCCTTTAAGATGAAATTATTATTGATTGAATTTAGATAGATGCACTTGCTTTTGCATCCACTAGAAACCACCTAGAGATTTTTGGCATTGCTCTTTTGTCTTTTGTTGAAAAACGATATTGTGTTTGGCTATGCCTTGGTCGATATGTATGCCAAATGTGGCGTGCTTGAGAAAGCACAAAAATTGCTTGAGGAGCTTCCTATCCAATATGTCACCTCTTGGAATACACTTATTGTGGGATGTGCACAACAAGAGCAGGGCCAAAAATCTCTAGGCTATTTTCAATGGATGAAAAGTGGGTGTAACTCTCCAAATTTAGTCACCTATTCTTTCATCTGGAAGGCTATCCTTACATCTTGAAGGCATGTGGCTCTATGCAAGTGCTCGAGAAGCTTCCTATCCAGAGTGTGGACTCTTGAATGCATTGATTGCAAGGTTATCCAAGGGTCACAAATCTCTTGTCTCTTTTCAGTAGATGCAAAGTGAGGGACTATCTCCAAATTGTGTTTTTAGAAAGTAGCATTGCAATGACTGGTCATAGGATATGCTCAACAAGAGCACAACCAAAAATCTCTAGGCTGTTTTCAACTTCCTATCTAGAATGTGAACTCTTAGAATGCACTAATTATAGGATTTTGCACAAGAGAAAGCTTTGGTCTATTTTCAATAGATGCAATCACCTATGCATGAATCTTGAATGTGTGTGGTTCTATGCAAGATACTCATATGGGCACAAAAATTCATAGTTATATTGTTAGTTTGAGGCTCTTGAGAAAAGATGTGCCTGGCATTGCCTTGGCTGATATGAGAAAGCACAAAAAATGATTAGGGAACTTTCATTCCAAGATGTTGCCTCTTGGAATGTAGTGATTGTGGGATACACACAACAAGAGCAGAGGGCTAGGAAGCTCTAGGCTATTTTTAACAGCTGCAAAACAAGTATACCTCTCCAAATTTATTTACCTATACTTTTGTCTTAGTGGTTTCTTGATATGAAATCTCTTGGAGTGCTCTTATAGAAGTTTGATGCCCAACTCAATCTTACTAAGAAAGCTCTAAACTCTTTCTTTGATGTAACACAAGCGAAGCTCATCAGAATTGTTTGTAGTGTCATTTCTTGGAGTGTATTGATTGCAAGACATGTGAGAGCTCAGAGAAAGAATCTGTACCAAGTCAGGAGGATAAACACTGAGCTCCTCAAATGTGGGTTAATTAAAAAAGACACATAATTAGGAAGAACATTAGTGATTATGTATGCCAAACATGCCACCCTCACAAAAGCATAAGCTCATTCTCGATGGGCTTCTCATCTTGAATGTCATGGACAATATGCACAACTCTATTGTGGAGAATATGCACATTTGATGCAAAGGAAAGACATGTTTCTATATGAAAAATGACATGCAAGTTCATCTCTTATAATGTGTTGATTATAGGATATCCTCAACATGGTTGTGGGAGACTTTTTATCTTTCTTGTTTCTTAAACAAAGGCAAAGACATGTAGATTCTTTATAAGACGGATGGTGGGATCCATGGAAGAAGCAAAGACAACTAGAATCTTTATCTTTTTCTATGTTTTTAACAAAGTCAAAGACGTGTAGACGTTTTATGAGACATATGGTGTGATACACCACTCTAAGGACTCAATGTAGATAACTGATGTCCAAGAATTGCAGTTTTAGGAAGGGTGGAGTGCTGCCACTCATACAAATAGGGGGCATTTCTTAAAGGGGTTCTTATCTCGACTTTTATCAATTAGAGCATGCTGTTGGATGTCGTTCTTGTCAATTTTTTTCTCAGTATATATGTATGCCAAATGTGGCTCTCTCATGAAAGCACAAAAAGTTCTTGATGGGCATCTCCACGATGCCGGATCTTGGGGTGTGTTGATTTCAATATATGTCCAATGTGGCTATGAAAAGAAAGATGTTGGTTGTTTTACTAGTTGTGAAGGGAAGGCCTTTCTCTAAATCTAGATACAATGCAACCATCTGATCATCCTGCAGTTTGGTCAGTTCTTTGAAAGCATGTGGTCTTGTACAAGACCTTCACATAGACAAGAATCTAGGATGAGACTCCAAGATATACTAATGGAAGCAGGGAGGAAGAATGTCGAATGGCTCAAGAATCTTTAGCTGGTATTATTGTGTTGGTTAGGCAACTTGAGAACAAAAAAATTATAATTTGGAAGGTTTACCACTCATGTGTGGTAGTGTCTATAGCCCGTACAATTTATTTTGACTAGAAACATGAAAAGAGTTGAACTAAAGAGCTTCATTGTCAACAAAATATATTGGACATTTGGTGTCTCCCTCATTCTTATGAATTTACCCTTTTGAAAGCATCTATTTGACAGATGATTTGTTTTACCATAACACACAAGGATTATTATTGAAACAATCTTTTGTTTGATAAGTGTTGCACCCACAATGGCACAAGATCTGGTACCACTGAATGGTCAAGATGAAGCTGAGGTAGCAGCACAATTAGTGATTGCATAAGCACTGGAAGTATGAGAACTGATGGGAGATGCTGCATTGGAGTCTGTATATGCACTAGGAATAATGGTAGAATTGGTACGGGATACCCTTTGTATTCTTGTGCAATAAATTGATGATACCATCCAAGGAGGGTAGTGGATATTTCTTTCGTTAAAAAAATAACAATCTAATGAAATTTGTCAGGCAAACTTTTTAACAAAATGGCTACGGCTATGAGATCTTCTTCTAGTACTGGGGCTTCAACATAAACAAGTTGAGTTTTAATACTCTTCAACCGGTTAATTAAAGATGTAATATTTTCATTAACATGCATAGCAAGAGAGTACAACTCCATCTTTAGACTCATCATTGAATACTTATCTTTAGCACCAAAAACCTTCTCTAGCTATATCCACGCAGCGGGCAGACTCCATGTCATTGAGATAATAAATAAAATCATCTTCAAGAGATGTCATAATAATACCTAATGCTTGATCGTCCTTGCATTGTTTCTCGAGAGAGAACGCTCTGGTAACTGTAGTGGATGTGCCTGCTTCATCGGTTGAGAGCGGCTTTGCGACGCTCCATAAATTCTTTTGCATCAGATATCCCTTCACTTTGATTTTCCATGTGTGGAAGCCGGATCCGTTAAACTTGTAGATTTTTGATGCCGATGTGTTGAATTCTTTCAGAAGCCTGATAGAAAGTTTTTGTTATTGGTTTACTTCCGCCTTAACTTTCAAAGAGGTTGTCTTCGTCTTAAATAGAGCTTACTCCAGGATCTCAACAACCAGCTGCTCGTAGATCATACAAAATGTCGATACCTGAATCTGTGGAGCTCAAGGCTTCATTCGACCCAACGTTTCTCCATGGAGTACTCCAATTCTCTTTAATTGGAAGAAGGATGGTACTCTATATCTTTGTATTGATTATCATGGGTTGAACCAGGTAATAGTTAAGAATAAGTATGCAATGCCAAGGATTGATGAGTTGCTTGACCGATTACATGGAGCGTCTATCTTCACAAAAATTGATCTTAAATGAGGGTATTACCAAATCCAAATCAAGGAGGAGGATATATCAAAGACAAGATTTAATACTCATTTTGGACATTTTGAATTTACAGTTGTGCCTTTTGGACTTACAAATGCTCTTGCAACTTTTAATCGTCTCATAACCGATGTGTTTCAAGAGAATCTTGATGATTTTGTTGTTGTCTTTTTTTATGATATCCTAGTTTACTCAAGAAATAGATATGAACACAAACAACATGTGCAACAAGTACATGAACTTCTCCATTAAAATCAACTTTATGCTAAACGTAAGAAATGCACCTTCTTCACTAACAAGGTCGAATATTTGGGATTTATTGTATCCAAGGATGGTGTTTCTACTACTCCAAGTAAGATTGAAGCTGTTATAGCTTGGTCTACACCAAAATCGGTAGAGAAGTACGTGGCTTTCTTGGTTTAACAGGATGGTATCGTACATTTATTCAAGGCTACGCTAAGATTGCATCTCCATTACTAATACATTTAATAAAGCTAAAGTGTTTACTTGGAATGTACCTGCTCAAGCTAGTTTGGATAAACTCAAAGAAGCTTTGGTAAACGCTCCAATACTACAACTTCTAGACTTCTCAAAGATAATCACTGTGCTCAGTGATGTACGTAGACAAGCAATCAATGGCGTTCTGTCTCAAGAAGGAAAACCAGTAGCTCCGGTGGGATTCTGTCTCAAGAAGAAAAACCAGTAGATTATGAATCTTGTAAGTTATGTATACACGAGTTAAATTATCCTAGGGTGAAAGCGTGGTTTGGTGGTACAAAAAAAGGACCTAATTTACTTCTACCAATGAAAAAGTGGGGAATGGTAAATTTTTTGTAGTTTAGGTCAAAACTTTTCGGACCTTGTGTTTTTAGATTCTCCTTATGAAGATATATGCACTGATTCTTAGTATGATAGGTAGTTTTTCATGTGACATGTAGAAATTGTAACTCAAATATTTTTCAAAGGTGCCATCAAGGACAGTCCTTTTTGTACCACCAAAGCGTGCTATTAGCCCCTACGCATGACTTGGAATTATTGGCCGTTGTGCATGTTCTTAAAGTATGGTGACATTATCTTCTTGAAAGGAGATTTGAATTAAATAACAATCATAAAATCCTAAAGTGGATCTACACCCAACCTGACCTTAATATGCGGCAATGAAGATGGATGGAGTTGTTATGCAATATAAACCTAAAAAGGAGAATCTTGTGCCGATGTCTTAAGCAGGAAGAGTACTGTAACGACAGTCACAACCTATACTACTTCTTTAATTCACCTTATTCGAGAAGGTACAACTCAGGGACCATATTACATAGAAATCTAGCACTTGATAAACTTAAATAATTGCATGGGGAAGCAAGAGAGGCAAATCAAAGGCTTCCATGTTGAGGGTGATGATCTTTACTTTGGTAACCATCTTTGTATTCCAAATCAAGGTGGAGTCAAACTTCAGATATTACAAGAAGCTCATGATATGGGCCTATAGCAAGACACCCAGGATACATTAAGACTTACTCTACTATAAGGAAGAGTTTCTTTTGGCCAGGACTAAAGCGTGATGTATTAAACTATGTTACAAGATGTCTAACATGTCAACGTTTTAAAGTTGAACAAGTTCAATACCTTGGTAAGCTTCAACCTATTGATACGCCACAATGAAGTGGGAATGCATATCGATGGATTTTATTACAGGACTACCTACATCTATGGGATATGACTCCATTATTTTGGTTGTTGATATGCTTACAAAATTGATCCATTTATTTCCAGTCAAGACAACTTCTACGGCTAAGGACCTAGCTCAAGTCTTCATGAAAGGTGTCTTTATGTATCATGATTTACCTCACTGGATAATTTCTACTCGTGATGCAAAGTTCACCTCAAATTTTTGGAAAGCCTTATTCTTAGCTACAAGAACCAAGTCGGCCTTTAGTAATGTTTATCACCCTCAAACTAATGGTGATGGGACAGACCGAAAGAACAAATCAAATCATTGAAGACATGTTAAGAGCTTATTGTATGCATGAGTAGAGTAAATGAACTAGATATTTGTATTTGGTTGATTTTGCGTATAATTCCTCAGTCCAACGCTCAATTGGATGTCTCCTGTTCAAGTATTGTACAGATAAGAGTATCTTACTCCACTCAAATGGACAGACCCTCTCGTACGAGATCAAGAATCCAAAAAATAATTGAATAAAATGTAGCTACAAACCGATTTTATACGGTAGGATATTAATTAAGGCTCCTTAAGATAGGCAGAAGAGTTATGCTAACCCAAAACAATCTGTCAAACTCTTTGAAGAGGGTGATATGATATTTTTGAGAGTGAAACCCAAACATAGTTCTTTATTAATGGGTAAGTGTAAAGAAGCTTAGTGCCAGATATTGTGGACCTCTTGTAATCACAAAGAGAATTAATGATCAAGCTTACATATTCTTACTACCACCACACATAAAAGTACATGATGTTTTCCATGTCAGCTTACTCGAGAAGTATGTACCTGATTCACAACACATTCTTGACAATTCCCTATTATCTACCTCTACCACTGAAACTTTTGAATTATATCCCAAATTGATACTTCAAAGTAGAACTAAACCTCTACATAATCGAACACCTTGTTATATGGTCAACATATCCTCAGGAAGATGCCACTTGGGAACATGATGATGTAATGAGACTAAATTACCTAGATTTCATGTCAAGGTGAGGACACCTCAAAATTTTCAAGTCTGGGAGGATGTAAGATCCCTAATTTTTTGGTCTCTTTTAAAAATAATAAAATTAGCTTTCAATATCTATTTTGTCAAACTTTGATTTAAGATGCTTGATGGACAGCATTGTAAGGTTCTCAACTAAAAATCAAGGTCGTTTCCATGTTCCAATAGGTCAGACGGATGCTTGGTTCAGTTTTGAAAAAATCCGCTATTTTTAGATATTTCTTGCTTTTTATGCTTTTAGGTTCTTTTTTGCAAAAAGCTGGGTCAGATCCTTAATCTACATGTTTTGAAGAAGCTATGGTTCAATTTTGTAAAAGTCTGCTTTTTAAGCGCTTTTCACACTATTTTTAGCTCTTCATGATTTTTAGTGCTTTTTAGTGAAAAGCGAGTTCGCGTTATTATTCCAGTGGACAAGGGGAACCCGTGTTCAATTTTAGTTTTTTTTTGTTTTTATGTGATTTTTAGCTTTTCGTGCTTTTCAACATTTTTGAAAAGCAATGTGTTTTTTAGGATGACCTAAACATAAAAATGTAAATTTTAGTCTCCGATCGGATTTTAAAATGACCACCCGGAGCAAAAACGGGACCAAACGAGATTTTTACAGGAATTATTTTTATAAAAAGCAGTACCATGAATATGTCGGGGCAGTATCCAAAAGTCATAATTACGTCAATACATAATTGTGCAGGTAGGCTAGCCAAGGTTCCATAAGTTGGTCGGATAATGTACAATTGGCCAATTTTAGTGTTAATTGGATGGTAAGTGGGAGAGTTAACCTCCAAAAGCAAAGGCATGTTTTTAGCAAAGTTCAAAAAGCTATGCAGCTATTCTTGGGCCAAAAACTAGCACTAGATTTTGCCTTGGGACTCTTTCTGATCTTGAACAGTGTCTATAAAATCAACTACAAGCCTCAGTTTTCAGTGTCGTCTATTGCGTCTACTACCGCAAGGCTATATGTGTCTATTGGAGTGGTGCAATATCTTTATCACCATCTCCATAAGCTCTTCTCTCTCGTATACGAGAAGAAGGAGAAGAAGAAGGATGTTCTCTCTCTACTTGCTTACTATCTCCTCTCTCGTTTCACGGTGTACACGCTCTCCGAAAGCTCTCGCGGTGAAAACCTCTACATAGCTCTCATCACCCCTCTCTTGTGGAAAATGAATAAGTCATTTGGCAGCACCTAATCAATTCTAAAGCACAGTGAGAAGCTCTAAACTCCATAGCCATCATCATCTCTCTCTCTCTCTCTCTCTCTCTCTCTCTTATATATATATATATATATATATGTGGTTTTTTTTAGTAGTGACCCTCGATGATTGTTTTTCATATAGGAGTGCATGTATGGACTCGCTGAGTATGAATGAAGTTTCCCGATGATTATTTCATCATGTTTAACACGATGTGTTTATGATCACATGCGTGCATAAAAAGCACTTTTTGTTTCACGTCATAGAAGCGGTAGGAATACTGTTTTCGTCATAACTCACAAACCATCTGCCGGAACCCTTTAAACCAAAGATAAAACACATTGTTTAAAACATTTTCTCTCCTTGATGTCCTGCAAAAATCACACATGAGCTAAGAGATATGGTCAAAAAACAGCTTGCTTCCCACTACTCAGTCAAAATTTTGGACCCTAGGCTCCTTGGAAAGCCACTATATAAATTCACCGGATGGGAAAACCCACTTAACAAATAGAAAATATTGATTAAACTTGATGATAAATGTATTTAGGTCTCCGTTATGACTTCGGGTATGCGAGTTATTAATCATTCCTTAACCAGTTTTACCTACGGGTGTAGGGGTGCTACCTAGGGGGAGTACCATATGACATCGTGAGTCAAACGAGCCTCTTATGTATGATTTATGGTTTATTCTAGTGAGTTGATTTCAGTTATTAAATGTCCATAAACTCAAGTGCGGGTATATGGTTAGTCAACCCGAACCAAATAGGCAGATATGAATAAGATGGCTTTTTCGGTTACCGTTTGTTGTGTGAGTATTATATGGATAAATTGATGTGATAGGATGTTAGTCTATATTATGAAGCTAAGATTTCTGCATTGGTTTGAGGTCATATACTTTCATTTACATGTTATACATGCTCCCAAAAATGTCAAAAAGTTGTTTTTTGCATATATGAGAAGTTATGGTTTATGGTTGACCTAAAGGTCTAAAGGTCGGAGCTGTTTTGCATCTTGTTTATGTGATGGAATGTTATCATGTGATATATGGAACCTTATGAGTTGATGTGGATGCCTCATGTGCATGGTTATGATTGCTTTCCACCTTTCTAGGTCAAAAATAGCCCTATGTGCTAGAGGGATGAAGTGCAGATATGATGCATCAATTTTGCATGGTTGGATGTTGTCAAGATTGGATTTTTATATCATATTTGGTTTCTGGTAGGACTTATTTTATGCATGAAAAGCTCATGTCTCAAGAGCTATGTGTGTTGACTTTGATTGACTAAATTGGTTATGTCAAACTCCAAGTGTGGGAGTTGGTTTAATATAAATATGATTGATGGTTAAGGGCTGAGATTCCCTCATAGATTATGGATTGTGATTTTGTGGTGGAAGCCAATGTGTCTCTTGGTTCTCTGGATATGGTTATGCTACCAAAATGCTTCCGAAATTTTTGCATCCATGATATGTTGTAAAGTGGTTATGCATGATTGGTTGCACCTCACCGAGTTGGGTGGAGTGCTCACTTGTGTGAAGTGATTGGATTATGATTTATGGTTTTGGGATTAGATCATGAAGTGGATTGGATGGTTTATGGTAGACGTGTAAGGGTAGAGACTTTGTACAGTCTAGCTGCTTGGAAATTATTGTTTGTGCATATGTAAGGTGCTATTGTGATTGGACTCACGTGTTATGTTTCTCATGGCAGCTTCACTACAAGACTAGGGTCATCTACATTGCTTAGCCTTAGACAAAAGGGTCACTGACCTGGGGATTTTCCGGATTGGGGGTGTTGCCTAGGTCTTCTTCTTTTTGTTAGTCTCATCTACACCGATAGTGCATCAAGGGTTGAATGACCTACACGGATAACGCGTCGGGGATTTTGCCTTGTCTTTACCTAAACACCCAGTGCTGGGCATTGAAGAGGTGTGCAACCTAAAGAGGTATGGTTGGTGTTGATACTCTACCGCCTGCTGAAACTTGGGATCCCTTCAGAGCTCGGGTTCATAGAGGGAGGTGAAGCGGCCTCAGGTTATGTCTAGCTCAGGTAGGTTGTATGTGTTCTATATCGCTCTCAGCGAAGTGAAATTTTCTTTGTCCGTGGTAGAGCGGAAGTGGATGGGTGGACTGGTCGATCCCTACACAAGGTTCGGTGCTTTGCTAGTTATTTTGTGGTCAACTTTTTCTTCTATGTTATAGTATACCTAGATCTTATCATTGCATCAATATATGGTTGCCTGTTTCATTTAGATGGGGCATTTAAAGATTCTTTGTTTCATTCTCTCATGTCTTTGTGCACTCTATTTCATCCTCCACTATACTCTCTCTCTCTTTTTCCGCAATGACGTGTACACATGTATTCACCCTCCACAATGTTATATGTTTCTTTACGCTTTCATTCATAACACCCATTCACGGGTAGTACTAGTCGCTAGGTGCCTCTGGATGCAGTCAGCTCATGGACTAAACTGCATGCTTGGTCAGGCACTGAGAACTCCTTCTCTATGCAAACGCTTCTGCAACTTTGATGTATATTGAAAATTGTATAAAGGTGTAGATTGAATATGTTGTGCATAGACCCCCAGGGAGGGGTATCTCTCACAAATATTGTGTCCAAAAATAAAATTTCTACTAGTCATAAGATTGTTTCTCTTCCAAGGCCAACCAAAGCTAGATAGGTAGAATATTTTATGGGCCATTGTGGATGTTAGCACATATTTATTTCCATGTACGCAATTGTTGCAAAACCCCTCTATGCACTCATCACTAAGTTTGAATGGAATATAAATTTGTGAAAGCATTGCAATGATTGAAGTAGAGACTTATTTTTTCTCTCATTTTAAAATCTCCTGAGTGGAACAAGATTTTCTATGTTCATGTAGATGCATCGGGTTACGCTATTGGATGTATCTTGGATCAACCTAGGAAAAACAAAATGGATTTTCCAATATGGTTTTCCACTCAATAACACAACCATAGAAAGAGAGGGCTTGGGGATGATCTATTCTATGAAAGAGTTTAGACATTACCTTCTTGCAAACAAGATCATATTCTTTGTGGATCATAAGACGCTATTATACTTAGTGAATAAACCATGCAATACGGTCCGTAAAGTTTGATGGTTCCTAATATTGGTGGAATTTAACTTCATTGTAGTGGTCATTGAAAGGGGAGAGAAAGGAACTACACATCATAGGGTGGATCATTAATCACGGATGGTATACGGGGAAGCCTAGGGGTTGGGGATGATTTTCTTGATGTTTATCTCTTCAATATCCAAATGTTTCCAAGGTGGAGCAAACATGTTATACCATTGCTAACCATTGGGTCTCTGTATATTAAGCAAAAATCATCAATCATTGAGAAATATCACTCCCTAATGCTGATGGCTTGACGTTATACAAGAAAATAGATGATGGCATCCTTAGGTTATGCATTGAGCCATCTGTGAAAAAGATATATCTGAAGCAAGCTCATGTACAAACTACAAGAATTCACAATGCAAAAATGCAAGCATACCAAAGATTGATGCTACTTGGGGTGTATTGGCCACACATGCAGAAAAGTGTCCAAGACTATGTGTGATGCTTGTGCAATCCGGGAGCCAATTAAGCATGCTACACTATTTGAGATAGCAACAACACCAAAGTGGGGAAAGTAAATTGTGGAATATTAAGAACACTAAGTTCTACTAGCAACCTTGAGAAAAGCTAGACTATGCTTGATTCAACAAGAGGCAAAAACTATGTCGTTGTCAAAATTCACCTTTATTGAAGAGGAATAGATGGGTGAAAGCATGTTAATCTGTCACACTTTTCCATGTCTTGGACATTGCTAACTAGCACAATTTTGACATATTCTAGCTAGTACAATAACATGAGCTACATCTCCAAGATCTATGACATATGATATAATGGTAAAAAGCTCTTGAAACAAGGAATCCAAATGTACAACCTCTGATAAATTTTGATATCATTTATAGAATATTTACCGGATGCCCAACTTTTTTAAGATGTGCTAACTTGAAAATGCTAACGAGTACAAAAAGCACGACACATTAACATGCTTTCACCTAGATGGAAATTTGAGAATTTGTGCAGCAGAGCACGAGTATATTTCAATACTTTAACAATCGCATGCCGGTCCAGTAACAGGACACTTTTCATCTGACAAAAATGAAAAAATAATACTCCTTGTAGGAATTTGGTGACCTACTCTATTAATAGACTATGTCAAACGATGTGATCTTGGCCAACGCACTAAAATAATGATGCAACGTGATGGAATGCCTCTAACACCAATGCTGGGAGCATGGGCCTTTGTCAAATGGGAAATAGACTTTGTTGGGGCTATCTCGCCACCAGTATATTACATGCATGCTGAATAGATTTTAGTGGGCACATATTATTTGACCAAATGGGGGGAGGCCAAGGTGACAGAAAAGATCGATGCCAGAACAACATTGCAGCTCTTGTATGAGAACATTTTTGCAAGTTATGGGCTTTTGATGGAGATTGTGATTGATCAAGGGACTCATTTACTCAATGACATGATTGATTATGTGCATGAATTGATGGTGCTTCATTATAAATCAAACCCATATCACCCTCTAGCAAACGGGCAAGCCGAGAGCATCAAAACAATATTATGCACAATGCTCACACAAATTGTCAATGAATCTAGAATGGACTAGGATAAAAAACTACATTCAACTTTATGGGCTATCGGGTAGCATACAAGACACCACATAACACAACACCTTTCAATTTAGTGTTCGGGATAAATGTCATATTGACTATAGAGGTTTTAATTCCTACACTACGCATAGCACAAGACCTGGGATGGATGAGGCATGAGTTAAAATTGGTTGCACTTTGTATACACAAAATGATAAATGACACAATTCCATGACCAACATATTATAGACAAGTAATTTCAAAAGGGAGACTACATTTTAGTCTACACCCTTAAGCGACACTCCAAGAAACTCAAAAAGCTGGCAACGGTCCATTTGGGATCAATGAGATATCACCAAGTGGTACCGTCTAG